>NC_056603.1:10486920-10851920 GCF_018340385.1 Cyprinus carpio
TATATTTGCACTCATCCAATGTTTTGCATGTCATAATGGTTAATAAAAATATGGGTAAGATATCTGATCACTAAAAATAATGTTTTCATTAGTGTACAGTACAAAACCAAAGCCAATGAAACAGAAGCATCTAACCAGATGTGTAAATACATTATATAATTTCTTAATAATAATGTAGTTGCTTTTGATTCTACAAATTATGATTCAGTAGGCTGATAGCTCATTAGATACGGTGATAACTGTGATTACAGATTAATTAGGTTTTTTGAAATTCTGAAAGGATAACTACAGAGTAGAGAGGTTAATATTGAGGATTTTTTGTTGCTCCTCATCATTTTTTGTTCCTTTTTTTAATATAAGGTTAAGAAATTTGACACTTTACACTCTAGTATATGACTGTAATATCTTTGTTTGTTTTTTTTGAATAATGAATCATTTTGATGTGGCTCATCATTGTCAAAACATATATTCATGAGGATCTTATATCTTTATGGCCTAATTTCTATTCTTTGCATTCTTTTGTCATATTGAAGTCATTCTTTCACTCCATTGAAAGTGGATTGGTCATGGTTCTTTATGACGTATTGAGTCCTGTCTAGGTCACTCATGTCCCCAACACGTGACCCACATGTGTATTAGACAAGTAGATGTTTATACATTCTAAATGGGAAAGAAATTATCTTCTTAAATTGTGTGCTGTAGCTTTAACTAATATACAACAAATTGCATCCCTTTTTTCAGATGTTATTAACTTACAAGTGAAGTGTGTAATTTTTGTTATAAGTTGTACTAAAGCAAAAGTAAAAAAAAAAAAAAGTTTTTAGTCTGAACACCACCTGCCATTGGTTGGTTGAAAAGATAGCTCCGCCCCACATTTACATCACTGGTTGAGCCAGTGTTGCTGTGTTAGAATGGGATGCTTAAACAAACCTAAATATTTTTTTGTGCTTGTGTTAGGTAATCGGTTTAATTTTCTGCATATTATGTTATAGAATAAATTATTTTAATATTGAAAAATACACAAATTGAATGGTTATTATTTGATGCAACAGTAATCAAAATAAATGATAGAAGTGTGCCCAGTGGTTGCACATTTAATTCCGATTTGTATTACCGGTGCCATTGTGAATCAGCGGGACTCAGACAGCAAACATATGGAACCAGGAGGGCAGAAGTGTTGACCCAAATTTCCCCTGCAGCTTTGAGTGACGGACTCATTGCACACACACACACACACACACACACACACACACTCCTACTGTCTTACACACATGCTAAAGTATAGCTTGCATTATTCTTTCTCTGAAAGAGACACCCTCTCTTCTCTATCAGAAAAGATAGGAAGTCTCTCGATGTCCCACCTCTTGGGTGACTGATATGTGCCAGAGTTGTGTTGTCTCTACAGCAGAGATATGCACCCCCAACACATCTCGTCCTGCCCCCGAAACACCCCCGCAAGGCTAATAGCACCCACAGGTTTCATTTGTAAGGCACCATAGAAACGCCACCACAATAGGCTCCATCTCGAGTGGGCCCATCTGGGTGTCTTTGTCGGGGCCGCTGAAAGCCACAAAGGCCTGCTGACCTAGAAACACATCAATAAGGGAGAGGGGAGTTCTTCCAATGACAAATTGAAGAGCTGAGGAATTGTTTTTTTCCTTCATTGGTGATGGAATATGAGAGGCGTCCAGGATTGTGGGCAGAATCGGGACGAGGACAGGAAGTCCCTCATTCCGTCCTGCTGTTGGAGGAATACTTCAGAGGTCACACAGTGGCTTTAGACCTGTGTGGGTTTGAGGGTGTTTGTCAAGAAGAATGAAAGGTTGAAACTGTCAGTGTGTGTGTGTGTGTGTGTGTGTGTGTGTGTGTTTGTGCTGGAGAGGGGAAAAAGCAGTCTGTGAGTGTTTCTGAGCTGGCCATTGCTCAAATCAGTCATTTTATTCTTTATTTTTTTGGTAATTATATCAGCTCTAAACAAATTGGGGCAGTTACTTTAAAATGTAATAATAATAAAAAATACTAAATATACAAAATGTTCATCAAAAGTGCAGGGTTAATGCAATTTGTTTTTAAAATAAATTAATATTTTTATTCAACAATGATGCATTAAATTGATCAAAAGTGACAGTAAATAATTTTATAAGGTTACAAAAGATTTCTATCTGTATTCATCAGATACACCTGGAACAAAATCTGATCTATTAAGAAATCATAACTGTTTTCAACATTGACAATAATATTACAATATTAAAATGATTTCTGAAGGAAATTCAGCTTTGATCACAGGAATAAATTACATTTTAAAATATATGAACTTAGATAACGGTTATTTTAAATTACTGTATTTAAAAGTGCATAAATTAGAATGCATAAATAACAGACCCCAAATTTCCAAATGCCACTGTAACTATTAGATAACATTTATGTAATTTACATAATATAACAATAAATTTTTTTCCATTTGGAACAATTGTTTTTTTCCTGATGCAAAAACTGTTAGAGTAACTGCACTAAGCATAATTATATTATATATTGTATATTATTTATTTTATTATTTATGCTGTACAGTATACATTGCTATGGAAATGGTTTACATAAAATCACGGTTTATCATTTTTTAAAGGAACCATTTTGAAAATCATGAATCAAATTACTAAAATGAATCCATTTGAAATGTTCCAATTGAGCTGCCCCTGGAATGAACTTGAAACGCTTACAAATAACCTTCTCCTCCTCCAACTATTTTAGACCTTCTTGGTGCTTTATAAGGGTGTTAATATGTATAAAAATGTGTAAAACACAGTAATAGTACTGACATTTTAAAGGCCTTAGTAATACCTAATACTAATTTTTTTTTTCTATGAAAATGTGTATCTCAAAACCTCAGAACTATGATCAGGTCTATACTGGCAAACGTTTGTCTGTATAACTGTATCTGTCGCTGGAGGTTCGTCACAGGGTTGAAGACAAAGTCAAGTACTGAAGAGCTGGTTTACAGATCAAGACAGGTGTTCTTTTCTCTTATACTACTCAGTAACAGCTTTGTATCATATTCACACTTTTCAGGTACAGTGTAGCTGCTGATGGATGCCGAATCCATAACAATCACACTAGCCTCTTACCACAAAGCGTCTAGTGTGTTTGGCATCACTAGTAACCAGAATAAACAGTTGTTTTCTTATTTCATCTGAGGTTAGTCTTGTTTTTGCTCCCTGTGTTGGGATAATTACAGTATCTGATGTGATAGTGGCTCTCTGACAGTTCTTTTGTCATAAGGTGTGTCAAAAGGCTCAGTGCTCATGTTTGGGTTGGTATACAGTATGTGGCATTGATGGTGATTTCTGTTCACAGAGGAGGACTGCTATGACAGCTACTCCCGCATGCTGCTCAAGTACTTCCTGGCGGAGGGAGTTGTGTGCGGACATGAACTCTTCCTGGCATCCGCCCGAGATCACCCTGATGAGATCATGCAGGTATGAAGAAAATCAAATCAAGTGTTCACACTCTGCCTGTTTGACACTTTGGTGAGGTTTTTGGGTTCTGTGAACTCCAAATACATCAAAATCCATTATTTACAACCGTATTCTGTTTTATATAACTAGTACTTGGCTCTCCAAACAATAAACCTGGAGAAATCTGTGTGTCTTTTTCAGTAAAATGTTTTTCTCAGCATTGGTCAGGAACCGTGTGACCGAACGTGACACAATGTCTGTATGTATTATTATGACTGTGCTATAGCCTGATTTCTGTATCTACTTTTGGTCTAAGAACTCTTTGAAACTGTTTGGAATAGAATACCATAGTTAAAGTAATAATAGTATTATTTTTTTCTCTGTATGTATAGTCTGCATAGCAGTTTGTACATGCTTTACATTGTACATTCCAAATCTGCCCCACAATGCAATGCGCACAAATTGACCTTGCATTGCTTATGCAATGAAGTAACCAGAACTAATATGTATGTGCTGTAATTTTTAACATCTTTTCTTTCTTCATTATTTAATATGACATTTTATTTTATATCTTGCTTCATTATTTGTTTAGACATTGTTTTATATATATTTTTTTTATTTTGAAATGATTCATATCTTCTTGCTTCATTATTTGATCAAGCAATTTATTCTGTTCTTTGTTGTGTTTTATTTCCATTTGTCATTCACATCTTTTCTTACTTCATTATTATTACTAGTAGTAGTAGTATATTTTATTTATTTAACATTGTTCGCATCTTTGGTATTTGACAATTTTATTTATTTATTTAGACACATCTTAATAATTCACATCTTTTTGGATTATTGTTTAATCAGACACATTTTATTTTATTTTACATCATTCACAGAGTAAGACTGTAAGGCATCAGTGTAGTTTAAAATGTGCATACTGTTTCTTGTTCTGCATTTAAAAAGCTGAACTCTAGGCAGTAGTCATGTCTAGTGTGCAGTGTGCTTTTAAGCAGTACACTAATATTCCATTACAAACATAGCCAGTGTTTTCTCTGACTTCTCCTACCCCATCTAAGCTTTCATAGACTGATACATGAATGTTTTTGTGTGAGAGCTCAGGGAGTTACCTGTGAGCGTTAACGAGTCTCACCTTAATGACAGTGGACAGGAGTTCCTCTCTCGCCGGCCCCTGATTGGCCCCCAGTCAACACAAGCTTAATGAGGGCCTGTTGTTGCCCTTCAGACAGTTCCTGCATTGAGCTGTTATTTGTGAAACAGTCTCTGTTTTTTGTTATTGCATGGTCTGTATGAACATTCCCCTAAGGGACACAGTTCCCACCTTCATTTTGGCGTTTTTTGGCATTAACGACAGCATCAAGCCTGTTGTTTAAACAACAGCTTTTAAAGTGCTAGCACCATTTTGTGTTTATTCATATTTTTGGCCTTGTTAAAACAGGTCACTTAACATTCATTTCCCTTTTCACAGTGAGCTTTGGCCAAGCTGCAAGCTACTTAAACTAGCTTTAGTCGACCTAGATACAGTGTAAAAATTCTTGAAACATCAATACCCACACAAACTCAGTTAAAATATAGACGACAAATTTGAGATAAAATATAGACAATGTATTTGATATGTCAAATATAAAAATATGTAGTAAGTTAATAACTGATCATTTATTTTAAAAATACAAGCAATACATCGTTATTCCAAATATTCCATAAATGCTGTTTCAATTTTAAATGCTTCTCTAAAGATTTTCATAAGGTCAGGTAAAAAGTCTTTCCTTATTCAGATGACATTTATGAACTAGTATAAACATTTAAGACTTTGATTTCAGTGGGTGCAAAAAAGTTCTAACAGTAATACAATGACCTTATTCTGCAACTTTTTCTTTAATTTTCTTCTGTCTAAAATATATTTCAAAATTATTGTTGTTATTAGTAGTGGTAGTATATAAATTAGTTAATGTTCTGTCTTTTCATATTTAAAATAAAAAATAGGAACTCCCTTCTCCAATTGTGGATGATGTTGCCGGCATGAAAATCAGCGAGGGTCAGTCTCAGCCCAGTGACCCAGAGAATCCAGACACAATGAAAATCGCCTGGCGCTACCAGAACCAACCAAGAGTTCAGGTAAAAGACCATCTGTTGGGAAGTCGGCCCTTTTATTCAGTAAAATATCGAGAAATCAACCGCACACATTCACAATGATTTTAAAATGTTTTCAAAGTTTAAAATTTACTGTATCAAGCAGCGGTTCTCAACTATTTTTACTTCAGGACCCAGGTAGACAAATGCCCTAAAAATTACACATGCAAATGTTTTATAATTCTTACTTTTTATTGTACAAATGCATTGTGGTTGGCACAAACAATATAAATCTTCGTTGCTAATGAATTTACACCAGTGTTATTATTATAGTTAACTAACACAATAAGAACATTTGGGTTACTTGAAATAAAATAAATGTTAACTGATATAAAATATTAGAAGACTTAAACTAGTTTTATTTCAACTGGATGGCAAGGCATCATTTCTCATTTTTGGTTAGTTCAACTTGAAATATTAAAATAACTAAAAGTATATAACCTAAAGCTAATATATATGTATATGCTACCCATGCAAGATTATATGGTAAATTGCATTTTCAAATTTGCATTCAGCATTGTTTTATACCTGCTGTCCACAACTCAATCAGAACAGAAATGCAACCCATTTTTGGAGTGGAGAACCACTTTTATACATGCTAAGAACAGGGGGTGGGAAAAATAGTGTCCTATAATAAATATATCAATTCCTACCCACCCAGCGCTGTGAATGGGCTTTGGCTGCTCTCATTCATAGTTTAGGTGGATTACTCACGCTTAGCTGGTTATAGGTGGACTTAAAACCCAAGGAGACAGGAGGACATGGAGCTTCTATTCAACCTCAAGCCCTTTACAATGGACCAGCAGCCTCCAGCACCCCCAAATCCCTTCACAGCCCTCGCTGTGGCGTCCGTGCAGCCCTCTTTCTTCCGTTTTCAGAAAAGATCCCTCCTGCCAGCCCATAATCCAGATTGAGATGGAGATTAAGGGGGACACCAGTGAGTCCCCTAAGATTTCACTCTCTCTGTCTGCATTTTTGGACAACTTTCGCTCATTCTCTACCCATTTCGTCCTCCTCCTTCCTCTTTTTTCCCCCATCTCAGAGGGGATACTTACCCTCCTTAACCTTTATCATACCTCTGTCCTCTTCACAAAGCACCAGTAAATCTAGTGAGGGATTTGCATCCTAAACATATAGCGTCCCCCTCGTTTCTTGTTCTCAATGGAGACCCAAGATCAAAGTTCAGTCAGTCAAAACCAATGGCGTAACGTTAAAGGGGTCGACCCGACCGGCCCACTAAACGAGGATGAGCGCCAAGCTGTCAATCACCGAAGGAGGTGCTGGAACACATAAGAGTCGCTGATCCAGATCAGGAGAAGATTAGGGGCTCGCCCCACTGCTCATTAGAAACTCTGGAGCAAAAACCAGACCCCCTCACAACCTGAGGAAACATCTGCCCACGTGCAAGTGTGCTATCTTAAGATGGCTGATGGCTTAACGAATCATCTGAGTTTCTTACAGTTTAACAATGGATAAGCTATCAGTGGTAGCTGGAAGCCTGAGCTTGACTCTTTTATATGCTTAACTTTTCTTGTTTATTATCTTATGTAAAGAATGGTCCACTATGATAGGTCATCAATTCGTAGATGATTCTCTATGTACACAACTGTTCAAAAGTTGGTCAGTAAGATTTATATTTTAAATAATAAAAATATTCTTTTTTGAAAAGCATTAATGTTTTTGTTTAGTAAGAATGCATTAAATTAATGTTGTTTTTTAACTTTGTTTATCATAGAATTCTAAAAATAATTGTTTCAGCAAAAAATATTAAGTATCAACATAAATGATTACAAGAAATGTTTCTTGAGCACCAAATATTAGCACATTATAATGATTTATAAAAGATCATGTGACCCTGAAGCCTGGAGTAATCTATTCTGAAAATTCAGCTTTGCCATCACAGGAATAAAATTTATTTTAAAATATATTAAAGTAGAAAACGGTTCATTTAAATTGTAATAATATTTCACAATATTAGTGTTTTTATTATTTAATTTTTTTCTTTATACTTTTTTTATTATTAAACAAATGCTGCATTGGTGAGCTTAAGACTAAAAAATTGTACTGACGTCACATTTATGAAGTGCTAGTGTGTAAATTACAGATATGTATTTACTATAAACTAGTAAAATGTTTGTAGCAAATATGTTCTTTCATATTTTGTTTTACATACTGTGACTACTGACAATTGCAACAATTAAGACATGACAGTCTATTGGTGTAAATAGTGTCTAAAATTGACTTCATATCACTTACATCAGCAAAGAAATGTTTATTTTGCTGTTCCCAATGTGTACATATTTACTGTACTCTGATAATGGATTTGATTACTTAATTTCAGTACATGATGTATCAGATTTGTCATTTGGTCATGATTGTGTTTGATTATCGTGATTTTACTCATAATTATTTGAACAAATATATGTGTGGGACACAGAAGTAGCTGTAGGGACAGTTAAACCTGTTCACGCAGAAAGTAAACAGGCCAATAATTATACTGTTGTGTTAATTCAAAAATGTATTATTAAATTCTGTATTTAGTGTATTTTACACTCCTAGAGAATAATGGTTATATTATAATTTTTTTTTTTTTCTTTATTTATCTATAGACGGCTTTGGCATCATCAGTGAGGTTTGGTCATTATTATGACGTGTCCAAGACCATGGAGCCTGAGCTACGGCAAGCAGCCAAATGCCACAGTTTTTATCAGCTACAGGAAACACCAGTGACCACAGGATCAAGGTAACTACTACTGTCCACTTGAATATATGTTAGCAAAATAAATGCTGAGTTATGGTGAATATTCAAAATAAGATGTGTACATGCCCCAAAATTTGCATTGACTTTTTTTATTTTTTGCAAAGATGTACACTACCATTCAAAAGTTTGGGGTTTGCAGGATTTTTAATGTTTACTTCAGTCTTCAGAGTCACATGATCCTTTGGAAATCATTCTAATATGATGACTTTAATGCATCCTTTTCTGAATATGATAATTAATTTCTTTTAAAAAATCATATCAACACCAAACTTTTTGAATTGTGCTTTATGCATATTTCATCTTCAAAGCATGTGGTTCGAAGTCGTATTAAGTATTAAGAAGAAATATTCAACTTCCAACTTTAAATGGATCAGCTTGCCTTGCGTAAATATCTGTATTGCCCTGACAGAGCTTTTATTATTACTCATGGAAGTTCATAAAAGAATGCTTATGATTAGAGACAGCTTAACCAAACATTATAACCAAACACATGCACAGCCTTCTGCACTTATCTTACTTCTTTTATGATAAGTGCGCTAAGTATCGTCACATATCTCCAAGAAGAAAATGCTTTCTCAATGCTGATGTCATGTTTCTGAGGAACACATCTGCAATTTCGTTTTATGACGGGTGTTCAGTCTAATAAAGGTTTTTGTAAAAACGTCTCTGTACTTCCAGGTCCTCGCCAGTGCTGTGAGAGCCAGGGTTGAGTCTTCAGTGGTGTTTGCGATGCGGTTGTTTTATGGTTGCGAGGGGTGCACGTGTAGAGGAGGCAGGAGCTTTGGTTACATTAAAGTCTACGGCACGGCCACAGTGCAAACAAATCAATCTGGAGCCCTTAGTTCATGGAGGCTCTCTCTGCTTTTTATATCCGCAAATAAAAAAGGTCTTCTAATTGTTTATCTGCATAACAGCACCATAGTGAAGGGGCCGTGTTCCCAAGCCTGTGTTTACTCGCATCAGTAAATGTGTTCCTGTGTGGCGATACTGTGTCCGTGGAACAGCTTGTGCCATGGCAGCAACGTGATGGATGCCGTGGCCTACGTAGGTGTTGCTTTTGGAATTTTGCCGTCATTCCTTCCTCTGCCTTCAGTTTATTATGATTTTATGACGTGTTGTAATGGAATCATAAAGCTTTTAGCCATTAGCTGTTTTAGCACACCTTTTAGATGCGTTTCCATCCCATAGGAACAGACTTTATTCCTAGTACGTATATTGCTGAAAGGCATCTAATCGTCATGTAATTTCCAACCCAAAAATTATTAGATGAAGGTGAATGTGGTGAAATTGTGTAACTTTGGTTGTTGTACATAAAATCGAAATTCAGAAATTAAATATTCAGTTTTATCGGAAACACATGAAGGTGATTGTACGTATTGCGGCAGTTTTATTTTGAAACAGGTGAAGGTAAATTTGGCAAAAATTTTATATTGGTTATAAAATTGGTTTTAAAATGAAGTGTCCACTGATATGATGCTTAAAGCTCAATCATTTTTATTCAGAACTGATGAAAGTGAATGTGGCAAAAAATTTATTATGTTGGTTGTTGGGCATATTTCTGCGGTTCAGAAATGAAATGTCAGGTGAGTTACACTTAAAGGGATATTCCACCCCAAAATGAAAATTTTGTCATTAATCACTTTCCCCCATGTCGTTCCAAACCTGTAAAAGCTCCGTTCGTCTTCGGAACACAATTTAACATTTTGGATGAAAACCGGGAGGCCTGTGACTGTCCCATAGACTGCCAACGGTGACACAGACACAGCATACAGTGATATGAAGAGACACAGAGGAGACCGTTGACATAGGAATTATTGAATAAAGTTGTTATTTTTGTTTTCTTCACTTACAAAATGTGTTCCCGTCGCTTCATATAACCCAGATTGCATGTCTAATGGCAGATGGAGTATTCTGACTCACTGTAAGTGATTAATGCCAAAATTTTCATTTTGGGGTGGAGTATCCCTTTAAAGGTTAATTCTCTTTTGTGTTTGACAATAACACACGTCTTACACTAAACCTAACCAACTGTTGAGCAGATAAAAATGAGATAAAAATGCTTTTTTTTTAGCTTGCTTCTGTAAGTCTTTCAGCTTTATATTGAGTGTTGTGAAAAGTAGGACTCGTACCTGAATGCTAGGTATCGCAATGTAGTGCTGTACCAGGTAAGCTACCAAGCAAGTTTACTACGTCACAGAAATCATACAAATGGGGCTGATCATGTGAAGTGGATGTCAAATGGTTTACATTACAAAGCATGCACTATGCTAAAAATCTTTTGGGGTCATAACATATTATTGTGCAGGGAAAAAAGAAAGAAGTCTGTAGAATCTGATCATAATTTGTGAGAAAAGGAATAATTTTTTTTTTTTTTGCTGTTTTACTACCATTAGTTTTTATTTGAGCTGGAAGCTGCAGCAAATTGTGTATGGATGTACTTTTTGGAGTTTCCAATTTTTTTTTTTCCATGAGCGTATGTTGATAATTTCACAATAAACAAATTGGGGCAGAATCAGATGTAGAAAACTGCTTCCTAATCCCTTTCGAAGAAATCAATTAATCAGCAAGCTTAAGCTACAATCAAATGTCTTGAGATAAAAAAAAAAAAAAAACCCCTCATTGTCTTTCCACGTTTCACAGCTCATAGAATAAAAAGCCCCATGCCGTTTCCAGACTGTTAAATCGCTCCATTTCACTACGTGGCATAATTGGCACAAATTGCTCTCCAGGTGAAGGCAGAGCCTGTTGTTTAAGACGGATGCTGCCTCCACGCGCCTCTCTGGTCCCCCTCTCGCTCGCATCACTGTGATCTTAATTAGCTCACCTGTCGGCCATTATCCTCTACGGACGGCACCTTAAGCGATCACGCTCTGTTGGGCTGCTGCGGTCTCTGTCTCAGACACAATGGGGGCGTGTCCTCTTTTGATTGCCGCCACCCCCACCTCCCCAGGTCTTAATCAAAGGAGGGAAACACATGTTTCACCCCATTAAGGAGCAAATCAGTGAGGTGGCTTCAGAGCGTGAAATTGCACACTACTGTTCAAAAGTTTGGGGTCAATGATATATTTTCTTAAAGAAATTTATATTTTCGTTTAACAAGGATTCATAAATTAATCAAAAGTGACAGTAAAGACATTTGTATTTCTATTCTATTTTAATTTCTATTTCAAAGAAATGCTGTTCTTTTAGACTGCCATTTGTTCATAATGATTACCACTCAAAATTGAAATTTTGAGACTTAATTATTATGTGCGTCGACGTGTGACAGTGTCATAAAAGTTATAATCCGATTATTTGAGCTAGAATCAGAAAAATTCAGCTAGTCCTTTTGAACACATCTAAAAGTCTGTGTCAGACCTGGAGGTTGCTGTTTGTCAAGATTTAAATTCAGTTCTCAATCTTTGAGTAATTGATAGCTGTCGTAGCTGCATGCAGAGTGGCACTGTGTTGTCATTGCAACATGTTGTGAGCCAGAATGAGAGGGAGAGACTGAAATGAATGACTGAAGTGACGGAATGAAAGACTTTACAAAACCCCTGAGGTGTGATATATATATATCTTTAAATGAGCAAAGACATAAATCTCAGTCTAGTGGTTTAATCTCAACAGGCTGCTTGATCGTCATCATTATATTTCAAACAAAAATGCACTTGCTCTGAATAGTAATTGCAGTCTTCAGAATGTCTGAATGCCACTGCATTTCAAGTCTCTTATGCTCACCATGGCTGCATTTATTTAGTTTAAAAATGCAGTAATATTATGAAATATTATTGCAATTTTAAGTAACTGTTTTTTATTTGAATGTATTTTAAAATCTAATTTATTTATGTGATGCAAAGTGGAATTTTCAGCATCATTACTCCATTCTTTAGTGTCACATAATCCTTCAGAAATCATTCTAATATGCTGATTCACTGCTCAAGAAAAATATCTTATTGATGTTGAAAACAGTTGTGGTGCTTAATGTTTTTGTGGAAACTGTGATACACTTTTTGCAGGATTCTTTGATGAATTAAAAGATCAAAAGAAAGCAATTTATTTAAAATAGTAAAGACTTTCAAGATATTACAAAAGATTTGTCACTTTTCCCCAATTTAATAAAAAATCCCACTGACCCCAAACTTTTGAACGGTAGTGTTTCTGTTGTTGAATAATGTTAAACTTATTATGTTACAAAATTAAGAATACTATAACACTTGAAATGTGTGCTTGTGCCAACCTTGCGTAAGATAAATGCCATGTGGTATTTTATCTAATGCAGTTTTAGGGTCTAAATACGTTTTAGAACAATGTATAATATTCTCAGATTTTAGGGAGAAAGAAAGCAAGAAACATGTTTGAGTAAAGACAAAATGTGCAACGCAGAGCAGGTCAAGTGCTTTGACCTCCCTTGTTATGAGTTGCACATCTTACCCCTGATTTAACATAGAAGCGCTGTGTCACTGGGATCAGAAGCACTGTCCCGTTAACACAGCGCTCTGTTTCAGCACACTCAGACTCACCGCAGGCCTCAGGAGGAGCGCCCGGAGCTGACAGAGGTGCCAAAGTGTTTAATTAATTTCATTTCATTTGATTTAATTAGTGATGTATTTCCTTGCGTCTACACATGCACGGCTAGGTTGCCAGGGTTACTGCCGATGTCAACAGGCTTTTGTGATATCAAAGCAAATCCCACTTTATGATGGCAGCATATGCCGCAACAATTAGTGGTTTTAATTGAAGTATACACAGATATCATCAGCTTTTGACCTGGAATGAAGCCATAATCATAATAGTCCACATTCAAACATTTTCCTGAAACTGAACCTTTGCATAAAAAATAAATAAATAAATAATAAACATGGTTTGAAGCTATCATTTGTTTGCATATTTGTTCTAAGTCAACTTTGAAACCTCTCTTACAATTTTGAGTCTTGACACATCGGAATGATTAATTGCACAATTCTACACTTGTTACTTTAGATTAAAGCGTCCAATAAAAGAAAGACATGTTAAATGTGACTACGTTTTACACTTACGTTACTCTTTGAAAGACTGGAGTCTGTACGTTTATATATATATAATTTATTATTATTATTTTTTTTTTTTTTGAATGACACTTATGCTCTTTGACATACAATTATTACAATAATATTCAGGGTTTAGGTTACTACAAATGTTTATGTTAACCAAACCTGCATTTATTTGATCACCAATATAGTAAAACAGTATATTGTGAAATATTACAACTTTAAATAACTAAATATATTTTAAAATGTAATTTATTCCTGCGATGTAATGCTTTATTTTCACCAGGCATTACTCCAGTCTTCAGTGTCACATGATCCTTCACAAATCATTCTTATATGATGATTTGCTGCTCAAGAAACATTTCTTATTATGTTGAAAATGCTTGTGCTGAAAATGTTCAAAATAAGTATTTTTTTATTCTTCTGTCATGTTCTTTCAGTCCGTTACCATCACCCTATCATGCTCTCCTGAAGTCTATCCAGACAGTCATCCGGAAAGAAGGGTTTGACGGATCCACACCACAGGTTGGTTGTAATTTGTTTAGCCATTTATTTCTCTGTTTCTCTGCCCCGGTAATCATAATCAACTTTTTTCAGCAGCGATAACTTTAAAGAAATAGTACCCAGAAAATGAAAATCCTGCCATCATGTACTCACTCTCATGTCTTTCAAAATCCATGAAATTTTCTTTCTTTTGTAGAACAATAAAAGGATTTAATCGTACCAGAATGCCTCATTTTTGTATAATTAAAGTGAATGGTGACCACAACTTTCAAGCAAGGTTTTCAGTGAACGATGACTTACATTTCAGTCATATGGCTTTAGAAGACACTGAATATAGTGTATGTGTCAAAATGACTACTTTTATTATACTTATCCACATGAGGGTGAATAAATGACACATTTGTAATTTTTGGGTGAACTATCCCTTTAAATTGACCAAAAAGGCTATAATAAAATGAATGCACAGTTAACAGACACTCTGTCATTCACACCTCTGGCACAATGAAAGCGTTTTGCCTCAGGCAGTGTTTTTACAAGACCTTTAATTTGTTGTTTCATTGATTGGTCTCGGTTGGCTAATTGTTGCCTGATTTTGTCTGTGCTTTCACTTCCTTTCTAGTGTGGCTTTCATAGCTTGGGATAATTAGGAAATGGAAAAGAGCTTCAAATATAAAGGCTTTATTTTTTCTTTTCTTTTTCTCGTCTCATCCTCAGTTGTCAGTTTCTCCATGTTGTGCTTGAATCGCTCTCAGGAGGGAGATGGGTTCCCTTGGGTTCCTCTTCCTTAAAGCTGAGTCCTGTTAGTTTTGTGGTAAACAGGCCAAGAGAGACACTGGGCAATATGCCCTCTGTCTGTTCATATTCATTAGCTCCTACTGAGAAGCAGGGGAGCTCGGCCCCTCTGGGGGCCCCTCTCAGAAACGGCCCCATGATAGCCCCTGTCTTGACTTCCACATCAGCACTGCATCTGCTGAGCCGCTCTTGGGACCGGGCCGCTTGAGGATACACTCGCTATTTTAATCAGTTTCCAACTTTATGTGGCCCTAATGTGGCTTCTGTCATGTGGTGAACTCCATACATGGTCTTCTGACCAAATTTTGTGTCGGCTTAAAGCAGGCCTATAAGTATATTAAATATAGTTTGCAAAGTTATACCATAACCTCTCAAATCGCAGGCTTTTTTGTTACATTACACAGAGATATTTGTAAAAGATTTTCAGTGCTTCCTGTCATCTCTGATCTGATCATAATAAAGGCAAAAATGGCAAAAATGTTTTTACTTTCAGTTTCAGTCTTACTGCAAGAAATTAAGCATTATATCACTTGTAACCAATGGATCCTTTGCAGTGAATGGGTGCCATCAGAATGAGAGTCCAAACAGCTGATAAAACATCATAATAATCAACATTAAATTTCTTCAAATCTTTTCTGATGACGAAACAAACACACCAAGGACAAAAAAAAAAAAAAAAAAAAAAATCTAAAGAATGAATGATTTCTAAAACTATGGTTATCATTCACAGTGTTAATGGGCCTTAAATAATTGTTAATTTTATTAAATATTTCACTGTGCGTGTGTCTTACCTTATGATACTCCAGATGAATTTGCTTGTGCAATCAGGAGTAATGCTGATGAAGGTTTTGCTTGTCATAGTCTCCATATACATCCATGCATGTCAGATAATGCTCTTTTTTTCACTCCCCATGAGGCCAGTAAGTTTGATAGTTACTTGCTAAATTTTCTTATTTGAATATTCTAATTTTAGCATAGTCCCGTCACTGACAAATCTTGTAATCTTGAAATGTTGTAAAATAAAAATATGTTGAAAACAAAACTTTATTTCAATTCCAGTGTTGTTAAACTGTTTAAACTGTAGTTTGAAGTTTGACGGAATCAAGTTCCCAAGTTAAATCTTATTCTGATCAGTAGAATTAAGTCTAGTTTGTGTTAGTTCTTTCTTGTTGATCGTTGCACTTTAGTGTTTTTCTGATGGACACCTCGAGCTCCTCACCCTGCAAGTCCTCGATCCCGTGTCAGTCAACCGACAGATTAAGCGCTTACATCATCAAACAGTGCCGTTCTGTTGGCAGAAGTCGTGGAATGTGATGAGGTTGAGAGAACATGGGCACAAAGGCAAGAATGCTCAGAATGAGAGCAAACAGAGCAACAGTGAGACTGACTAAAACGTTTGTCAGATTGGTGACTCAATTCTAGCTGTGACTGCAGTGACCTATAAAGTTTGAATAGAATGCAGTAACATTGCTGGTCATGGTAGGTTTGGTAAAAGCATTAATGAAGCTTTTTATTATAATTTTTTTTAAAAAAATTTACATCTCCTTTTTGTTGTATGTTCATGTTACCATTAGAAATTGCTAATAGCATATCATTTTTCTCATGCACACATAACGGAGAAAAGAGTGTGAACAGTAAAAAGCCGGAGTGTGGCTTAAAGGAAAGAGGAAGCCAGTGAGTCAGGAACACCCTCTTTGTGGAAATGTCAAGCTCAACCCTTAACAAGCTTTGGAAACACAGTCAAACAATAAGGTTTATTTAACTTAAGATGCTTGTGATTGCTGGACGGTGTAGAGGGTTTTAACTTTACTGTTTATTGCCAGTGGACGAAGGCTGATTTGAGGAGAACAACCAGGCGGTAGACAATTCAACACCACAGCTATTTTCAGCTGGTTTAAATAAGCTATCTAGCTTCCTACTTTTCTATATTTCAAAGATATAAGCAGGTTAAACGGGTACTGACAATACAAAGAAACTACATGAAGGCATGTGTACAATAATATCAAAGATAAAGGGAAATTCTTGCATTGGGGGAAATTTTCTAGCCCCTGTTTTAAAAGATTATAACAGCTTTAAACATTTTATGTATTTTCAATGGCATTTTCCTCATTTTTAAGAGTATAAAAAGGCTATGCCTACCAGAATTACGTTTTATGTTTTCCTTTATTTGTAAAACTATAAAAATCATAGAAATATTATTCCACAAAAAAATCAGAAATATTATTTATATTAATATAAATTTAACCCGAGATGTAATATTTTTACATTATGATTTGAAATTAGATTTATTGGGTGTAATTATCAGAATATAGAGATTTTTTTTTTTTTTTTTTGGCATATGGTAAATTAATTTGACTGCTACAGTAGTTCATTTGTTGTGTTTGCAAGTCCACAGCTTATCCAAAATGTGTATTTTTATCGAGAGGCTCACTAAAGACTAGGAAATTATTAGGTCTAAAGTGAAAGTGCTGAAAAGAGCTTCTACCTTACACATCTTTATAAATATGCAAATATGAAATTGTCCTGCTTTTCTGGGACATCTGAAACTTGTATTGCTGTCACACCAGTTTCCAGTTTTCTAGTTGTTCTGGTCTGAGGTGTCCTCTCAATCTTTATTAAGCAGGTTCAGAATCGGCTATTTGATGGTTTGTGAATAAGGTTCAATTGTGTCAGACTTTGTACACTGTAGAGGGCACATCTCTCACCCATGGCCCCTTAGCTTGGCTGATGTTGGTGGATAACGTGCCAAGAATTTCCTGGCGCTTGTTGGAAGCAGACATTTTGGCTCTTAGGTTGACAGCCACATTGTGGTCATGTCAGGCAACTGTCCTGATTGGAAGATGTTGTCCAATCACTTTTGACCACCGTGTTCCGTTTGACCGTGCTGTTGAGTGGTCTTGGCTGGGCCGTTTGTTTCATTGATTCAAGTTGTTTGAGAGGTACATGACCCTCACTCCAGCAGACAAAAGGCTTTTCACTACAGACAGGATTCCACTACTGACTTAGTTACACAAGTCATTGCACACTTATGTATGGCATACTATTTGGGCGCTGTTTTGTTTGCTTTTCACCATTCTCTCTTTCTCATTATGGAGAGAGTATAAATGTGAAATTGTACAATGGTTAATCATGTCCTGTTGAGAGTCTCTAATTGATTGATTGCGTAAATTGCTTGAGTAAGTGTTGCTAGTGATTTAAGTGTACTTTCATTACTGCAATAAGCACAAGACAATGAGTACAGTTAAAGAAATAGTTCACCTTAAAATTAAAATGAGTTGAAAATTTACTTGGCCTCAGGCCATCCAAGATATAGATGAGTTTGTTTCTTCATCTGAACAAATTTGGAGAAATTAAGCATTACATCACCAATGGATCCTCTGCAGTGAATGGGTGCCGTCAGAAGAATGAGAGTTCAAACAGCTGATAAAAACTAAACAATAATCCACAAGTAATCCACAGGACTCAATTAATGTATTGTGATGAAACGCATAACTTCAAACCGTTGCTTCAGGATAATATACCAGTCCTCTATCCATTATATGCTTTCTTCAGTGAAAAAGTCACCTTGGCTGAATCAGGAGAGAAATATGCACATATCAAGCACTGTTTACAAGTGAAAACACTTATAAACAAATACATCAGTGAACTTTGATGTGAAAGGACAATGGGGGTGGACTTTTTCATTGTGATTGGTTGTATGTCTTGCATATATTGAATTTATTCTACCATTACATTTACATTTAGTCATTTTGCATACGCTTTTATCCAAAGCGACTTGCAGTTGGGAAATACATAAAGCGATTCTTCTCTAAGAGGCAAACAGACACAGAAAGTGCTCCTAATATCAAGTTCTAATCATTTTGTTCAAATAAGTACAAGCTAGAAAGGGAAGGAATGAATAAAGAGAAATTTTAATTAATGATGAAGTCAGGTAGCTTCGAAAGAGATGAGTTTTCAGCTGTCGCTTGAAGATTGTCAGGGATTCCGCATTCCGGATTGGGGTGGGAAGATTATTCCACCAGCCAGGAATGGTGAACGTGAATGTTCTGGAAAGTGATTTTGAGCCTCTCTGTGATGGTACCACAAGGCGTCACTTACTAGCAGATTTCAGACTTCTGGAGGGGATGTAGATTCGTAGTAGTGAGTGGAAGTAGGCGAGTGCTGAGCCTGTGGCTGTTCTATATGCGAGCATCAATGTCTTGAACTTGATGCGAGCCGCAACCGGTAACCAGTGCAAGGAGATAAAGAGAGGCATAACATGGGCTCTTTTGGGTTCGTTGAAGACCAGTTGTGCCACTGCATTCTGAATCATTTGTAGAGGTTTGATTGTGCTTAGATTAAGCAGTCTTTGCAATGTGTTCTTTGAAGGTTAGCTGGTCACCAAATATTACACCAACATTTATGACCGAAGTTAATGGGGTAATTGTAGAAGAACCTAGCTGGATGGTGAAATCATGCTGTAGAGCTGGAGTTGCAGGGTAGACAAGAAGCTCAGTTTTTGCCAGGTTGAGCTGTAGGTGATATTCTTTCATCCATTCCGAGATGTCCAGGCAGCCTGAGATCCGTGCAGCTACCGTTGGGTCATCTGCTTGAAATGAGAGATAGAGCTATGTGTCAACAGCATAGCAATGGTAGGAGAAGCCATGTGCCTGTATGATAGGACCCAGTGATGTAGAGTATATGGAGAAGAGGAGGGGGCCAAGAACTGATCCCTGAGGAACCCCAGTGACAAGTTGATGTGCTTTGGATACCTCCCCTCCCCAGGCCACCATGAAAGACCTACCAGTGAGATAGGATTCAAACCAGCGAAGTGGAATCCCTGTGATGTCCAGTGATGAGAGGGCAGACAGGAGGATCTGATGATTGACAGTGTCAAAAGCAGCAGATAGATCCAGAAGAATAAGAAATTATGATTTGGAATCAGCTTTTGCAATCCGCATGGCTTCCGTGACTGACAGTAGCACAGTCTCAGTTGAATGGCCACCTCTGAAACCTGACTGGTTAGCATCCAGTTTGTTGTTCTTTGAAAGAAACAATGATACCTGATTGAAAACAACTCATTCGAGGGTTTTTGCTATGAATGGAAGGAGAGAGACAGGTCTGTAGCTATCTGTAAGTGAAGTGTTTAATGTAAGTTTTTTGAGCAGTGGGGTCACCCAAACCTGCTTGAATGCAGTGGGGAATGTGCCTGTGAGGAGAGATGTGTTGATGATGTGTGTGAGTGCTGGTAAGAGCGCAGTAGAGAGTGCTTGCAGAAGGAGTGAGGGGATTTGGTCTAGAGGGCATGTTGTAGGATGGCTTGTAGTTTCAAAATGTAGTCATGCAAGTTTTTTGTAATGAAATGTACACTTGCACACTGGATATTTTTCTATGCACTTTTTTACTGTCCATTGCACTAGTGTAAATATTGTTCATATGTTCATAGTTTCCGCTTATAGTGTACATACACTTATTACATATTCCATCTGTATAGTATGTTCATTGTACACCTATCTGTATATCATGCTGAAAGTATTTAAAAATCTGTAAATTATGTCCATAGTACTGCCTTATCTGTATATTTATTGTACATTTGTAACATAGTGTAGACACTGTATATCCTGTATTTACTGCTTATTGCACTTCTGGTTAGATGCTAACTGCATTTTGTTGCCTTGTACCTTACATGTGCAATGACAATAAAGTTGATTCTAATCTAATTTAATCTAATCTAAAAAGAATGCAGTGTTTGAAAATCAACTTTTTTTTTTTTTTTTTTGCACTTCTGTAGTCTAAGGTTCGGAATGTCCTGCGGCTGGGTCTTCATTCTCTTGGGTCAGTGCTCTGGGGGGATGATGTGTGCTGTAAGGTTAACCCCGCCCACTGCCACGCCCTCACCACATTTCTCTACGCCCTCCGAGGCCTGTTACGCACTTCACTCTCAGTCGCTATGGTGACCGTACCCTCCCACCTCATACAGGTATGATTTATCACATAGTTTCTCTGTGTGTTCATATAAATCCTTTTTATATGATGTTTAGAGTCACCGTTAAGTCACACTACTTTTTTTTTAAAGAAATTAATGCTTTGATTCAGCAAGGATGTATTTTCTATCTATCTATCTATCTATCTATCTATCTATCTATCTATCTATCTATCTATCTATCTATCTATCTATCTATCTATCTATCTATCTATCTATCTATCTATCTATCTATCTATCTATCTTCGTTCTAGCTATCAGTCTATCATTCTATTGTTGTATTTGTTTTGTCATTAAAAATCTAACCAGTGATGACGTCATTGTAATATTTGTGTACTGAATTGTAAGTGGTTGTTTTTCTTGCATTTATTTGCATACATATTTTTCTTCAGCTACTGTGTTGCAGTGTATTTTTTCTTCCCTCCAGTTTTTATCTGTGGTGTTTGCTAGGGCTATTACTCATACTGAGGTTTAGGGATGTTGAAATCTTAATCCTAAGTATTAAACTAGGGGTGATAGGGATGTGAATGATACTTCAAATTATGGAGATTGTTAAGAACAGTTGAGCTCAATCTTTCAATCTATCAATAAAATCCAAATTTTTGATGATCAAACCTGCCAAATTCCATAGACTTATACTGAAGAAAGAGCACACAATATTGAGGCACAAGGACATTATAGAGACTTAGGGTTGTTATAACAGCATCTTCGTAACCACTCACAACACTATTTTGGCGACAGGTCTTGCACAGAGACTTTTCAAAAAGGTATCTGTTGTAGTTTTGTTTTTTTGCTAGCATTCCAAACTTTTGAATTTTTATGGCATCATCATGAATGCTAGACTTTTCCACCATTGACTTCCAGAACTAATCCCACAGAACAACCCTTTTAGATTTTTTTTTTACTTGACTGTCAGTCACATGGACCAGCATTGAGGTCACCATAAGTTTGTCGACCCTGGCACACCATAACCGCCCCATGAGCCGGAGTCAAAGAGTCGACCCCCCTCCGTTGTGTGAATGAGGTTCCGCTTGGCTGGGGTTCAGGGGGCCTGTGTGTGTATCTGTTTGAGTACATGTATGTTTGGCCTTCAGAGGAGCGTCTTCATTGGCGCGTGAACCCACATTCTTTGTCTGAGGCCCTCAACTTTGCATTCAGCCAGCCAATAGTCAGTCTCGAGTCTTTCTGGGTGCTTCTCTCTTTCAGCGTCTCTCGGTTCCTGAGAGGCCCTTTTCTTTGTGCCTCCATTAGCCAACGAGAGTCAGGCCGCAGCCGCTGTGCTCTAAGAGTGCTTCAAAAGACAAGATCTCACTGTTCTTTGTCCGTTTGGAGACAAAGTGCTAAAACCCCTCTCAGGGAGGCTGGGGGCACACAGCGGTTTTCTGCGGTGGAGGTGATGGAGTAAACATTGGTTTGAAAGTAGTTTTGTGGATTGGATGTGATGTAAACTAGTAGACCTCTCAGTAAGTACAGTATGTTTCGAGGCAGTGAGGTCTAAGTCACAAACAGATTTTATTTGGTTTCAGTAGGATTTTTTTTTCTTTTTGAAAGTAAATAATACTTTTATTCAGCAAAGATGCGTTGAATTGATCAAAAGTGTCTGTAAATACATTTATAATGTTACTAAATATTTCTATGTCAAACAAATCAGCATATTAGAATGAAAGATCATGTGACACTAAAGACCAGATGGATGGATGGATGCTGAAAATTCAGCTTTGCAATCAAATGAATAAATTTGAAATATATTGCACATGAAAACAGTTATTTTAAATATTTCACATTATTACTGTTTTTACTGTATTTAGCTAATATTATTATTATTGCAATGTCTTTTAATACATTGCTTTACCTTTTAAAAATACAATGTAGCTTTTGAATATTCAGTAATTTAGTCTTGAGGTCATTTATTATGCAATATTCTTATTTTGTAGTTTCAAAATGTAGTCATGCAAGTTTTTTGTAATTAAAATTACACTTCAGTGTAAACCTCAGGACTGTACATCTGCTTCTAGAGGTTTAGAGCTTGAGGAGATGTTTTTAATGTACAGTAATATTACTAGCATACTGTCTGAGGGATCAAGATTTTTGCTTACGATACTAAACTTGGGGTCAACTTTTACAGCTGTTGTGTTCATCTTCCATTATTTGCATTAGCACCTCATCTGAAGTCCATCAGATGTGACTTGTAATGAAAAGTCCTGTCATGTATTTTTAATGTCGACAGGAAAGGGCCGGGCATTGAAAGCCTCTTCTGACGAGATTAAAGCCACAGTGCATCTGAAACTTTAATCAATCTCTGCTCAAATAGCCATAGTCCACTACCACACACCTACAGCTATAGCCGCTGTCAGGTCAGGACCCTGGAGACCCGGTCTAGCAGTCTGAAGAATGACAGAATCTTCAGAGACTGGAAGGAAGTTTAAGGAAGAGCTGAACAGTTATCATGGCTAAAGTTAGTTCGATGTGACTTGTAAAGCAATTCAATAAGTAGGACTGCATACAATCTGTGTCCAAATTGGCAGAAAGCAAAGACTCATTGTTCACAAAGTTTTACACATTCACTGTGTGTTCTTTAATAAATATTTTATGTCCTACTTTAATAATACTTTCAGCCACCAACAAGATGTATTCATCATGTAGTATGAAAATATTAAATATATGAAATATATATATATTCAGAAACTTGATCTACTTGTGTATCATTAAAATAAGCCCTTGTTTAAAAGTTTAATATAAAATGCTCTTTAATTAAAAATGTGTGAAAATGTAAATTTATTAATTTGTATATCCATTTATTTATTTATTTATGTATCAAAGTAAAATGAATGTAATAATGGACTGCATGATACATAAGCAATATCTAGATACATTTCTTTAATTTTTTTGCTTTGCACCTGTAATATTTATATTTAAATGAGCTTAACATGATTTGCCATTGGGGAATTTACATTATTTTTATATTTTACTTTGCATATGCATTTTTATATATATTATATATTTATATATATATATATATATATATATATATATATATATATATATATATATATATATATATATATATATATATATATATATATATATATATAAAGAATGTCGCTAAATCAAAGATTTATTCAAATTTTTAATTCACAGAAGTATATCCATCTTTTTAAATGAATTAATTAACGCATTTACAGTATTTCTTACAATGGCCAAAAACTCAAGTAAATTAACCGATTCAACTACACATAGTGATTCCTAGTGTAATTATGAATTATAAATAACACAAGCAGTAGAATTAAACCTCTCTCTTCCACCAATTTTGTTAACCTGTCTGTGTTTATTAAACACCATACTGGACATGAACTTTCAATATGTTGGCTCTACTGTTGTAGTGGTATTTTTCGTTGTTTTGTTTACTTGCATTGGTCTGATGGTGTTGAGTTAACAGTGACTGTCACTAACACAGTTGCTTGGGTTAAATTTTTTATGGTAGATTTGGGAAAAGGGTCACGGCTGCGTACACGAACACACATGCTCTCAAAGTCCGCTGTTGAAGATGTGAAGGGAGGAAAGAAAAAAAAGAAAGGACACTGATGCATGAAAACTGCATTAGGCCTCGTCAGCTGCTACAGAGAGGGAGTGTATATGAAATATTAATGAGTGGCGTAGAGATTAATTTTTCACAATGCCTTATCTTTCTGTCTTTCTTTGGAGTGCTCCCTCCTTTTTGAAGAGACTCTGTATTTGTTTTTGCCAGAAGGAGGCGCTCTCAACAGATTTTAATGTGTGTTTGTGCATTTTTGCTCTTTAAGACTGCAAATTGGTTTATTTTCTATATTGTGTATAAATTGTATATATTATATTTTTTTATATGACACCTATATTGGCCTGAATGTCTTCGCTGTTTTTGATTTGTGTCTGTCCAGTTTAACCCATGAGCTTCATATCTGTAAGGTCAAGGTCACAGGTTTTCATGACTTGTTTTCCAAGCCCATTATGTGTTTATTGAATATTTTGGCTCATTCTGGCATACTTTTATCTCTGTTTACCATGATTTTACCACATTTTAAGCAGAGACGTCTTTTCTTTGTCTCAGATGGAGACGGGATCTTTGGATCTTTCTCTGAGTTGATGTGGCTTTATGCTTACGTTCATCCAGATTTGTGCCGTATGGAGACACTGCATGAGTCGTGCGATCAGAGAAAGAGAGACGGACAGATTTGGAGAGCATGTGTTTGAGGGAATCCAAGCACTCAATGTGTTTGAGCAGCAAACGTATGTTCTGCTCTGATCTGATGGATTTAATGTTACACGACGCAACCAAAGGCTTTAAAGGCATAAAGGCTTACAGAAGTGCCTTTATGTAGTACAGCTGAAGATAATCTAATAATACCTGTTTAGATGTCATGATTGATGCAAGAGCTTATCCAAAATGTTAAAACATAATTTTGATGCACTAAACATTATATTGATTGCTAGGTGGTTTGTTACATGCACAAGTCAAAGAGCCCACCTTTTTTATCTCAAACATTTTAATTATACCTCAAATGGACATCAATGATCCCTCAAATGCAAAGAGTGCATCTAGTGCTAAATATTACAGTCATCAATGAGAGTGGTGATTGTAAATTGGACACATTTTTAAAATTGCTGGCAACTGAGGTTGTTTAAGTTCTGTTAGCTTTTGAATTCAGTCTCTGGAATACCCTGCTCCATTTTTCTGAGATAACGATGACCTAATTCAGTTCTAACAGCAAAAGAAGTGCAACCCCTGCTCGTTGAGAGGGGTTTGATTAGCAAGAGATGCTCTCAGCATTGCTCTAGATGTTCTTGTACACTCCTCTCATGTATGTCTCTCTCATCCATTCCCACTCTCTCTTCCTGTCTCACTCTCTAGAACAGAGCCATAATGGGACGAATAATCAGACTGAGTGACACAGCCATTGCTCTGGAATCATTCAGAGGCTCAGAGAAGGAGACCAACCCACTTTACAAAGACTATCACGGTGAGAAGAAACACACATGCAAGAGTTCAAATACACTAGCAAAAAAACCTCAAAGCCTGAATATTAAACTTTTGCTTCCAACTCATTGTGCACCACTTAATATCTTATTTATGCAGTCAGATTTAGAATTAAATTTTATTTATTTATTCTTTTTTTTACATACCTATCGTGAGCAATAAAACCGATATTAAAAAAAACTTTTATATATATATATATATATATATATGCCGATATTTGAAAAATGCCTAATATCGGCCGATATATCGGCCTTGGCAATATATAGGTCGACCACTAGTAATTGTTGACTAAAACTAAATTTGTTATTTGAAATAAAGCTGAAATATAATATAAAATATTATATAAAAATGTACATATAAAAGAATGTAAATATTAGATGAAACTTAAATATTTAAACAAACTTAAATATTCAGTAAAACGTAAAGTAAAAAAAATATATATATAAATATTCCCTTGGCAAATGGCAACTAAGTAAAATAAGTTTATGTTGAAGTACTAAAATTACTAAAAATTAAAAAATCTAAATATTATTAAAGCTAATTTAAAAAAAAATAAAAAGGTCAAAAGCATGTAACAAAATGACTAAAGCTTAATCTAACAAGATTTAAACTCGATATATACAAAAAATGAAAGTTAATAATTCTATAACAAACAATGCATAAATAACACTGCTCAGTATAGCACCACCCTGGCAACCATCGCCAACAGTCTAGAATCATGGCAGAGCATTTTACACAGACAAACACTGCTCACATTTTCTTCAGAAAATGTATTTTCAAGAGATGTTTCTCATTGGTCCCTCATCTTATTCATGCGTTTTGCATCATCCTATCTCTCTGACTCTCTCTCTCTCTCTCTCACACACACACACACACACACACACACACACACACACACACACACACACACACACAGGCTCAGTAAAGTGCATTAGTAAAGAGGGGCAGGCAGGGTGGACCTCTCTCTAGCTGTCAGCTCATGTTAGTGTGGCTGTGTTCAATCAGACGTGCTCCTTGGCAGACAGGCCAGGGGGAGATTCAGCTGCCATGGCTAACACACACACACACACACACACACACACACACACACACACACACACACACACACACACACACAGATCCCCTCCGCCCCATCACAAGCACCCAGCACAGCCCTCAGGGGCCGCAGAGTTGCAGAATCAATATTTTCATACTGGCTAAAACCTCTCTGTGGCCAGCCTGCAGATGAGGAAAATCTTTGGGGCTCACGCTCTTTCCGTTCTGTCCTTTTTCCTCTCATTCTGCCTCTTTATGTTCTTCCTTGTTTTCATCTCTTCATGTTGCATGCTTTATCTTTTCATCTCTTTTGTGTCCGTCTTTCTGTAAAGGTCAGTTTGTTTACAGTCCTCTCTCCTCGTTTCCGCCCCCTGCCCCGTTTCTTTCTTGCACTCATTTGCTCTGTGTGTATATGTAATAGCCAAAGGGGGTGTGGTTTACAAACACTAATGACCTCAGATGATTCAAAATGAATTCATTTATTTATTTATTTAGATGCTTATCAGTTGTTTCTAAACAAATTAAATGCTAATGAGTTCAATTTCATAAGTTAGTTCTTTTATTTATTTTCTAGTTATTTATATTTTAAGATGTCATTTTAATTTGATGTTATTATTTTAATATTTATTTTTATTTTATAATGTTATTTATGTTAATGTCATTCATTTCTTAAAATCTGTTTTATTTTTATGTATTTATAACATTATTTTGTAATTTTAATATTTGTTATTTTATCATTTTAATTATGTTCATGTAACAATTTCTTTATTTAGAAGGTTATCAGATGTTTATGAAAAAATTAGATGATTTCAAATTCATGAGTTTTTGTTTTTCATTTATTTATGTATGTATTTATTTATTTATTAATATATGTGTTTTATTTAAAATGTGTATTTTAAAACTGTCAGTTGCTTTTTTTCAGCTAATTAATTTTTTTTTAAAACTTATTTTAAATTTCAGGTCACAGTTACATGTGTCAACATCTTGTTTATTTAGTTTTATTTTTTGTAATATTGCTAAAAAATAGTTAGGCCATGTTATTAATTTAGTTTTACTTTATAGTTCTTTGACAAAATAATACAATTATTTCAGTGTATTTTGAATTTTCAATTGAATGTTACAAACATGAACAACATTCAGCAGTTTTTCTCAGATGTTTATGAATTATTAATTTAACGTTCAGTAATTAGTTCATTTTAGGTTTAAGAATTTTAGATTTATCAGATGCTTGCAAAAAATAAGAATTAATTAAAGTTATTTCAGTTGTTAATGTTATCTCAGTTGTTTGTGAATGATCTCTTTTAAAGATGTTTGAAAATGGATAAAATGCGCAAAAATATAATGCAATGCTTTCCAGATTATGAGCACATCTCGGCAACGTATGTATCCGTACTTTTATGTGTTTGAAAAAAATTTGGTGTTTGGAGAGTTATTGTTAGCTCTTGGTATTGATTTTTACCTTGTTTCATGAATTAATGTTTTGCCATGAGGTCTTATAGAATATAGTGAATGTGAAGACGTACATGAGGCCACTCTTTCTTTGCTGTGGTGCGTCCACTGCACAAAGCATGTTGGGAGTCCTGTCACAGCGAATCAACTCGAGCGGACTCAACCTAGCGCACGGGTCCCTTAGCAAGCGGAGCCTTTATACACACACACACACACACACACACACACACACACACACACATGCTCTTTCCATCCTCTCACCCCCCTCATCCTGGTCTTCAGCGCTTCCTTTTAATGTCATATTTCTACTGGCCGCATAACTGGGAGAAAAAAAATTGGGCTAGGAATTAAAGAGAGAAAGAGGGTGAAAAAGCTTTCTCTCTTCCCAACATGCCCCTGTGCCGACTGACCTTGTTTTACCCCCATCCTCCACTCACCTCTTGCTTTCTCTCCCTCCCACCAACCTATTTCTCCCCTCCCTCCGCTGCACTTCTTCTCTCGTATGTTTTGGTTTCTGCCCATTGGTGCAGCTAATAAAATAATGGTTGATACAATGCTATAGTGGCCAGTGTGAAAGGTGATAGCTACATGTGCCCACAGTAAAACTCAAGCAGACAATGAAAAGCAGAGTCTGTTCAAATTGGTAATAGGCATAACAAACCAGGGAAAAATATTTGCTAGAGAGCATGTTTATTAGCTTGCATATGATTGTGAGTATAGCCAGAAACATCATGCTCATTAAAATGTAATGCCTTAAAACTTATGTTTGAAATATAGTGTTGCAGTGTTAGAAACCTATTCACACAAGTTGCACCTAATGCAAAACATGCATCTGCAAAAAGTTGTTGTTCACAACCTGTGAATTTGTTTTCCTTTTTTGAAAGAAATTAAAACTTTAAATCAGCAAGGATGCATTAATTAGGTCAAAAGTTATAGTGAATACGTTTATAATGTTACAAAAGATTTCAATTTTTTGTTCACCAAAGAAAATAATATATTGTGGTTTCAACAAAAAAATCAAGCAGCATGTCTGTTTTCAACCTTGTTAATAAGAAATGTTTCCTGAGCAGCAAGTCAGCATATTAGAATGATTTCTGAAGGATCACGTGACACTGAAGACTGGAGTAATGATGCTGAAAATTCAGCTATGCATCACAGAAATAAGTTACATTTTAAAATATATGAAAATAGAAAAGAGTTATTTTGAACAATTTTATTATATTTTCAGTCAGCTCAATTCAGTCTTAGTCAGTAGAGGAAATTTTTATTTATTTATTTATTTATTTATTTTTAACTGACCAACCCCAAACTTTTGAACAAACATTTGAAGTTTATACTGAAGAATATATCCCTTCAGTATGTCTTAGTAGTGATATGATTCCATTTCATGTCTTCTGTGTTTGTTCAGGTCTCCTGCATGTTTGTCAGTTGCCCCGTCTGAACTGTTTGTCTTCTGAGGTCCCCGATACGAAGGACTTGGCCTTCAAACTCAAGAGAAAGCAGTTCACAATTGAGGTGAGTTCACAATAATGATGTCACTAGAAAATGTACAGTCATGTCCTCTCATATGTTTCCTTTAATAATGTTGTCTTCAGTGTGTTCACTTGTCTTCTCCTCTTGCAAGCACAGATTTTTTTATCTTTGTAGGTTCTAATAATTACAGGTGGAGAGCAGTAAGAGTAGGACATTTTAGGTGCTAAAATTTCTCATTTTAATTGCTAATTATATTTTCCTCCCCCCATATCTCTCGAAACACTGCACATATTAGGAGGTCATGATTATGAATTGATGTCCACATTAGCTGTGCTTCACTAGTTCCTGTTTATCTTCCTGAGCTATTGAGTGTCAATTTGAAAGGTTGAAACTATTGATTTTAAACTGGACATGTTACACCTCTCCTCAGAATAACCCCAAAATAAGCTTTTCTGAAGTCTCATAAATACACTAAAAGTCCTTATTGTGTATCTTATTGTAACTGGAGATTATATAGTTCTCAGACAGGTCTGATCAGACATTGTTTGCATGCATTCACTTGAGAAAATGTGCCCAGGTAAATATATTGTCGTAAAAATAACTGTCTGTTAAAACCTAGAAATTTCTGTGTTAGTATATTGTCCCTGTTTGAAAGGTTTTGTGTTGTGTGTAGAGTCCAAAATCATTTTTTTTTGCCACAAGTGAATTGAACAGGGCCACTAAAGTGACCTTTTGGGAGTCTCTGGTGTGTGTGTGTGTGTGTGTGTGTGTGTGTGTGTGTGTGTGTGTGTGTGTGTGTGTGTGTGTGTGTGTGTGTGTGTGTGTGTGTGTGTGTGTGTGTGTGTGTGTGTGTGTGTGTAAAATTAATTTTAAGGTTTCAGAATAATTTTAAAAATTAAATATATTTTTATTAGTGCTGTCAAACAATTAATCGGGATTAATCGCATCAAAAAAATAGTTTTTGATTACATAATATATGTGTGTGTACTGTGTACTTTTATTATGTGCATATAAATACACACACATGCGTGTATATATTTAAGAAAAGTATGTTACATTCATGTATTAAATATATTTATAAATAATATTAATTATATTAATATAAATATATTAGTGCTGGGCAACGATAAAAAAAAATTAATCGCATTGTTATGCACAAAACTAATAATGCATTCAAAAGTAGTGTATTGTGCACTTTTTTTTTCATTTAAAAGTAGGCCTACTGCTACATGAACAAAAGTGTAATAACATTTGGTTTGCAAACAATTTAAACAAATAAGGTGCTTTTTACAGCAGTGTTCCTTTTACATAGTAGCAGTTGAAATATTTCTTGTAGCCTAAATCTAAAACAAGCCATTTGTCACTGCCAGGACATTAACGTTTTTATATAAACTATTTTATAGTTTGTTATAGAAAAACAAGTTATGCTCAGAGTCCAAAGCCTCGATCATAACATTATAACAGGCACCTTCCTATTAGAGACCTGCACGATCGCAGGACCCATCACAGCAAAGTGTGACAGGGGCCAACACTTAATGGGCGGGTAAAAACTCATGTGTGCAGGATGCGGGAGAATAATTAGGGTGTGCACAGACTAGGCAATCTTAACCATGCCAGAGCATGTTTGATCAGTAGTGTGATCGTTCCGTTTAGCAGTCCCTGATTCAGTTGGAAGAGGTGGGCAAGAACGCAGTTCAGTTATATATAGATCAGTGAGTGTGAGCACTAACCGTGCCAGAGTGCAGATCTTCTGAAACGCTGAATGATTGCGTGAATATTTCTGAGCGGCAAAAGTGATAGATCTGTAAAGCAATATATTGTGAGAGGGACGTGTGTTACCAAGTCCCAGACGACTCAGAATTATAAACCACAAAGTTTACAAAATGATTCACTTCACTGTGTTGAGCAGAGCACTTCTTTGCTGTCTTCACGTGCTATCGGAAACTTCCTATTTCCTACTTATAAAGTCATGATTACGAGTTCCTTGCATTCTTTTCTGTTAAGAACAACAGTGGACAGTGGTTTGTGAATGTTGATGATTAGCCTAAATAATTAAATCGGAGCATCCCCTCGTGTGACCCATGATTTTTTTTGTATGTGTATTCAGAGCCAGTGAGCAACGGACTTTCATAATAATAAAAAACTGCGTTAATCAATTAATGCGTTAACTCAATAAAATATATACATGTAAATATTTTCAAAATATATACTGTATCTGTGTGCCTTTATAAATACATAATAAATATACACAGAACAAACATATATATTATGTAAACAAAAACTTTTATTTTGGATGTGATTAATCGTTTGACAGCACTAATTTTATATATACAGTATTTTTGTGTTTCTTTTACACTTTTTTTTTTAAACATGAATTTTATAATTTCAATATGTTTGTCCGTGTGACATGAATAATTTAGCAGTTTTTTGAAAAATGTAATATGATAACTTGCAGCAAAAATTAACATTTCTCTTTTGATTTAAAGCCTAGATCTCTGTTGATGGAAAATTGTTGAGGTAAAAAACCTGGTGTCATGTTAATAATAATTTGTTAACTAGTACAACCTAGTTTTATAATAAGAGATATTTTATCCTCAAAAAAAAAAAGTCCCAATTAACAGTTTGGCTTCTTATGTAAATTTTCTTGAGGTTAAACTTTCCTCAGTTCATCATGAATTATTGTGCATTTATTTTCAGTTTCTTGAAAATATTCAAAAATAGGTTTCTATTTGACTCTTGATTGAGTGGTAATTTTATGTTGTTTGTTTACTACCAGTACAAACCTTCAGTAGACACACACACACACACACACACACACACACACACACACACACACACACACACACAATCCACTTCCAGCCAATGAGTGCCTGTCCATCAAGTGGAGACAAATGAAAGGGCACAGGGTCTTACTGAAGCCCCATCATTGGCCCCTAATTAAGTTATCAGTGGTGAAGCTGTTAATAGTTAATCAGGAAGTGTATTGTCTCAGAAGGACCAGCAGTCTTTGTCTTTAAACGCTCTCGAAGGCAGAGACCTCTCATCCAGTCCTCATTAGATTTATAGGGTCAATAAACGTCAAGGTGGTTTTCCTCCTTGGCTGTTTAATGAGCCGACCACTTTGAGTTTGTGGAAGGGCTCAAATGTGAGTTTGTGTTGTAGCAGCGCTAAGAATTTGTGTATCTTTTTGGGCAGCGGAATGTACCTAAACATCTTTTCATCAGATCTTTCAGCATGTTACTTTAAAGGTAAACTTGTAATAGTTTGTAACTCTAATTGAAACATGGCATGGCATTAGCAACACCAAGGTCATGGGTTGGATTCCCAAGAAGTGCAAGAGCTCGTAAAATGTATACCTTGTGTGCAACATAAATTAAGGCTACGTCCACACAAAGCTGGAGCTTACCCCAATCCGATCCTTTTTTTTTCTCGTCTCAAGAAATATCCGCGTCCACACGAAACCATAAAACGATGTAGTATACATGCCAGACCAGCATGTGGGGCTGTAATTCTGCCACAGAGATACACTAAAAATGGAGAAGAAGACATGGACTATGCGCATAAACCTTGCGCTTGGCACACAAACAAACATGGAACAATACATTTATTAATCTGTGTTAATGTTAGTTAATAAAAAGACAATCGTTCAGTGTGTGTTCATGCTTTTGTTGCTGTTACGTGACGTAGGGGTGTCTGACTAGGGGGGAGATGTGGGCTGATGACGTCAGCATTTCAGAAAATATACAGATTCGCTGTCCACGCGAAAACGCAAAGACGGCGTTTTCAGATTTATCCACTCTGGGACCCGGTTTCAAAAAATAGCGGTTTCACCTTACGAAAACGCCGGATCCGTGTGGACGAAACGCCTATCTGATAAAAAATTTGTGCGTATTCACAGAAACGCGTCTCCGTGTGGACGGGGCCTAAATTTGTATCTGCCAAATGCATAAAGGTAAATATCATGTCATAAAAACTAAATATGCATAGAGTATAATGGTTTAAAGGTCGTAATTGCCCAAATTAAATTATTGAGAGGCAATATTGCTTGAATAAAATATGCTTCAGCAAAAATGTTAACTTATGAAAATGTTGAATAAAAAAACATACTTAGGATTTCACCATGTACTCATTTTAATGTAAAGTTCAAGGTGAAATCTTGCGCAAACAATGAAATCATTTTTTTTTTTTCCAGGATTCATTAGTGAACGTAAAGTTCAAAAGAACAGCATTTTTAAAGTAGAATATTATATAGAATAGTCAATCTATATAACAGTTATCATGTAGAATTTTGTAGAAGTTTTGTAGCAATGTTAAAGTCTTTACTGTCACTTTTGAACCATTTAATGTGTCCTTGCCGGAAAAAAAGTATACTGAAAAAAAATGGTTCATTGAATTTAAGGCAAGTGGTTACAATTTATCTTTGCTACATTTAAATAAACAAATTTATTTGACTAACGTTCAACTTTTTTTTTTTTTTTATTAAAATGTAGCTAAAATAAATTGTTTGCAATCATATACCTTAAAATAATTTTGTTTAATTTTTTTTCAGTGTATTCATTTCTTTAAAAAAAAAAGTGTATTATTAATCCTAAATGTTATAGTTTAACTGTTCAGGACAAGCAAGGAAAAAAAAAAAAAAAAAAAAAAAAAAACAGCTGTTGATCATCCAGGGAACAACACAGTATTAAGAATCAAGCATATGTAAGTTTTTGAAAGAGGTCATTTTTATAAATTCAACTATTATTTGCTCGTGGACTATATATATGTCATTTATGTGAAATATTCTGGTCAGTACTAAATAAAAAATAACATGCATGATGTTATGGTACGATCCCTCTTATTTTGGTAAAATAATTTATATTTTGCAGATACTGCAAAGTGTATGTAAAACTGTAATTCTTAACACAATTCTAAATTTCTGAAGTATTGTATATGCTAATGATGTGTCTTATATTCAAGGTTATGTAATAAATGTATGCATTCACTGAGAATCGTACCCATAGCATAGCCACTGACACGAACACTATATATGATTTCACAAATGTATATGGCAAACATTTGAATAAATAGAACAGTTCCAATTAATTCAAATGAGATCATATTAAAATATGTTCTTATTTGGAACTCCCACTGCATCAGGTGTGATGACATCACAATAATGTGGCGAATAAGATTAAAAAACGTGATGAAAAAATCATTAGTGAAAGGAAAGAGAAACTTGTTTTCATGAGGTGTTTCCTGTTGATCTTACCATCCCAATCTAGCCAATAACCTACAGACAGGCCTTTGATAAATAGTTTTACACCAACACCTTTGTCACGCACACAAACAAATGTGCCGTGCAGAGTATATATAGTGGGTGAACAGAAATTCATCTCAATCAGTTTGCCCTGCGGCACTGAGTTAGCATGCTTTCGCTTTACTTTCAAAAGTTCATATCATGTAGAATCTTCTCTTAATCTTTTGACTTGATCTTGAACTTGATGGACTTTCAGTGCTCAGAACCACTAAAAAAAACACTAAACTGACCTGAATTATGAATCAACATGTAAAAGTGGGAAAAAAAATTATGATATGACTATTTTAACACCTGTATTCTTTCTAGCATTGTTCTTTCAGGCTATCATTCCAACCTCCAACACAAAGAAAGAATGTATTTTCGCCTTCCTTTCAGATGAGTCCGTGTGAATCAGAGGTCTGATCGGTGTTCAGTGGTTTTGGTTGAAAGGTGATTGGCAGGCCAAGTGTGTGTCAGTCAGGTCGCTCAGAGTGCACACGTCAATCAGAGATCAGCCACGTCATGATAACATGACCACAGAAAGATGAGTCTTCACACACAGAAACCATGCAGGACATGTGAAAACGGCAAAATCGAAATATTAGGTTGAATCATTCCTAACTTGCATGTTCTTGTATACTGTTATAAAATGCAGTTCATTCATTGTATTTAAAGATGCACTGATGTAGAAACTTGGGGTCATGCTGAAAATAACATTTGTTATGGCCATTAACCGATATCATGATGGTTTATAAGATTATTACTTTCTCAACTGCTTTCATGCTGAAGTTTTATTCTTGCTTCAGGTGAAATCAGATAAGTATAAATAAATAGATAGATAAATAATAAAAAACAAAGAAATTAACTAACGTGTACGTGTGTGTGTATGTATATACGTATCTCTCTCACACACACAAACACACACAAAATTTGTTATATATATATATATATATATATATATATATATATATATATATATTAATTAATGTATTTACTCACTTACAGTCAACATTTTAAGTGGATCAAAAACGTTCATCCAAGTTGTCCTAAGACAAGAAGGGCAGCTTATATGAAAGGTTTTGATCCACTTCAAATGTTGACTAGTATGTATGTATGTATGTATGTATGTATGTATATATATATATATATATATATATATATATAATATATATATATATATATATATATATATATATATATATATATATATATATATATATATGTGTATGTATATATATGTATGTATATGTATGTATATATATGTATATGTGTGTGTGTGTGTGTATGTATGTGTGTGTATATTAGTATTAATATTATTATTACTATATTTTTAATATTAGGCATTAGAGACTATAAATACTTGAATATTTATGAGGTATAAATTTATTATTATTATTATTATTATTATACTAAATTTTATTTTTTATTTTCTTTTCTTTACTTTTATTTTTTCTTAACTTTTCTTTTCTTGCACCATACAGTGAAGGAAGGAAAAGCTAGAAGTACTAGAAGAAGAAGCTAAACATTTTAATTTGTCAAAATTTTGGAGTCAATCCTGCATACTAACTCCAGAATGCAAATACAGTCGAGCGTGAATTATGAGATTTTTTGCTAATATTCTGCCTGTCTGTTGAGGCGAGTTGCTGTAATGTAATTAATGCAGGCTGGGTCTACATGCTGTCACTCAGCTACCCAGAGGAGCATTTGGCTGCTTGTCTTTGACTGACTGGTAAAGTTCAGTTGGCGGTTGATGAGCAGTCAATTGCCCAGAATGCCCTGCGGTCAGAATTAACCTCTGTCCCTGTTCCGGCAGGTATAGAGAGAGGGGTTATGAGGAAAAGCGTGATTAGCAAACAGTCACACTTACGCATACATGTCAGTTGAATGCTCGACAACGAGTGAGGTGATCAACTGAGGATTGAGACAGGAATGTCAGAGGTATGCGATTAAACTATTCTTACCCTAGCGTGACCTCTGACCCAAACTTGAGCCTAACACACCTTGAGGGAGTTAAGGATTCTGGAGGTGAGGTCAGATGATCTTCAACCCAGGATTTGGGTAAAATTAGCCGTGGCTTTATGGAGGTGCAATCTTGAAAGCTCAGCACTGGGCTGAGTGTCATCAGGTGTGAAAGTTTTCTTTGGACTGGTTGAACAATCATTTTATTTTTTTATGTTTTTACCAGTTGAGGGCATATTTAAGACTTGTGTGGACATATTTATGGTGATATGTTAGAACATTGGTTTTATAATTCTCATAACCACACAAGCATTCCATTAGTAATTGTTTTTTTGTTGTCCCATCTTCATTTTGAAGGTTCTGCTCCTGCGGCAAGATCTTGATTGATTGGTTGTGTCTGGGCCAGCATGATTTTTTTAGGTCTTTCTGCTGAATGGTGTGGTTGGTTTTAGCAGTCGACCAGTTTTTTTTTTTTTTTTTTTTTAATCAAGTTTTTGCTCTTTTCTAATGCACGTAAGTTAAGTATCTATGGTTTGGGATAGTTTTGAACTCAATTTAAGAGAAATTACTACTGTAATTAAAAATATAGTACAACATTGTTGCTGGGTCACTTAAAATAGGTGATTGAACATGCAAGTTAATTTTAATAATGTAATGTTAGGCTATATCATCTGAGTGTTGATTTACACTACTGTTCAAAAGTTTGGGGTCAGATTTTTTTATGCAAGAATGCATTAAACTGATCAAAAATTTCCTCAAAAATATTGACACTGAAGACTAGAGTAATTAAGCTAAAAATTCAGCTTCGCATCACAGGAATAAATTACATTTTAAAAAAATTCAATAGAAAACAGTTATTTTGTAATAATATTTCACAATTTTACTGTTATTGTGATCAGCCTTGGTGAGTATAAATGGCTTCTTTCGGAGAAAAGATTTTATAAAATCTTAAAGAATTTTACTTCTGTAATTCATTATCTCAAAATGGCAGAATATTGGCCAATTGCTTGGCTGTTGTATTGGTCTATCGCTAGTTATTTAACAAATGCAATATATCAACCTTTGACATTAATTAATTCAGATTTAAATGGTCTTTAGCCTGAATCCCAGACTTTAACTCTGAAGTGTTCCTCCTAAATAGGAGACAGAGTTAAAAATGTCACTTTGGAGGTGTTAATTGTGAATTGTGTATCATTCTTTAAAGGGGTCATCGGATGCCCATTTTCCACAAGTTGATATGATTCTTTAGGGTCTCAATGAAAAGTCTGTAACATAGTTTTCAAATTTCTCAATGGTAGTGTAAAACAATACCCTTTTTACCCTGTCAAAAACAGCTCTTTATAGAGCAAGCCGTTTTGTAGCATTTTCCTTTAAATGTTAATGAGCTCTGCTGACCCCGCCCCTCTATTCCGAGCCGCTCTCTGAGGGACTGTTCATCGTGAAACTTGCTAATTTTCACATTATTAGGAAAGGCGATTTGCAAAGATTCATTAAAAAACCTTATACTCACTTCTTCTGTAGGTGAAGCTGGATCATGAATGATTCGTGTGAAGATAGACGCATTTCTGTAGATGGGGGGGGGCATTCCCTTCAGCGTCTCAGATGTCGTGAGTAAATGACGACTGCTATGTTTATTATTACATCCAACAACAGAACACCTCAATCGATTAGCAGTCATTCTTGTCTACATCTGTTCCGGCGGTGAAACAATGGCGGACCGATGACAGCTCACTCAGAGTGGGTCTAAGATGAGACACCAGTCCAGTCTGTGCTGAAACACTACTGTCAATCAAAATATCATGGGAGGGGCCTATCTTTGTGACGTGTGACGTGTGGGTATATGTGTTTGTCTCGATTTGAGAAAGGGGAAATTATTTAACGGAAAAAAAAAAAACACTGGGTGAATTTTTATCATTATAGGTTGGCTGTGTACACACACTGCCAACACACATTTCAGTTCAAACAACTTGTAAAAGTGCATGTAGCATCCGATAACCCCTTTAAAAATGTTTCTGAGCAGACAGTTTTGTACCAGTGCTTTAGTGATCAGTCAGCACAGACTCCATCGTGAGTGCAACACTCTATACATCAGATCAGTATCTATAATTCATTTAACTGGATCTACAGTGGCTCTTGACTTTCGCCCAGACACCAGACATTGAACATGTACAGTGTGCAATCTAGTATTAATGCATTTCCTCAACCCAAACATGCTGAAAGATTCCAAAGAGACACCAAGCTCACCTGAATCTGACGGTTATCATGTGGGCAAAAACTATTGCATAGTGGCACCTATTTCAGTGTTGCACTTTCCCCCAAAATGCCAAATGTTACGAGAGAGGTAGAAACGTGTGTATCTCCTCATCAACTTCAGGCATGTACAGTACCATTTGAAAACTATTTTAATGTTTTTGAAAGACGTCTCTAATGCTTCATCACAGTTTCCATAAAAAAAATATTAAGCAGCACAACTGTTTTCAACACTGATGATAATAATAATAAATGTTTCTTAGTGTTTTATTAGAGTATTGATGCTGGAAATTCAGCTTTGCATCACAGTCAAATTTGCTAAATTAAGTTAATTTTACTCAAATATTACTGAAAGTTCATTGTACTTAATAGAAAAAAGATAGCTCAATAACTGATTTTAATTTGGTGTGCAAGAAACTTTTCTCATTATCAATGTTGAAATCAGTTGTGCTTAATATTTGTGTGGAAATCATAAAGCTTTTTTTTCAGAATTCTCTTAGGTATAAAAAGTTTTTAAAAAGAAAGTTATTTGAAATAGAAATCTTATGTAACATTGTAAAAGTCTATTAGATACATTTAAGTTAAGATGTGTAAATGGGTATTGCCATCTAAAAAATTGACCAGTCATTTAAAACCATATTTTTGGAAGTGATAGAAATATTTAATGCTATAGATTTATTTCTCTTTGTCTAGAGGACAAATTTAAGTGCAAAGTACTTTAGCGTATACCCTGTGCAACATTAATGTACAATAGTTTCATATGTTGTTGAATCACCTCATTATGTTGCAGCATGTTCATTTCAGCAAGTGGTATGTAGTTGATATTGCTTCAGGTTTGTTTTTACACTGTAAATGAAAGATTAAGTCAAACGGTTCATTATGCAATACAGTGTTCCACACAGCTGTGCCTTGCTTGGGCAAAAGTTTTAAGCTATGCATATAGAAAATCTGCATACTGTTCATGGTATAGGCTACATACGGCATTACTACCTTCTTTCAAAAAATACTATGTCATTCTGAACATAGTCTATGTTATGAAAATGAGACTAGCATGGATAACTTGGAGGGTAATCAGATCAAAATATCTTTATTTAAAAGTGTCTTGTAACTGTTAAATAATTTGTAGTTAGGCTAATGTTGATTTTAATTGTAAAACAGTTTATTTTTGCTCCTGGAATATTTGAGCAGGTCAGTTGCAATCATTTTTTATCAAAATAAAGTGAAAATACCCTCTTTTACTGATGCACTGCTTCACTTTAAATAGTGGCGACTCCGTTTGAGCTAATTGTGCCATCATCAGCAAAGTCGGCCGGCCGGTTCAAAGGTGGAATTTTGATCCAGAGCAGAAGATGGCCGAGTAGAAGTCTTTGTCAGTTCTGGCATGGCTGCTAAAAATAACTTTCCCACACTCTTGAAATGCTCCAAGGGCTTTTGCAGTACTTTCATTCAACTGACAGCCAGTTTCTGAACGCTGCGTAAAAATAGCTTTGTGCATCATAAAGGTTAAAGGAGATTTTTCAGGTGAGGGTTTTTGAGAACCGCAGTTGCTTTTAGTAACTGTAAGCCTCTGGTATCCAGTTGTCTGTGACCATATATTTCACACTTGAGGATGATGCAGTGTTTTTAAGATTTAAATGTTGAAAGATGAATTATTGGGCTGCTTTGACCTCTCTCCTTTTTGAATATGGATAGGAAGGGTTCTTTTAAAGCTTGCATAAAACCTTTAAACAGGCAGTCATTGAGTAACTGGCCATAAAATCTTGATGAATTTTATGACCACCTTCACCCCGACACCTACAGCTGGCTGCTTTTCAATGCAACCTAAACAGATGACCGAGGTCACTGGAAATGCATATTAATGAGTTCTCAAATGCACTTTAATGTAGATTAATAGATTATTCATGAGTCAAAATGGGAGGGTCCTGATCCATATTAAAGAATGTTTATGGGACCAAAAGCCCAGCCGAGTTTTGTGACCCCAGCGGGCTATTTCTGCCTTAGACAAACTTTCCCATCGTAGCTAATGAGGAGGAGTAATGCTGAGTGACAGCGCTATTGGGGCAGTATGGAGGCGGGGCTACAGTATGCCAAAGCCAATCATGTTTGAACTGACAAATTACATTCTAAAGTCCACAACTTTAGAAAACACAGTTGTGACTGTAAAATTTATATGAATTTAATATGCTTATTTTTTCAATTATCTGCTAATTTCCCATCATAATTAAAAGCGTCTGCTAAATGCATAAATTTAAATTTAAATTTAAATGACTGTATTTATATATTTGTATATTTGTTTGTTTGTTGTTTTATATAAAAGGCCTATAAAAATTGTTTGTAAACTTATGATCTAATGTAATAATGAAATACATATAATAATATATTTTAATATAAATATTGCCCTTTTAAATATTTTATGTGATCCTTTATAACTCATTCTAATATGTTATTTATTTTTATATAATATGCTATTCACAATATCTCTTTGGTGTTCAATTATAAGAAGTACTCAATTATTTTACTCAGTTACTCAATTCATTTTTTTATTATAATCCGTGTTAAAAACCATTGTTGCTGCTTAGTATTTTTGAGGAAATCATGATATTTCCTTTCAGGATTCTTAGATGAATATAAAGTTCATGAGATCAGCATTTATTTTAAATATAATCTTTTGTAACATTATAAATGTCTACAATGTCTCTTTTGATCAATTTAATGCATCCTTGCTGAATAAAAGTATTACTTTCTATAAAAAAATGTGTGTGTGTGTGTGTGTGTGTGTGTGTGTGTGTGTGTGTGTGTGTGTGTGTGTGTGTGTGTGTGTGTGTGTGTGTGTGTGTTTAGAGAGAGAGATGAATATATGAAATATGATTAATCTTTATTGCATCAATTTATGCTTTTTTATGTCTTGTTTCGAAATAGTACTTTTCCTCCCTCAGTCACTCTGAATACCTCGACAGAGAATTCAGTTGTGTGGTTCTGTATTGGTGTGCATTCCCTTTGGCAAAAACGATTGAGATATAAGGTGTTTGCGTGCCAGGCTTTCCCACGAGGCAACTGCCATGTGGCAATTCAGAAGGGTAGGAGAGCAAGTTTTCCATCACACTTACATTTTATGGCCAAAAAATCTCCACCCACTTCCCCCAGCCTCCCCTGCTTCCTTGTATCATGGCTATGATGTTAATGATCAGTGACAGCTCACCTCTCCCTGGCGTGCCTCCAGTTTGTCCCATCCCCCGCACATGCACACTGCTGCAATCACACACGTTTGCTGTGAATTCTGCATTGTTAAACTATTGCTAAAGTGTTTGTGTTTATGTACACATGTACATATCTATACTTGTGTATTAGGTTTATTGGTTCTCCATTATCTCTGTATTAGAGATATCTAACAGGTGTTCATTATATAGTTGGTTATCTTATTAAGAATGCAGACCATCTTGCAGATTTTGTTTTTATTATTTCATTAGTTTAAATTTGAATTCTTTATTGAAGTATTAGATTGGATAGGGCTGTAATATGTTTCGGTTTGTATTTGATTTTGGGGTGAGAAGTTTAGACAGAGTGGGAAATTATAAGTGCTAAAAGTAGGTAAACGTTTTCATAATTTGATACTACTGTAGGGTTTAGGCAGAGGTCTTTTCAATTTCCTTTAGTTTCCTTGTTATATGAACTATTATTTTGGATTTTATTTTATTTCAGTCTGTTGTATTGCCTTCTGTTGTCAAACATGAACAGCCATTTAGCCTGCTGGCTTATATGGAGATATAAAGTGGCGCAGGTGTTTTGGATGTCAGTGTGTCTTCTGGCTGTTCAATGCACTGGGGCATATTCATAGTATTTACTGTGTGTTTGTGTGTTGTGAAATGGAAGGTTGCGTGCTGGGCCGGTGTGAAACAGAGCACAAATGCATGAGTCGGCGTGAATATGAAAGCACCAGAGTCATATAACAGACAAGTTGTACACTTTCTCTTTTTCTTTTTTCTGCTTCTACTAACTCATTTCTTCTGTTTGCCCCTCAACACATTCTGGTTGTAGGAGCAGTGTTCTCAGAGGACTTTTCCCAATTTTTTTTTTTAAATAAATAATATATTTTTATAAATTAATATTTATAAAAAAAAATATTTAATAATTATAAATAACTGTAATTATTTATAATACATTTACAAATCATTTAAATAATAATGATTTCTAATAAATAAAGTAAATATACTTTTCTTTAAAACACAATTGTTTCTCCACTCTAAAACAACTTTTGGATTTTGCCTATTCTCATCCCATTATGTGCTACTTTTTTATCATATTAAATATTTTTTTATTATATTTGCTTTTCACTTTGGCACAAGTAAATTCTCATTTTATTTTATTTTTTATTTTAATTTAATTTTATTTAATTTTATTTTATTTTTGAGAATAAACTATTACATTTCATAAATGGGTGATACTTCAGTTACAGTATGACCTGATAAGATTTTTAGTTTTAAAAGGAAGTTTGAACTTTAAATTTTAAGCTCCTTTTGCCCTAGGGTTAATCATAATACACACACACACACACACACACACACACACACACACACACACATATATATATATATATATATATATATATATATATATATATATATATATATATATATATATACACACAAAAATAAAAAAGATTTTATAGTCCTGTGTTTATATTTAAATATTTAGGTTATACAAAAAATTTAAAAGTTATAAGTTTACATAAAACTATATGAGCCTAAAAAGTAAAACATTTATAATTTTTTTCCTGAGAAATATTTTGGCTCAACTGTTTTTGTTTTGTTTTGTTTTGTTTTGTTTTGTTTTGTTTTGTTTTGTTTTGTTTTGTTTTGTTTTGTTTTGTTTTGTTTTGTTTTGTTTTGTCATGGGTGTTCTGCATTTTTCTTTCAGTTGCCATTTTCATTGCTACTATTTGATTAAGGTGCTGGTAATAGGCATCAGCGAAGCAGGACTAACTCAGATACTTTCACTGACCTTTATGTTTTAGTGTGGGCTTAGGGAAGGTGACAGAAAGATGTCACAAGGACTTCATTTACACTTCATTTACTTTGTGCAGCGTAGGGTTAGCTCTTCGTATGATTTTTGTACAGAGTGGAGATGCTTAATTAAGAAATAAACAAGAATAGTTTGTGCTTTAATATAGTGTCCAAAGATGTAAAATAAAAATCACCGGCCAGTTTTCATAACTGACAAAGTGAATAAAGGCTTAAGCTGTGAAGTTTCAAAATGACTAAAAAAGTACCATAAACTAGACTGAAAGCATATAATAGCTGTGTGTAATGAGCAAACTGACATTTAAGCAGGATTGTCACAATATTTAAATATTATTATGACTATTATAAACCTTTTCATTATTATTTATTATTATTTTTTGTTTTACACAATTTTAGAGGCATTCATTAAAAGTATTATCAGATCATGGCTGGCGTCTCAGTTTCCAGCTGATGTGGCACGGTGGCCTTGGCTCTATAACTGCTAGTGTTAATGCTAACGGGGCACTGAGCACAAATACCTGATTAAGATGTAAATTTACCCATAATTGGAATGTAAATTCTTACATTTAGATGAAGACGTCAACTGTCACATTGCCATGTCATTATATCTCTCTTTGCACCTTTTCATGGCCAGCCTACATACACATCATAATTTCTTTTTTACATTTCCTTTCATTTTTTTTATGAAGGCGCAACCCAGCTGTTCTATTCTAATATTCTCAGTTCATTTCCTGTACCTTTTGTTTGGTTTTGTATCTTTATTTCCCCCGTGTGTGATATGTTTGCTCCTGTGGGATTGGGAAAAATTTCGTCTGAAAATTGCGTTCATTTGGTGCCAGTATTTTGATTGTGCATCCATTACTTCTGCTGAATATTCCTCAATGCAAATAAGCCCAGACCCACCGAAGAGCTACATGTATCTGAGATAATTAATATCCCTTTGAAAGCCAACAGAAAGCGAGAAACCCTGCCAGGAACAAGCAAAAAAATTAGTGTTCATTTAGGGTTTTTTTTGGCTGTGGACAAATGAATAGTTTTTGCCCCAAACAATATGGCCACCTAGGGATATCTGCTTTATTCCTTGCTTCGAGCGGTTTTGGCCCGAGTGGACTGGTAATCAATTAAGCATGCCGACTGGCATTAGCATGCTAATGTTCCTGTAAGCGAGGGTCAGACTGGCTAGACTAATGCCATAGACCTTCTGCATGCATTTATGTCTTTATTGTTAGGGTAGGGTCTGCTGTTCAGATGCTGTCAATCATGTGAAAATCCACAGCCGTTTTTTCTTTGAAATGTCTTTCAGCTGTGTGTACTTAGGTGAGTTTCACAAAGAAATGTGTAAATGTCTAAAAAAATGTCTAAGTGTATATATATATATATATAGTGTGTGTGTGTGTGTGTATTTTACACATTGTTACACCTGTCACATTGTCTCTTATAATACAACTCACCTTTGCATGCATCGACGTTAATCATTAATGTCACTAATTGCATGCACTGATCTTGTGAATGTTTACACGCAATGCTGTCCTGAGCAGCAAGTAAAGATGCCACAGTTCATAGCTGCCATTCTTGACTAAGGTGTCCCGTTTTGTTTCTCAGGAACCCAGTTTCACTTTGTTCCCTGAGACGAAAGCCCGTTTGTAAGCTGGTGAAAATATGTGTCTCCCTCCCTCCTCCGTGGGAACGACAGATCGAATGGCATGACAAATAATAACTGTATGCCCAGAGCCAAGGTGGTGCTTGTGTACAGGTGTGCAGGGATTCTTTTGAAAGGTGTTTCTTCTAGCATGGCAGAATGTTGACAATGCACTGGATGCATGTTAAAACCCCCACCGCTCATGTAATACCTGTGATGGTTTCCAATTAGTTCCCAACCGTACAGGAATTTTGATGAGCCCGTTTCATTTCTGGTGTCAGTTCACATCTGTCAGTGTCACTCAACTGCACAGGATGCGTTTCAACTGTGTTTCTCATCAAAATCATTAGCTTGGCCACGAGCGAACGCACGCCTCCTGCTTTGTGAATGGCCGTGTTCATTCATGCTCCCGTGAGTGTGATTGGTCTCTTGCTGAGCAGGACTTAAAAACTGGTGATGTGGGAACAGCCTTTTGGCAGGTGCACGGACTGCTCATGTGCTCTGTCCTTATGATGATTATGATTTAGATCACTGATAGATAAACGCCCTTCTGCCCAACATCTCTCTATCCATACCTCTGTCTATAAATCTGTTAGTCAATTGAACTTATTAGTCAGTCTATCTACTGTATATGAAATCCATTTTATTTTTTTCCCAAATTCTGCTTTATTTTTTTTTCTCCCCAATTTCCAATTCCAAAAATGTTCATTTTTCTAGTTTTAACGGTTAAATTAAATTTTATATGTCTAATTAATTGAAATCATGAAACGTTAACAGCAATTTATTAAAAGTCTAACAAAAATAAATTTTTTTGGGCCCTAGGCATTTTATTTTATTTATTTATTTATTTTTCAAATTCTTGCTTAACAAATTCTGTGTTTTCCATTTATTTTTTAATTGTTTAATTCTATTTTAATAATCACATCTTTTTGTAACAATAATATAGTGTTTAGGGCTGCTCTCAACTAAAGATTTTGCTGGTCGACTATTAGTAGTTTATTTTAAAGCATTAGTCGACTAATCGCACATTTATAAAGTTAAATCATAATAATTTATTAATAAACTAATGCTTTCTTTGTTTTCGGCTTAAGAGATCATCTCTGCAGTAGATGCGCCTGTATTCATGTTTCATTTGAAAGTAGACTTTTGCTCTCTATAGATATATTTTACATATATGTAAGGCAAGTATACGTGGAGTTTCAGAATTTTGCACTCAAGTTCACAAAGACCGAGACGACAGAAAGCACAAACTGTTTGCTTTCATTATTTTGAGTCTTTATAGATTTGAAAGAAGTATTACTCTTAACTGAATGACCTGATTCTCTGAAATTAAACAAACCCTTTCTTTTTCTAGCAAAATAGTTGTTTACTGTTAAACTAAAAAAAATACAAAAAATTGTGTTTATTCCTTGAAAATAAAGTTTTAATTATGATTCTAGTAGTAGTAGGATATTATATAGTACAAAAGTAATATATTTGTGTCACAATTTCTTCAAGTTAAATCAAGCTTTTATTTTGACGAGTTGCTGTAAAGTGTTTTGTTTGTGTGTATGATATGACGGTAGTTTTTCTTTAATAAAATTTTCAGATGCTCATAAAGTGAATCTCAGAGGAGTTCTGGAGATGTTGTTCATGTATGTTTCATGTATTTATGCCTTCATTGAGTGACACGCATCTGTGCCATTCATTCACACAGAGACGCAGAACATGCAGAATTCATATTTAAATAGTCTTTTTGTGGTTTTAATATTTACAGACTATAGTCCATATCTCCATTTGATTTAAGTGAATTGACCTACTTGTGATTTATTCATTCAAAATTTGACAAATTCCATGACATTCCGTGTTATACAGTAAATTCCATTTTATCTATCTGTCTGTCTGTCTGTCTGTCTGTTTGTTCTGCTGCAAGCAAATAAATGCAATTTTCTTTTAGTGCATTCAAAAATGAGCCATCAATACATGAAGGCCTCAGTATATTGCCCAATGCAATGTATCAGTAGATCTCTAGTATCTTTTGCATTTTCTCTGCAGACTCTGACCCTCTTTATCTTTAAAATATGTAGATCCTTCGGGTCTGATATTATTTCTATGTGTGCGTATCTGTCTTTGTCCCTGGTCATTATCCAGCAACACTCATATATGCATACGAATTGCGTTGGATACGCTGTCCTTTCATTCTCCTTTGGGGCTATATGTCATTGTTGTTGCCAGTAGTCTGTGTGTATTTATTTAGGGGTAATTGGAGGGAGAATCTAGGGGGTAATGAAGTGTATCCACTCATGGCTGCTCCCCTCCGCGCAGGACTCAGCAGCACAGCAAGCCAGCATCACATCGCCAGAATGCTTATTTTATACCCAGGTGGACAAACACAATTACAGGCCTCGTCCTCATTGTGGTGGCCCAGAGTCTGAAGCAATCGTTTGTGTGTGTGTGCGCCAGATTGGCTGTTCAGTGGAGCTCGAGGAAGACCTTTCAGTGTCTCGGAGCCCTCTGCACCCCTGCTGTTCTCTTGCCTGGTCCTCCGGAGCGGCCGTATGATTTCTCTAACACCTCCGGTATTTAACTCTGTCGTGGAAAAGCAAGCCGGACGCTGTTCATGATTTACATGTCATTTGCTGCCTCATATTGTGTGAAATTCAATTGCACAGCACAAACTGTAGCCAAGCACCCACGCCGTCTCTCTCTGCCTCTTTCTCTCCTTCTCACTCTCTCTCTTCCTTTCCCTGCTGTTTCTTCATATCAGCGAAAGTTTGCAGTCTGAAAAAGTTGCCAGTTGGTTACCAATCCTCTCTGAAGTTGATGTAATTTTGATGTGATTATTGTAACAGAACTGCACGCAAACATCATTGTGCTTTTTCTTCTAGCAAAACCAAACTGAATTCTCAAGGGCCGATTGAGCAGTTACAAAATAAGCGAGTGATTTCACAACCAGGAATATTAACTATATTCAGTTGTTTGCAAGTTGTAGTTAAAGGATGAGTGGACAGACATTTTCTGAGTGTCTTAAATATAAATTATAAAAAATATAAATAATAAATTCACTCATGTGATAGTTCCAAATTATATTACAATATTAATTCTTTCAGCTCTCCTTGTTTAAAGGTGTTTTGACAAAATGACAGTGCATCAGAAAAATTGAAAAAATAGTATTTCAATTTCTGTTTTTAAAATCCTACAAGCTTCCAGGGTGAGATTTTTACTTCATTCTTTTAGAGTAGGCTTTTTCTTCCAGCAGATGTGAATGGTGTGTATGTAGCGTAAGAGAGGTACCGTGCTGTTGTTTCTCTGGTATAATGTCTGCTGGGCTAAACCTGTTGTGACAGGAGAGGAGTTGCTGGAGTGTTGTTGTGTGTCCTTCAGTGACCTTCAAATATCTCACAGTTACAAATCTACACTGTCCACATAAGCCATATACACATGCAGCTACTGTCTATCTATCTATCTAGAATGGCAACTTTTGTCATGGATGGATGGATGGATAGATAGTAAGTTTCTTTCTAAATAAATTGTAAAAAATGTATTCAGTGAGGATGCATTTAATTGATCAAAATTGATAGTAAAGACATTCATTTACATTAAAGATTTAAAATAAATGCTGTTCTTAGACTTCATAAACTTTTTTTAGAATGCTTAAAACCCAGAATCCTGAAAATAAATTGTTGAAGGAACTACTGTTTTCAAAAAGTTTACAACAGGATCTGCATTTTAAATAAAAGGTGTTTGTAATATAAGACAATAAAATCATTTTTGTGTATCAAAACCTCTTAAAAGTCCTCTTAATCTCTTAAAAGTCAACAAATTTATGACAGCTTAATGTAACATTTTTAACATGCCAAGCAATCAGTCTCTGTGTAATTTATTCTAAGCCTATGACTATGACATATTGTAATACCTAATGCATAGATGTGCACATGCAAGTATAAATTTGTTCTTCAATCGCTGAAATTGAAACAGAATGATCAGGAAACTGAGTGAAATACTTCACACTGCATGCTAAAGAGAATAAATGTCAGTCCAATATAGAAAAAAAGTTTGCTAGATTAGAGACATTTTTAAATGCATTAACTATGCATTCTGATTATAATTCTGGCATTTTCTATTCATGACTGATCTTTTTTTCATAGTTTTAGCAATAGATGAACTGTTAAATGAGTGATCTTGAGAAGACTCCCCGTAGTCATCAAGTTTGACTCGATTCATAGATTCGGGAGCTTGACAGGTGATTTTTATAAAATGTGGTTTGAAAACCATCTTCTTGGTTGTTTAAAAGATTGAGGCAATTATATCAAAGTTTGAACAAATGTTTTCTAAATATGTACATGTATGTTTGTGTACAAAAAGACCATTTTGGCCTGAAGTTGTCATTCTAGTCAGCTCAGTGTTGTTGGTTAAGGTCAGACTTGTGACTGTTAAAGTGCAGGTTATGGTTCAACGGGATGGGGTTACTAACGGCAACACCTTTTCAGCGCTGCAGTATGAAGTCCACACTATGCCTGGCTTTGTCCTCACAAGTGCTGTCCTTTAGTTAAAGGGACTCTTTCTTGTGAAGAGTTACAACCTGTGATGGATTACACCCCAATTCATTAACACTCTGAGAAGCACTTAAACACACACTTAGACTCTCTTTCGCCCGCTTTCTCCCTCTCTCTGTGTCCAAGCTTCTCTCATACACCCAGTTCTCCTTTTGTCTCAGTTTGGTCTGCAGCCTTGCGAAAGGCAAGTCGCCCATACAAAACCCTGTTTTTATCTGCCATTATCCTTTTCCTCTCTCCCCCCACCTTCTCCTTGTCCGTCTCTCGCTTGCGTTTCTCCTCCCATGTCGTCTTGATAGCTGAAAATACCTGCTGGCTCATTAGCTCCTTCCTCGCGGTGCTGCACACGCATAAAGAGCAGCGATGGCTAACAGCAGAAGCCTTTAGCTAGATGTATAAAGAGCAGATGTGGATAACTTTCACACACACTTCCATTAAGCTTGTGGGTTGCTCTTATTGGGCTGAAGGATTGGGTTCCACACCTCCATTTGTAGTTGCATCAGAATGGGTTTCTTTTTTTGTGTTATGCTAGACATTGAGGGGAAAACGGCTAGCACACATGTAGGCTGGAGTGTGAACCACTCCACTGACTGGTCAGGTCCACAGAGGGAACGGCACAGTAACCCGTGGCCGACCTCGCCGCTGCTGCAAGTAATGTGTTTAAACTGTGTTTGAACCCCACTTCTGGTTTGGGGGAAGGTGGGCAGGAGAAGAACAGGGACTGGGTTTTGTTGGACGGGCTTCACATTGTATTTGTTTGTGGTCCCTTTTGGGGAGTTTATCACTGTTCGTTTCCAAGCGCCTCCAGTCTTTAATGAGCAGGAAAGGTCAAAAAGGTCAGCAAAGGGTCCTTTGATGCTGCTCTTTTCAGTGTAAAATTGCAGAGGAAACAATAAGGTGATGGGATGAACCTTAGGGCTGCATTATATTACTTGACTTTAACACTGATTTCAGCCTTTTTCTTGACTGGTTTTAGTATTTCTGTGGCCCTTCAGGTCCAGTCTACATATTTTGTCCAATTTTATGTATCATGTAGCATTTTATGATCATCCGACTTTTTGGTCTGTTTGATATTTTAGAACAGACTCTGGAGTTAATATGGTAGTGTTTGATAAATGTTGACTCAAATCTGAATCTCAGGTGTTTTTAATGCCACTTAGATGTACTTGGTCCATTTCTGTCCATATTTCTGTTCTGTTCAGATGGTAAAAGTCCTAAATGTTATTCTTACTTACTTAATTCAGCAAGTCGACCTTAAAATAAACAATAGTTATATACTGAATTATAATTAATTTAGTTACTTTAACCTTTGTTATTTAGACTTTAATCTGTACTTTGTGGTCAGAAATTAACATTTTTATCCAGAAAGTATTAATTAAATTGGTTATTTATAATGTCCAGATTTCTGTTTCAAATAAATGCTGTCCTTTTGAACTTTCTGTTCATAAAAGAATATTTATGACATTTCCATAAAAAATATGTTTTTACATTGATGAGTTAAATAAGTTAAAACTAATAGATAAAAATGTTTCTCAGAGTACCAAATCAGCATATTAAAATGATTTCTGTAGGATCATGTAAAACTGAAGACTGGAGTAATGAAGCTTTGCAAACCAAGGAATAAATTACAATTTAAAAAATTTGACAGTAGAAAGCAGTTATTTTAAATTGTAATAATATTTCACAATTTTACTGTAGTTGAGATCAAATCAGTGCAGTTTTGGTGAGCATAAGAGACTTTTAGAAACATTAAATCATTCCGCCCCCAAACTTTTGAACGATAGTGCATGTCGATTTTCAGTGAGGAAAGGATTTACATTACGTAAATCAATGCAAACTGTTCAGTCAGAGTTTCCTTTTAGTTATTTAAATTTATACGATCACCAAAAATTCCTGGGTACACAATCATGATGTGTAATAGTCACTTTTTGCTATTATGTTCTGGTTTCAGAAGGAAAAGGGGTACATTCAGATTGATGTAGTACAGTGGCACGCATATTACTGCCACTTGTATGTAAAATGTTTATGTAACTCCCCACACAAGGGTTAAAACAGGCATTTTGAGAAACTAGCAGAAGCAGAGGTGCTGTTTCACGTGATACACTGTCATATCATATACTGCCTTCATTTCTCAGCTCAGCCAATCGGATATGAAAGCAGCACTTACACGTGTTTGTCCTCTGTGCCTTTTGCACCCCAGAGTAGCTTGAGGGCACCTGCCCCTGCATTCATATTCCGGCCGGCCAGCCAGCCCGCGAGCGCCTTAAGCCCCCAAAATACACCCAGCACCCATCCGACAGCACTCAGGGTCCATTCATATGGCACCTCTCCAAATCCGAATGAGCAGAGAGGAGTGAAAACTCCCCCCAGACTCCTGACCTCTGCAGTCAGCGGCCTATAGACTCACAGCACAGTGGACACAGCTGTCCAGAGGGTGGGATGCAATGAGAACGATACTGATTTTGGTACACAGTTGGTTTTTTTTTTATTCTTTTGGGTACTTTCGCATGTCCTCGGGTGCTTGTCACATGGATTGGATTTTGAATAACGTGCAGGAAGAAGCAAATGAAAAAGAAAATTTTGATAATTACAGGGCTGACGCCAGAAGTTATTACTTCACATTATTTCATGTCCGATGCTTCGGATATTATGTTGTCCCCCAAATTGCACATTGTGAAACAGAGCTGTATTTAAGAGCACTAAGTCATGTTACTTGTTTAAACATGGTTAATTAAAAAACCCGCCATGCAGAAATCACAGTTGGAAGACTTGGAAGTGTATGTGTATGGATATATACACATTTATTTATGCTTTATGTATATTTAAATATTTATCTATTATATTATATTATATTATATTATATTATATTATATTATATTATATTATATTATATTATATTATACTAGATTGTTACATTGTTACGTTATGTTATATTATACTATATTCAATTATAAATTACATGACTTTTCATCATATTTGTTTTTTTTCTTAAGAATTTTGGTGTGCTGATTCCCAAAATACCACACGTTTTGTTCTAGCACTTTTTGCTTTCAACAACCATTTGTAGGATGAAGTCGTCTTGTATTTTGGATTAATCATCAGAAAAACTGACACAATCAACCAACACAGTTTATATCTTCCAATGAGCTAGGTTATAGCTATTTGTTCAATTCTCAGTCAATTTTCACATATGTGAATGATTCTGAAGACATTATTTTATGCCTAAAGGTGTGGTTACATTTACCGTTTCTGTACAAAATTTCGCAGGTGAAATCCTGTCATTCCTGATTTCCATTTTTCCATACCTTTAGAGGTTGTAAGTTAAATTATACATTTTGAAGACTATTTATTTTTGTCATTAAAACTAAAAACGATTGATAGTTGACTATTTTGATAAGCGCATTCAGGTTTTTATTGATATTTTTGAAAGCAGCATTAACAAATAAGGTCTTTATTAGGCCTTTTCTGCAAATCGGCAGTATTTTTTCAAGTTGCAGGGATTTATATATATATATATATACACACACACAGTATGTGTATATATATATATATATATATATATATATATATAACAGCCCTGTATAAATATAATATCTATATATCTATGTTATATTTATCTTTTTTTTTAAATATATACCATTTATATAGGTAATCTCCATGAGAAGTCAGTCATGAGATTAATCATTTGTAGTACTTAATTTCCTTGTAATTGACTTTTTGTATTGAGAACAGTGTTGCCTTTCAAGCATCAAATAAGGGCTGTTCCTTGGGTTATAATGCTTTTAATCCATTGCTTATAGGTAAAAGTACATAATGCCAGACTTTCAGGAGACTAAGGATGGTCAACAAAGAATTCCCGCTGGTCATTGTGATCAGTGTGAAGGAGCAAATTAATAATGGTAATAATGGTTCACAGTAACACTAAGCTGGTCTTCAGTATCTTCTCATTTTGCCCTTAAACATAGAAGTTTATCAGCATCAGCGGTTTTAGGAGTATTGCTCTGGAAAATTTGTGCTTGTCTGTCAAACAAAAATGTTTCTAGACATGGACAATGTTATTACATGGGATTTTAAACAAGTTTAAACTACAATTTGAGCTTCTATGCTTCAATATTACATGGGCTTTTGAACAAGTTTAAACTATGGTTTGCGCTTCTATGCTTCATTTAACATTTCAGTTATTAAATGCAAAGCTTGGTGTGAAATGAAGACATGCTGCTAAACAAAAACCACAAGCTGAAGGTTAGTGTTGGGAATCAAGAGACGGTTATTATTCCCAACCGTCTCCGTTTAAAATTACCAGAAGCAAATCATTTGAATGATGTTTAGTTATGTTAACCGATCTAGAACTACTTCATTCTTCACCACATTGGTGAAAATCTGTTTAGGCGTTTTGTTTTGTTTTGTTTTGTTTTGTTTTGTTTTGTTTTGTTTTGTGTTTTGTTTTGTTTTGTTTTGTTTTGTTTTGTTTTGTTTTGTTTTGTTTTGTTTTGTTTTTTGTTTTGTTTTCAAGAATGATGTATTATTGCATTATATAATGTTCTGTGGTCTGAACTCTAAAAGAATCTCAGTGTTTGATAAGAGTGAATATATTCAGTTAATATATTGGGTTAAACATATTAAGTTTTATGCTTTTTTGATTAGGGAAAGTCTGAGTGAATTCAGATAAGTTGGGCTACTTTGACGTTTCATCTTGCCTAATTAAACTGCATTCACATAAAGTCTGTTACCTCAATCCAGACTCCTCTGATCCCAAAGCACATTATGTGTCTTGAAACACAATCTCCTGTGAGATTTGGTGATTCTTCACAAGTGCCGGTGTGACCAACAAGAAGTAGCTGGAGGGCTTTGAAGCTATTATCAGTGTGAGGTTTTGTTCAGCGTGGAGTGTTATTTGTAACCCTCTTAAGGAAAGCCATTCCTAATGTCCCTATCGAGAGCCTCTTGTAAATCACTTCAAGTGTTTTAAACTGATTTTGTTCAAGTGGCTGGCAGAAATTGTTGTTGCTGTATGCATAAAGCACTTCATGACAACGATTGCCTCTTAATAATCCACTCATCCCTTTAATGACCCTAGAGGTTTGTGTGGACTCAGTTTGCTGTCTTTCTATTATGTTTTAAGTGTCATTTTCTTGTATCCTAGCTTTTTTTGCAACTATAAAGGAGCTGTTCTGGTTTTGTCTGTTTGAACATCACGAAACTGCGGGATTGACTCAACCAATGAGTTTGAGGCAAGCTTTTCTGTTTATCCAACCCGTGGCAGACAGCTACAATACTTGGAAAAAGTGTCTTTATTATTTTTGCAATTCCATTTTGTGATGTAAATTGTGCAGAAATTAACTCTAGCTATTTTCTATCTAAGACTTAACCTATACAAAATGCATCATGGGAGCTCAGTTCCTGTATTCCCTCACACGGTAGGACATTGTGTAATCAAGTATGTGTCATGTTCAAGTCTTCTTAGTCACGCTATCTAGTACAGATTGTTCTGGACTGCCTTGAGGCTGAAAGTAGCATGCGAAGGAATGATGATGATATTGCAAATCGTATGCAACAATGGGCTTTAGGAGCCAAGATAAAGTGGTATGTTTTCATTTTTTTAATTACACTTGAGTGACTTCAAGATGAGGGAATGTTGCATGCAGATCTTTAGAAGCTTGTGTGCTTAACCAAATAGTAATTTCAACCCATTTTTTGGGCATTTTTCGGGAGGCAATCAAATAATAAATAATTTTGCCACATTTAAAGTATTATAATGTTTAACTAAAATGTTACATATATTATATTATATTATATTATATTATATTATATTATATTATATTATATTATATTATATTATATTATATTATATTATATTATATTATATTATATTATATTATATTATATTAGAGACAATTCATAGTTGTAGGTATTCTTTTTTAATTACACTTCAGTAACTTTGAGGGAATGTTGCTTGAAGCTTGTAGTTTAAGCAAAGTATTAAATATTTAACCACTTTTTAAATAGCATTATAATATTACAAATATAAGTATTAATTAATATTAATATTATAAATATCACCATTATGTAACAATATATTTGATTAAAGCCAAGTCAGGATGGTATATTTTTTTAAATACATTTTTAACTTACATGTTTTTACCATTAATAATATAATTATGTAATATTATATTATAATATTTATTTTTTTAGATGTGAATATTTTTTGTCCACTTTTTTTGGGGGGGGGGGGGGGGGGGGGGGGGGGGGGGGGGGGGGGGGGGGGGGGGGGGGGGGGGGGCTGTTAAGAAATAACCATTCTCCTCGATTTGAAAATGTTTTGAAATGACATTAGAGTAAAATAATGACAGAATTTTCATTTTTGGATGAATTATCCCTTTAAGCATTTTCCAGTCTGTAGATCCCTTCTCATGTTCTTCAGTGTTCCTCCTGATAAGCTTAACATTTTGATCCTGGGTGTCTCCAGGTTGGGATGCATGGTAGCCTGGAGGGTTTTGAAGGAAAGGATCTGAAGCTCTTAAAGGCGTGTGGAAAAGGCTCAGGGAAATTACGGATTGTCCTGAGCTTCCTCCGGCCTACTCTTTTATAGGAACATGACTTACCTCCTGTTCAACAAACAATAAGAGCTTTAGAAGCCCATTGTTAGGTAGGAGATAAACATCAACCTGTGGAAAAAGGTCACCTGAATCAAGGCTGCAGTTGCAGGTATGTTCACCTTGTGGCCACTGACTTGCCGTACAGAAGTGTATTTAATCATACACTTGACTACTCTCGACACTGTGCTGAGCTCCCTCATTAGCCTCTTTAGCACAAGCTTTTGGCATAGCTCATTGCCTTGTTAGAGATTAGTGCCCATGTGGGGCCAAGTTACCGTAGTAAAACGCTTGATTCTAATGACTCTCCTTGAAGCTGTAACTCTAAACACGAACCGCCAAAAAGCTCGAGCCTCCCTCAAGGGTTTTTAGCGGCACACTAACAGTTACACTTCTCTGACCATTTAAGGTGCATGACCAAGCGTCTAACGTGATTTGTGTTCACACACTCTGTTTCGTCTGTCTGCAAACACAGGCTAGGATGTTTTCTCGCCTGTCTTACATCTACAAGTCTTCAGTGTGGAGCAAAGAAGCTGAAACAGGCATCTCTGGCTAAAAGTGTTCGTGAACACTTCTTCATCTAAACTGATTGCAGATTGTAAGGGTTCAGTTTGTTGTATTCAGTAATATACAGATGCTTTTTTTAACAGTCTGTAGTACAAATGTTAAATAAATGCAAGAATATGAAGTTGTAATACTAAATGATGCTAACATCTGTAGTCCTTTTCCATAGCTTTCCATATAGACCAGTGTTATTTTATTTGCTGTTTATACTTTTATAGTATTTATTCATATTTTGAAATCACTTTAGTTTCTGTTTTTATTTTCATTTTAGTTTGTTTTAGTAATTAGTAAATATGTCCATTTAATCTTTATTCTTTTTTATTGTAGTTTTAGTAACTATATTAATTCCAAAACAAATTTTCTCATTTTCATTTACGTTTTTGTAAGTTTAAATTTCTATATATATTCAGATTTGTATAAATAATATATATATGTAATAATATTGAAATATACCCAATTTTTGTGTGCTTTGGGCTTTGTGTGTGTGTGTCTATTAGATAACTGAACTAGATATTTCTGTTGCAAATAAATGCTGTTCTTTTGGAATTCCTTTTAATCAAAGAAAACAATTATCAGTTTCCTAAATTATATTAAGCAACCCAACTGTTTTTAATATTAATAAGAAATGTTTCTTGAGCAGCAAATCGGCATATTAGAATGATTTCTGAAGGATCATGTGACACTGAAGACTGGAGTAATGATACTGAAATTTTAGCTTTGCATCACAGGAATAAATTACATTTTTAAAATAAATTAAAATAAAATATTTTTATGTTAAATTGTACTAATATTTCACAAATATCCTCTTTTTACTGTATTTTTGATCAAATAAATGCAGCTTTGGTGAGCAGAAGAGACTGTTGTCAGCTGCTTGAATACATTGTATTACCATCTGATACCATCACTTTACCAGTGCACCAGTTTGTTTTGCATTTGTAGCGTTATCCCATGCCCTCCAAATTATTCTTTCAGCCTTCCTCTTTCTCTCTTTCAGAGACTGCATTTGCCTCCAGACCTGTCAGAGACGGTGAGTCGAGTGAGTAAAGCAGAACTGGCAGCAGGATGTGGCAGCACTGCCATGGGCAACAAGCACCTAGATTTCTAGCGTATTCCCATTCCTCCTGCACCGTCTACCCCCCGTGATGTTGAAGGGCAGGAGAGCGCTGGAGCTACACTACGCCAGCACTAGGTCACACCTGCACTGACACACTTACTCTCATGATTAGTGAATGAGATTAAAATGGAGCAACGTTTAGTAACTACTAACATGGAGAAGCATACAAGACCGTGATATTCCGTGTCACAAACACCTAGCAAGTACCTGTTGCATTCTTTGGATAAAACGAGAATGTGACGCAAATAACGATAACGTAGTTTGGCTACCAGTTTCTTTTCAGTGCACGTCATGGCTTCCTGATGTTTATTAGCTTAGCTAATAAATATTTGGTGTCAATAAAGTTTCAACCAAAAATGTAAACAATGTCATGTTCTTATTCACGTTCAAAAAAAGGTTTGTGGCAGAAAATATTTTTGACGCCCCCGTTTAAGCTTTTTGATTATTTCTGGTTCATAATGTTGTCCTGTTCATGATACAAGTAATAAAAGCAGAAATATATATAAAAATAGGACTTGACACATCATTTCTTTCTTTTGCTAAGTGCTGTCATTTTGCCATGCCATGTTCTTTTCAACCATGTTTACAAGTTTTTTTTTTTTTTTGTATAAAAACAACACTTAAATTGTTTGCATTCATTATAGTAAGATTTGTTGTACTGCACTTAATTCCTGCTGTTTAAAAACAAATCCATTTACAGTTACACACTGTAATACTGTTACAGTAAATAAAATCACCATTCAGAATAATGGTAATTATTTGTAATTATGTCCGAATACATAAAAGTAATTAAAGTTTATAAGGAAAATATGCATAAATTGTCACTTAACTTAATTTTCCTAAAAATATAAGCTTCTTTTTCTTGACACAAATATATATGTCTTTCTCCCTTTTGGGGTGAAAGGTGACCTGTTTTTCAAGTTTTACAATGTTTTTTAATACTGACCATGAACAAAATAATATATTATGTAATGTTATCTTATGTTATGTAATATAATATCTCCTTTCTCTATTTCTTAAACAGGCTCCACAATAAGATACTGCATTCATTTACAATTGAATTATAATAAGATCCTTATGCATTTATAATATTGCGACATAAATTTCAGTTGACATGACCCTGCTTGCCTTTGGGAGGAAATGTATTCGTAATGTAAAAATTGCTGCACAAATTATTCATTTCTGCTTCTGAATAAATCTGCTTGTGAAAGCATATATTCATGAGCCAGATATGTTTTTATACACCCGTTAATGTTTCATAGCCTCATTTTCTTTGTCTGTGAACAGACACCGCTGTATCAGTGTTCAGTTTTTAGTGAGAGTTTATTGCTCTGGTCCAAAATGATGGATTTATTTTTATGAATTACTCTAGTTTATTTTGAGATTAAGATTAAATTCACATTCATTTTTAATCATGTTTGTTAGCATGATTAATCATCTTAAATAGTCATGTGGTTTCACATGAATATATTTTAAGAACAAACATAGTTTATCAATTAATTTGAGCCCAAAACTGCATTTATATTATAAGACATGCAAATAAAATATAACAGCTTTGTCCAAGTATAACTTGGCTTTAGTTGTGTTTTGAGGTGTCTCCATCCTTTTTCACTTTCCATTGCTGTCTTGTAGGTGTGTTTGAGCAAAACTAGAGCTGTCCTGAAGTCCCATAAGCCACTACCTGACCCATAACCTACCACCCCCAAAAACCTTTCCACAAGGACACTTTCCCTCGGCGTCCCTCCCGCTGAGACAGCAAGTGAAGCAAAATAACTCATTCTGCCACACAAGTGCTCCATCTCTCCCTCCGCTCACTCGGACCGCTTTATTCTTCTCGTTTCTTCCCTCTCTCTCCTCCCCCATGCTCACTCGCTTTTTTTCTTCCTTTTAGAGCATCGTAACTCTACCAAAACAAGAGCTGGCAGTGTTGAATGGCATAGGCCTGTTCTATTGTGGTGTGTTTTTGTGATGTCTGAGTTGTGTGGAGTCGGCTGGTGCCTTTGTTCACCAGCTCTTTGGTGGTTATGAGGTATGTGGAGAGAAGAGAGGGGTTTTGACGTGCTGGTGCAACTTTAAATGGTCATGTTTTTAATTATGAATGATTTCACTTGAAGATGTTTACTTTCATTAGGCGTTGTATTAAAAGTTCTGCATTTTTGGAAAATCATGAAGAAAGAAAAAAATGTTTTCAATTCTGATTGATTTTCTTGAAAATGATGCTCGTTTTCATTAGGAGTCGTATTAAAAGTTCTGCATTTTTGGAAAACCATGAAGAAAGAAAGAAATGTTTTCAATTCTAAATGATTTTCTTGAAAATAGCGCTCCTTTTCATTAGGAGTCGTATTAAAAGTTCTGCATTTTTGGAAAATCCCGAAGAAATTGTTTTCGATTCTAAACAATTTTCTTGAAAATTATGCTTGCTTTCATTAGGAGTCGTATTAAAAGTAAAGAAATAAAAATTTTGTTCAATTCTAAATGATTTTCTTGAAAATAGCGCTCGTTTTCATTAGGAGTTTTATCGAAAGTTCTGCATTTTTGGAAAATCATGAAGAAAGAAAAAAAAATTTTCAATTCTGAATGATTTTCTTGAAAATAGCGCTCGTTTTCATTAGGAGTCGTATTAAAAGTTCTGCATTTTTGGAAAACCATGAAGAAAGAAAGAAATGTTTTCAATTCTAAATGATTTTCTTGAAAATAGCGCTCGTTTTCATTAGGAGTCGTATTAAAAGTTCTGCATTTTTGGAAAATCCCGAAGAAATTGTTTTCGATTCTAAACAATTTTCTTGAAAATTATGCTTGCTTTCATTAGGAGTCGTATTAAAAGTTCTGCATTTTTGGAAAATCATGAAGAAAGAAAGAAATGATTTCAATTCTAAATGATTTTCTTGAAAATAGCGCTCCTTTTCATTAGGAGTCGTATTAAAAGTTCTGCATTTTTGGAAAATCGCGAAGAAATTGTTTTAAATTCTAAACTATTTTCTTGAAAATTATGCTTGTTTTCATTAGGAGTCGTAGTAAAAGTTCTGCATTTTTGGATAATCGCAAAGAAATTGTTTTAAATTCTAAACGATTTTCTTGAAAATTATGATTGTTTTCATTAGGAGTCGTATTAAAAGTTGTGCATTTTTGGAAAATCATGAAGAAAGAAAGAAATGTTTTAAATTCTAAATGATTTTCTTGAAAATTATGCTTGTTTTCATTAGGAGTCGTATTAAAAGTTCTGCATTTTTGGAAAATCGCGAAGAAATTGTTTTAAATTCTAAACTATTTTCTTGAAAATTATGCTTGTTTTCATTAGGAGTCGTATTAAAAGTTCTGCATTTTTGGAAAATCATGAAGAAAGAAAGAAATGTTTTAAATTCTAAACTATTCTCTTGAAAATTATGCTTGTTTCCATTAGGAGTCGTATTAAAAGTTCTGCAGTTTTGGAAAATCACGAAGAAAAAAAATGTTTTCAATTCTAAATGATTTTTGGAAAATCATGAAAAAATAAATGTTTTCAATTCTAAATGATTTTCTTGAAAATGATGCTCATTTTCATTAGGAGTCATATAAAAAGTTATGCATTTTTGGAAAATCACAGAGAAAGCAATGTATACTGTACAAAATGTTTTTAATGGTTTCCACAAAATACATTTAGAAAGCTTTTAAATAAAGTTAAATTGAAATATCTGCAAGACAGGGTAGACCTTTCGTTTTCCAAAGCATTGCTCTGACACAAAAACCATTACAAGTGTTCATGTTTCAGGTACACAACAAAAAACGCAGAATTCAAGAGATGTCAACATGTTTTTAAAACCACAAATGGTTGTCGATCATAAATAAAGGACTGCGTGATTAAGCTGCAGCCATATGTAGTCGAAGCCAGTGTACTAGAATGTAAAACAACTTTTTTCCTTTACAAAATGTATCGCAACACAAGACTAACGATAAAAAAAGAGAAGATTAAGATTGTTGTGTAATAGATGAAATACAAAGGCTTTGGTCTGTTTTTACAATCAACAATGGTTAATGTCTGATATGTACTTGTAAACAACTGCCAAACACTTAGTTTTTTTTTAAACTCTGTCAAGCATTTTTAATCATAATTATCGGAATTAAATATGTCTAGTCTCACAAAATTATTTGACCGTAGGACACTATAATACAACTATACCTAATAGACATCATGTACCTGACCTAAAGACATGTTTGTTTGTTTGTTTTTTCCTTTTTTAACGATGCATGAAAATCTGTATAAAACATTTATAGATTTTTCTCAGGGGCAATAAAAGTGAGAATATATTTATGTTCCGCGATAATTAAAGGAGGAAATTTCTAGGGAGAACAAATACTTACAACTGGACAGTAGCAGAATGAATTTTATTTTGATGGCAAAGTCTACCGTATTATAACTGCCCCTTCCCTCTGACGTCAAATGATCAAGCACAAGAATCCATCTACCCAACTCAAAACCCTTATATGTAATTATAAAGTACTCAGTAATTTACATAATGGCTGTTGTTCCTTTTTCTAGATACAATAGTGTTATTAATTGAAGCCGTTGTGGGTTGAAATATAGGCGTTTCCTGTTGGTATGTTTCTGCTTCACTGCTTTGATATGGGCCTGAAGTCTGATCCGTAATCCTGATATTAGAAAACAGTCACAATATATCGTTCTCCGCCATTTCAAATGGATGCGAGACCAGCATATTTTTGGCTGTTGAACTGTCTTTTCGTCTTTACTTGTAAATGGCAATGTACAAATGCGACAAAAAAAATCGTGGATGTAGCAGAGGTTTGTTGTTTTTGTTCCGTTAAGTCTAAGCATCCGCTGTTCCTCTTAAAGGTAGTGCCGCAAAGTTTCCAGACCGTGACAAGAGTCCACACGCTTCCTCGTCCTGGTATTTGTTTGTGTGTGTCTGTGTGTCTGTGGAAATACTGCTGCAGAGGTCCAGGTTCTCTCTTAGTCTCTGCGTGGAAGTCAAAGGGCGAAGTAACTCTTTTCTTTACTGTAATCTTGACCAGTACTGAGACATGTCTGGCTCAGTTCCGGGAACTTGGACAGGGACAGACACTCCAGGGGAGATGAGTCCTATAAATAGAGATTGAATATAGGTCAGAAACATGTTCGTTTGCAAACTTTAAGCTTTGATGTTATGTATGAACCTGGATTGAGATGTTAGTGTTGTCCATTAAGTAAAGTGCTTTTTCAATCCTATTAATATAAAGATTCTATATTGGCATTGATGGTTCAACACTGTAAAAAAAAATCCGTAAAATTTACAGTAAAAAAACAGCAGCTGTAGTTGCTGGAATTTTACTGTAAAAAATACAGTAGCAACATTTTAGGTTTCACGGTTTAAACTTAAATTTACAGGTAAATACTGATACTAATGTAATGTTAATATACCAAACTATTGAAGTATTGAAATCTGTTTTGTACCTTTGTAATACACTGATAACCACCAAATGCAGGTGGTGATGAGAAAGTCACTTGATGAACCAAAGCCTTTTACAAGCAGCTTTTAAATATTAACATATATAGAAGGTGCACAGTGTCATTCACACAGACACTAAACACCATCACGATAACACACATGAAACTGTACAATGCAATAAACATTCATTTAAAAACATTAGGTGTAACACACAACCCTAATACACAAAACTGATAAGAAAAAAACTACGAAGAAACCTAGTTATTTCAACAAAAAAAAAACATAAAATTTTAAATGTAACGCAGGGAATTCAGGGAATGTCAATTTACGGTTATTCACCGTATATAGTAGGGGAATTTACCGTTAACCATTTAACAGGTTTTTACTGTAGCATTTTTACAGTCTTTTACCGTTAAATTCACTGCCATTTTTTTACAGTGAACGTAAAACAGACAAGATCCATGGAATCTTTCCATTGCACAAAAGCTTCTTTTATAATGGCTTTTTTTTTATATTTTAAAATTATGTTTAACTGAAAGGGACTGTGAAGGAAAAAAATGGTACATAAAATGGGTAAGAAACAAAGAAACAATTTTTGATACACAAAATCATGCATTTAAAATGAAATAGAATTTTAGGGGCAATTTAATATAAAATGTGAACAATAAATTGGTAAAAGAGCATATGCATATACATTACCGTTCAAAAGTTTAAGAAGATTTGAAAATATTTTTTAATGTTTTTAAAAGAAGTCTCTTATGCTCACTAAGGCAAAATTTATTAGACACAGTAAAATTAGTAATATTGCGAAACATTATTACAAATTAAAATAACTGTTTAATTTTTCTTAAATATTTTGAAATGTAATTTATTCCTGTGATGCAAAGTTGAATTTTCAGCATCATAACTCATAACAGTCTCACATGATCCTTTAGAAATCATTCTAATATGCTGATTTGCTGCTCAAGAAACATTTCTTATTATTATTATGCTTAATACTTTTGTGGAAACATTTGCTTTCATAATTAATAAAAAAAAGCATTTATTTAAAAATATAAATCTTCTGTAACATCATAAATGTCTGTATACTGTCTACTTCCTTCCACTAAATAAATAAAGTACTGTATACTTTATTTATTTAGTTTAGTTAATGTAATTTATCCTCGCTGTTCGTTGCTTGCGAATCAAAAATCTTTCTATCCCCAAACTTCTGAACAATAGTATAAATGTGCCAGTTAATCAAGGGCGAGTTCGTTAAATGCACAATGAACATATTCTGCCTACCTGTTGAGGTGGTACCAGAAGTTGCCATTGTTTGGCTGTTCATGTGTGCCTGCATATGAGGGGGTGTGTATGTGTCGTAGCTTCGCCCATTCACGGACGGACTGGTGGGCAGCATGCAGGAATAGGAAGATGCCTGGCTTGGCTATAAAAAACAAGAATATAGGTATATAAATATATAGCTTTTTAGTATCCATAACACAGAGGAGTTTGAGTTAAATGATGGAATGGGAGACACTTAGGGAAGCATCACACACAGCACAAGAAACAAGGAAACGAGTGTTTGTGACGCTACTCACTTGCATAGGCAGGTTGTTAGCCATTGTGAAGCTGGGCATCGGAGGCAAACCCGTGTACGTGTTGGTCAGAGCCGTGTCTGATCGGCCTAGCATTGACCCTGTTGTGAAGGACACTGGAAAAGACACAAACAAAAAAAATCACATGGTTTATACATTTTATCAAGTAAATATAGCATACTCAAAAATTACATCCTTTAGTTATGAAAGATTTAGATTATTATAGTTGGAGTGAATCTACCAAAAGACCAAGTTTGACACAACTAAATTATTTTTCTTTAGTTATAAATTGAATACTTTGAATTTAACTGTTCTACATCCAACATTTGTTGAACAATATTTGTGTAACCCAAGGATGATGTTTTGTATACTACAAAATTATTTAAAATGATGGAAAAACAGTTTATCATGGTTGAAGTGCTTTTTAAACTATTTATTGATTTATTTTAGTTTAGTTCATTTTTGTTTTAGTTAACAATGAGTTCAGTCTGAATAACTGACACAAAGTATTTATTATTATTATTATTATTATTATTATTATTATTATTATTATTATTTTATTATTATTATTATATTTTGTATACATACAAAACATTTAATATATGTAACAATAAATAATATAATAAACAAATATAATTACTATAAATAATAAATAAATAAAACTATTATAAGTAATTAAATTACATTATATTATTTGCTTTTTAAACTAATATTTATTTATTTATTTAGTTAGTTAGTTTTTTAGTTAACAATGAGTTCAATGTAAATGACAAAGTATTTTATTATTATTATTATTATTATATTTTGTACACATAGAAAACATTTTATATATATATATAACAATAAATAATAAAATAAATATAATTAATATGAATAATAAAATAAAACTATAATAAATAATTATATTATATTATATTATATTATATTATATTATATTATATTATATTATATTATATTATATTATATTTTTAAGACTTATTTCAGGAGAAAAGGAATCTAACAAAAAGTAAATCCTCTGCTCACCAAATTTGATGCAACTAAATGACTCAAGTAGATAATTCAAAGCTATGTTCATTTACGTTTCATAATAAAATTAATTGAATTGAATTTGAATTAATTGACATCAATTGTACAATATTTGTGTCAAAGAGATCTAAAATCTGGTTTGCATCAAAACATTTGGACTTTGGTGTGAAGACATTATTGCATGTCTTGTATGTTTAGGTTGTGGTGTGTCATTTACCAGGAGTGGTGGGTTGTGGGATTGCCTGGTAGACGCTTGTGTTGAAACTGCTGCTGATGGGAATGTGACTGGAGGAGTTGCTGGCTTGTCGTCGCTGGTTCCTCAGCTTCTCTTCCCTCCTCCATTTCGCTCTTCTGTTTGAGAACCATACCTGCGGCACAGAGAAGATCAGCAGATGTAAACAATAGCAACACTCAACATGCTGTAGATGCCATGGTTTTAAAGTTGCATTAATCTTCTCACCTGTATTCTAGCTTCCGGAAGATCGATTTTTGCTGCAAGTCTTTCTCTTGCGAAAACATCTGGATAGTGGGTTCTTTCAAACTCTAAAAACCGATGGGAAAGCATGTTACTCTGTGTACTGTACCTCAGCTGGGTATGAAAGGCATTTGTTGTTAATGCTTACACTTGACACTCACCTTTTTCCAGGGCTTCGATCTGCTCCTGCGTGAACGACGTTCTGTTTCTTTGCAGTTTTCTTTTCAGTTGCAGGCGCATTTGAGTCTCATCTGAATCCTCGCCGTTTGAGCTGATGGAGTTAGTGTTCTCACCACCGTTGTCCTGTTGCTGGCAACCATCTGCAAAAAAAAGATGAAAGAAATGTAGAATTGTAGATCACAAACACACCATATTTTCATAACCTTGAGTCATAACCATGTTGCATCAGTGTTATTTTAGAAACATTTATATACTATTATAGTATTTATTTATAGTATATTTTCTTTTAATGTTTTCTTTTTCATTTTAGCTTAAGTTTTGTAAATTTTGTTATGTGCTTTGGTAATACTTTACAGTAAGGTTCCATTAGTTGATGCCAGTTAATGCATTAACTAACAATGTGCAATACATTTGTTTTATAATTATTAATATTTGTTAACATTAGTTAATAAAAATAAAGCTATTATTTGTTAGTTCATGTTAGCTCAAGGCAATTAAATAGTATTAACAGGTACAACTTTTGATTTTAATAATATATTAGTAAATGCTGAAATTAACATTAACTAAGAATAATATGTTTAAAGTATTTTTTCTTTCATTAGTTCATGTTAAATAATATGCAATTCACTAATGTTTACAAATAGAATGTTATTGTAAAGTGTTACCTGTGCTTCTGTCATTTTTTATTTTTATTATCATTAAGTTTAATTTTTCTATATAGCTTAATTTTTATTTCATTTCTAGTTTTAGTACTACAACTTAGGCGTATGTATTTCAGTTAGTTGCCAAAGCAATTTCTAAGTAATTTTTATAAGTTTAAGATTCTTATTTAGCTTCAATTCATTCATATATATATATATATATATATATATATATATATATATATATATGAATGATTTAGAATATATTATAATTTAGACTATTTTATTTTGTTATTTTATAATTAGTGCTGTCAAATGATTAATCACGATTAATTGCATCTAAAATAAAAGTTTTTGTTAACATAATATATGAGTGTGTACTGAGTATATTTATTATGTAAATATAAATACACACACGTGCATGTATTTAACAAAAACATTGTTTATAAAATATATTTATATATAATATAAAATATATACATGTATACATATTTTCTAAATGTATACTGAACGTGTGTGTATTTATATATACATAATAAATAAACACAGTAAACACACACGTTAACAAAAACTTTTCTTTTGAAAGCGATTAATCACGATTAATCGTTTGACAGCACTATTTATAATATAATTTGTCTTTGTTGTGAATACGCCTCTAGATTCAGGGCAGGAATTGTCAGCATCAACTGCATAGTTCCTTAACAAAGTGCCAAAAGAAACACATTGAATCATCCTCAAGCTCCCTTGGATGTTTTCATACGCAGCACATATAATGTATAGGCATTCTTAGTGCTATTCACCGTATGGGTGTCCAGGGACCTATTGAGGTGACCACCAACACTTGAATAGAGAGCTGCTTTTCTCTATGACACAATACCACCAGAAGAATGAGGGAACCATTAAACTGTGCAGACAGAGATGGGCTGCCAGGCCTTTTTCGTCAGGCACAAATTCTCCCGAGGGCACAATTGGAAAGGAACAACAAAAAGAGAGGCGTGCAGTGCTCAGCATTGTATAACACAAGGATCTAGTCAACAGAGCTTTCAGTTCAGTATGTTAACCTCTACACACCACTGTCATTAATCAAAGAAGCCCAGGCCGGGCCTGTTAAACGCCAGTTAGGATTTATACGTTCAACAGGAGATGACCATTGAAAGACCTTTGTTTGCTTTAGCATGGGATAGAGAAGTCTCTCCAATCAGAACAAGTCCATTCACCTGCAGTGACTAGCTGGTTAACATGGAAGCTTGTTTCCGCCACAGAATATACAACTTTAAAAGAGAATTGTGATTTTTATCTCACAGTTCTAACCTCTATCTTAGAATGTCTGAGATATAAACTCACAATTGCAAGTTATAAAGCCTATTTATGAGAAAAAATGTCAGCTCACAATTCTGACATTTTCATACAACCATGAGTTTGTTTAACACATCTGGATGTTTATATCACACATTTCTGACTTTATATCTCGCAATCCTGTCAAAAAAAGTCGGAATTGCGAGAGATAAACTTAAGCAATAGTTAACATGCAATGGGGAAAAAAAAATGCTCGCAATTGTCATTTCAAACCAGTGTTCATTTTTATCATTGATAGATATTAATAGTTTTTCTTAATATTTTGAATCAGTTTTTATTTTTAGATTTTCTGTTTTCGTTTTTAATTTAACATTTTTAGTAATTTTGTTGTTTTGTTCTTTAGTAGGTTTTGTGTGTGTGTGTGTGTGTGTGTGTGTGTGTGTGTGTGTGTGTGTGTGTGTGTGTGTGTGTGTGTGTGTTTATAATATTTGATTGTATTTCAGTTAACTTTTATTTTATTTCAAGTAACAAAAAGGTTTTCAAAGGCTTCAGTTTTAGTTAACTATATAAAAACCTGTATGCTGTTATTAGTCATTAAGCTCAATAACATAAATTTACAATAACAGCACAATAATATAATTATAATATAAAAGTACAATAACAATTGTCAATACAGTATTACACACTACATTCAAAGTCTTTTGAACCTGTATGATCAGTTTCATTTGTAATGACATAAGGGTGAGTAATTTAACTTTAGGGGTGAATTACTAGCATTTAGTAAATGATCATTTGCATTTTTCTTGTTAAATATTAATGTTCTCAGATAGGGTTTGTGATACTGTGAACATCCACACGCAGGATTCGGATTCATCAACCTGATTAGAAACTAACTATTCATCAGCTAAACTTTTTTTCATTGTCTCCTCTAACCAAAAGCCTGTACATGTTCTCTCTCTCCTTCAAAAAAAGCAACCTCTAATGAGCAATTACAGAGAGACAGAGCTGTGCCTGTCACAAATTCTTGCATGTGACAGAAACATCTTTTGTCCTGGGACGCGCAGTGCTTTTCTCTCACTCCCCATGGGGCGCAAATGATGTGGAGGGCAGGGGGAGGGGGAGGGGGCAGGTGGTTGAGCATGGACACCTCCGCCGAAAACTCTGTTCCTAGTCACGCAGATCCAAGAGCCAGACAGAAGCCGTATTGAAATGAGCGATTAATTAGCACTAACTCCTCAATTAATGAGTGGCCTTTTCCCATCTAAGTTTGCCAGTGGCATGCTATTCTACATTTTGTATATTAATCTAATGTGTCTCCAGATGGATTGACATATAGACCTAATGACTGCAAATGTATTTTTTTTTTTTATATTTCACATATTTCGAACACTTTTTCAGTAGAAATAGATTAATACTATGAATTCATAATAAAATACAGTAACACTCTACAATAATGTTCCATTTAGTTAATGTTAGTAAATGCATTAATTAACAATGAGCAGTACATTTCTCACAGTAAGTATTCATCTTTTTTAACGTTATTTAAAAAAAAATACAACTGTTTGCTGTTAGTTCATGACGGCACAGGTCCATTAAATAATATTAACAGATACAACTTTTGATTTTAATAAAGTATGAGGAAATGTTGACATTAACATTAAATAAGATTAATACATGAGTATTTTTCATTGTTAGTTCGTTAACCAATGTAGATAACTGTTGTTAAATGAAAGCTTATCGTAAAGAGTTTCTTAAAATACTATTATGCTAAATTAATAATAATGTATAATATAAACATCATTATACACTATATATAGATATACTCTATAGTTTAATATGTATATTACTAAACTATTAGTAATAAGTTTAATATACATTATAGTTTCATTTTTCAATTTTTAATTAGTGATAATAGTTTAATATATATTACAATTTATTATATTGAATATTGCCATAAATTCAGTTTAAAAATTATAAAAGAATATGAGATAGTAAAAATAATAGAAATAATTATTATTTGTATGAGAAATACTGATGCTGTTATTATTGTTGTTGTTGTTATTATCAAAACTATTTAGAATATTAAAATGTATATTAATAATCATTAATTTATTATTAATAATTATTAAATTTATTTATTCATTTATTCTTAATCAATTGTGTTTTTTTGCAGTTTTTATTTATTATTTATTATATTATTTATTTTCTTCAGTTGTTTTGTTGTTCCTGTGCCTTTTGTTGTTTAAATGTTGTTATTTTTATGATTACTCTTATTATTATTAAAATATAAAAATAAATATATAAAAACATTAAAATATTAAAATTATTATTATTATTATTATTTATTTTTTTCTTTGTTGTTGCTGTTCCTTTTTGTTTTGATTATGTGTTATTGTTATTCCAACTGACAGTGATGCTCTTATTGCTTTTAGACTGTCTCACCTTGATTTGGTTGTCCTGGCACAGATGTACCAGGGTACCATCCTGGGCGTGTCCCCCATGTGCCACTCTGCCCGTTGAGCATTCTCAGCTTGTCGTACATGCCATCTGCACCCATCTGTTGCTTTTCGCTAGCCAGGTTGCGTAGGACTCGATTTATCGATGACACCTGAAAGGTATAAAGCAGACCGTCACTCAAGTGCTGTGTGTTTCAGCCTTAAAGTGGCATATTATTTCACTGTTGCTCTCTCCATGAATGTTATTTGTATTTATAATCCTGTATATTCTTGCAAGCAATATGTATAAATGTAAAAGTGTATCTATTGCAAGCACAAGTTTTTTATTGACGTAAGAAGTGCACAATGACGTTTGTACAATTAAACTATGCAAATGAATCATTATTTGCACTTACGCTTGGTATGTTATCGTTGGTGCACACCCCCTCAGACAGCAGCCTGTCCCGAATTTCCCAGGCAAAGATTGAGGGACACTCCCTCTTGTACTGTGCTATTTTGCCGACGACTTCAGGCGTTGCTACCCTCGGTTTGCTGCCTCCGATGGCTCGTGGTCGGATGGAGCCGGTCTCATAATATCTCCCCAAAATCTTGCTCACACACCCATTGGACACCTGAATGGACAGCTATACACAATTCACATACATTATTTAAGACTAAATTGAAATAATGTAATGTACTTCAAACGGTTATACGCTTACGTTCTTATTGTCCAGTTGGACTTTTGCATCATCATGGCTCTATGAACACAGAAAATATGCCTTAAAATTGCTAGGACGATTTCAGTACGTTTCGGGTCACACTTTACGTTAGTGTTTGTTTGTTTGCTGCGCAATACAAATGAATAGCACATTCTTGAATACATAATGTTTTTATTGTTGTGATCCGTTTTATTTCGCTGCACTACTTGATTGAAAGTGGCTGTTATTTTGACTCCTCCACTAGCACCTATGAAGTTTGTGGATGTACAAATGGGCTTCACGGTCACCTGCAAAATCCTGGAGATGTCGCAGGGTCGTGCTCCGCTGTGAGCGAGTTCTACGATCTTCTGTCTGGTGGAGTCCGGTAACGGTCTGCCGTTCACAAACACCCCGCCGAGCTGGTTGACGCCACTGTGACCTGTGGCACATGGAGACATAACAAATTGGCTCGTCTTTCCCCTCGAAAACATTCCCTCAATAGGTGTCCCATTGTGCAGAATAAAGCTCCACTTCTTGGAGCTTTTCTTTGATCAGCGTTACAGACAAACCGAGTCAGATGAGACTGAAAAAGTGTATTTTTCATCACAATGTCCATGTTATATAATATAATAAATTAATAACGGTGTAATAACAACTAAATAATTGCACATTAAATACATTTTGTTGCTTGACAAACAAAGGAAACTTGCATTTTTTAAATGAATAATAAAGAGCCTCTAAATTTAAAATATCTTAAACATACAACAGAAAAAGTTCAAATGTGCATCTGTTAAGCTATCTGATCTGACCTTTAAAAATTCACTGGTGATTTAGTCATGTGATATATTTTGTGTGACCAACAAAGGAAAATGAATCATTATTTTTTCAATTAATAATCAACGTTATCTGACCATCGTTAATAATCCAAACCAAGTTTTGCATTTGTTAAACCAACAGTTTTGAAAGCTGTTACACGAGTCGTTGTGCCCTGTAAATCAACATTTGAATGTCATGCACTAGGCTGGAATCAATCGCCGCACACAATCTTATGACTTATGAAATGACCTGAGTCTTAACATCTGCATTCAAGTGAACCGAAATTTCATAATCAAATTGTCCTCAAGAGAACAGCTTTCCGCAAGACCGTGCGCCAGTGTTTGGAAACTCTCGTTCACACCACACGAACAAATCCCTAATAAATAAGAACCCGTCGGCATTCAAGTACAACAGCTAGTCTGAAAGAGACCAAGCATACGACAGTGATGCTTTCCATCATTGCAGCAATGTGTAAAATAACTAAATATTAAAGAAAAGCTCAGAAGAATATGAAAAGCGTATACCAGTTCGGTGTATTTTGATGCGATGTGAAAGTCCAATGAAAAGTCAATTCAAAGCGAGCAAAAAAACTGAGGCGAATCCCTATGCAAAGCCTCCCCGGAGTGTGTGTGTGCTCTAGCTCTCTGCTCCTCTCTCGTCTGACTGCAGGAGCCCGAGCTCCTGAGCAATAAATAAGCTCCAAATATAGAAGAAGAAGAGGGGGGAAAATATGATGAGACTCTCTGACATTTGTCTTTAGAATAAAGCTAGCTGCACGTCAAGTTTGAGCTTAATTTCTGGAAATAGGCGGAGGTCGCCTCGGATCATGCGTGGAAGGCTCATTGAAAAGATCAGCTGAAGTACTTGTGGCAGGACTGTCACTTTATATGACACTGCTCTGCTTTTGAAAAACGCATCGTCACGACAAATAGTAGCATGATAAAACGACCCTTTCTGTCTGTATTTGGATATCAGACAAAATTGGATTCTTCTCTTGTTGCCTTCAAGGGAGGCATTGTTTTATTTCTAGCTATAGGGGCAATGCATGGGCAAGAGGACAAAGGCGTGCATGTTTCTAAACATAATAAAACTGACCAAGCTTTTTTTTTTTTCAGTCTGTCGTACTGTTTGTAACAAACCCCACATCTGCTACAGTCCTGTTGTGGGAAATGCATTGAAAAGAGCCTCTAAATTTGAAACAGTGGGGGGGAAAAAGTGAAACTGTGCAGTTCTGAGCTTTTAAAACTCATTGGTTTTTCAGGCATGTCATGAATAAAAACCTGTTCAGTTAAAACCCTAAATTGTAAATACCACATCTAACTGGACTAATTTTAAAGAACCTGATTTATTTAAGCACTGATACTGCACAACAAACGTGTGGTAATCTGTCCAAATCCAGTGGAATAATCACTGTCATCCTCTCGCTCTTCAGTAATTCCTGGATTAGTTGGATTTAATAGACTCTTGAATGTAAGAAGCCGTGCATGTTTATCAAATGAATCCATTTGATTGATGTCACCATCACAGAGAAACATGACCTGGCCTGTCTTTTCACAGTTCAAAGGTTAAGTCTTAATAATCATATAATTCCCCATGGTGCAGGACTGTCATAATGAGACTTGTATTTTTATTGCTCCCCTACTAATAGGGAAACATATGTTGTGAATTTTGAAAATCAATCCTAAATATCCAGGCCAAATTGGAGATTTAAAAAAATAAAATAAAATTGGTGCATGCATTTAAATGTGATATGTATTTTTACATTTAATTACATATATTTTAAAATATCCTGCCACATTCCTCACTGTATCTTTCTACAGATATATCTTATTATTCAGTATTTGAGGTCTGTTTTATATTTCCATATGACTGACCAATGTATAATTACATTACATAATCACAAAGAAATAATTCCAGAAGCATTTATCATATGTCAGACCTCTGATGCTACACCGCAAGAGACAAATGCATAAACTAAGTGATGCTGTGCCGTTTACAGAATAACATAACTCTCTTTTCTCCCCCTCAAGCAAGCACGGAAAATCCTGAAATCACATCCTGGAATCATCAAACTATTTCGCGTGTCCCGTTTCGTGCATTAGCTGTTTCGGTACTGTCAAGTGCTCTGTGGAAGTTGGCAACTATTTTCTGCATTAATCCAGACAGAGCTGCATTTATTTATTACCAACTTAAGCATAAATAAACATATCCTCCCCCATCAGCTTTTCATTTATTTATGCTTGACATATAAATGCAGTTTGTATCCGTATAGCTTTTCTTTTAAATATCGACACGAAGTAGTAATAAAAAAAAGTGTTGGAATTTTCTGTAGGGAAAATATAATTCGCATTTTAACGCTTCACAATATTACCATAATTCAAACGTTAGCATGTTTTGTCAAATATTTGTTTCCAGTCAAAAATGCAATGGAATTCTAATTTAATCGTAGATGAAAATAAAACACTCAACCATGGAATTAACAGCTATCATTATTAATAAGAAAATACACATGAGTGGCTTAATAAGAATTGCACTTACTGTTCTGCATCATGGACGCCACTCCTGATTCCCACGTGGGTTGGTTATGGTATTCTGTTTATGACAAAGAAAATAAATAGGGTTAGTTGTGAAATCCAGGTTTTTTTTTTTTTTTTTTTTTTTATTGCAGTTTTTGCAACAATTGCGGCGTTGCATATACGGCCGATGCAGCTCTAAAGGAGTCAAATTATGTATTTGGTAATAATCCTTTCTAGGGGAATTTCAGCATTAAAAACTTGCCTGGTAACAGAGTTGACTGTCCGATTAAAACAATTTAGCCCTTCATTTGCGTCTGACTATTTAGATCATTCCTAGAATAGAGCAAAAGAGTAATATTAGTGCGAATGACTTTTATCCAGTCCTATTTTAAATGCATACAAAGCCTATTTTATTTATTTATTTATTTTTAATATAGGTACTTTATAGGCTACGCAGCCTTTTGCACCTGCCATTTGTTTATTTTTGGCACATGAAATGGAAAAACTTAACCTGCGCTATTTAATATAAAAGTATAGAATAGAGAAAAGAATAGTTTTCGCGTCTCAATTTCTTGGTGGTCTGTAAAAAAAGATGTTCCTTTTTAGATCTTCCCATCAAAAGTGTACAGTGACACTCTCTGTCTACTTCGCATCGGTGCTCTGAAAAGTGGAAGGGGTGAGAGGATCCAACAAAGCCTGCTGGAGCTCAACAATGCGCCTCTTTTACCTTCTATACCCAAACCCAGCCAGCACAGCTCGGCCTCTGCAACTAGCAACACAACCTCCCACCAAACGCACCAATACTTGCCCGAATACAAAGAGCCGAAGGCACCCTGCCCCCCAGACGACCATCCACACACACACACAACATGTACTGTCACTTTCCTGACGGCCATGACCCCGGTGCCCGAACCCCAATGCTTGTTTCTGTTGGTGCTGTTTGGGGAAATAGAAAAGTAATTTCGCGTTATAAATATCTGGAGGTGTTTGTGTAATGAGTGTGGGTTGTTAGGGATTGTAAAGGGATGCAACAGCCCAGTAGGGTGCTCAATTGGGAAAAAACAATCGCAATAAAGGATCTATTCAGTGACATTGCTAAAAAGGGGCCCAGGGAAGGAAAGTCTTTCGTTTCATTTTCTCTCCCGACGCTGAAATAACAAAACCGGTGTGTCCGTTTCCATTCGCCCTTTTCCCAAGACTGAAGAACTAGTGCCCGATAAAATGTTCATCTAACATGTAAAACATGTAAAACGCTGTTTCAACTTTAACTTATCAGTACATTTAAATAACGTTAATACGCTTTCTTTTACACTTAAATTAAGTGTTCAAAAGTTTTTTTTTTTCCTGCAAAATTTTATTGATTTTTTTTCTCCAAATTTTATTTACAGTAATCTCTTACATGAACTCTTACACTTTCTTAATTTACAACGAAGTATAAACTTTTGACTACTTACATATGCAATTTAAATATTTTTGCCTAATTTTCTAATTTTAAATGTATTTTTAAATAGGCTACATAATTTTTAAGTATGTATTTAAATATATAATGTTTAGGGGTTGGCTGTTATTCATAAAATATGTCATTAGTACAAAATGTGCATTCATCAATGTTGATATTGTCGTATCTATAAAAAATACAATGAAATGAAATGAATATAACAAGACTCATTTAAAAAAAAAAAGAAGTTGCGTAAAAATTGAAACAACCCGCAATTCAAAACACCTTTAAAACCCTAATGTGCCGATTAAATCTCTTAATCACTCTTAATTACAGTAAAATGTTAATTGTTTTGCGCTCTTTTAATACGCACTCGCATGCATTGAGACTCTGCGTGTTCTCGTTAATGATTTATCTAACGTCGTATGAGGCTGTTGTTGTTGTTTATGAGGTTAACTAGGATCTCATCTGCATTTCTTTCGTTTGTGTAATCCTTAACTACAATTGTTTTAATTAAACATGCTTATTCAGGAAACAGTGTTCTCCATAAACATCATTCACATTCAGACATGCATCTGGATGTGTACAAAAGCGCAGTGGGAAGTTTTGAAGGATCTGACATTAACATGCCCTAATCATCTTATACTGCCATCGATGGGGAAATCTTTTGTTATTTGGAGCTACATTTATTTAGTCAATGTTTATGAGGACTTGAGCGTCCTAATGCCGTAGAAAAACTAAGTACATTTAGTAGAATAAGCAGGCCTGGTAAATTTATGCTGGATGCTAAAATAGACGAGACCGCTGTTATGGTTTAAAGAATTTAATGTCAATAAAATTTTGTGAATTACTAAATTTTATTTAGTTCATTTCATTCGGGCGATATATTGATGTTTATTTTTAAGCTAGATAGGCTATTTAACATATTTAAGTGAAAAGCTTTAGTATTGACGGTGCATTTGTCCAATAATAATGAACTATAATATCTGGACTATGTTTAAAAATCGTGAACTCTATATATTAATAGGCTATTCTTAAAATGCAAAGAATAACAAACCAGCAGGTCCTCGTGATATTCAGGCAAATCTTTAAGAAGGCACTCGGCTGATGAATTAAACTGACACCTTTCCTCAACGGGTCACTGCATTCCCGTGCTCCGCAAAAAAAAAAAAAAAAAAAAAAAAAAAAAAAAAAAAACACTGTTCGGGCCTAATGTGACTTCTAACACTTTCCTCTCATAGATACACATTTATCCACATACAGCCGTTTCTGTCTAAAAAGTAGTCAGAAACAAATACAGCAGAATCTGAGAGCGCAGCTTTATTTAGTTAGGCTATTTAGTTTTTGAGTTAGCATATAAACTATTAATAAGACGAGCACGTTTTTATTTTATTACTCGGCAACACCACTAATAGTAATCTCAACATCAATAATGATTAATTAAAATGTGGTGGGTCACTTCAATAAAATTTTGGATACCATACTAACAACTAACTTTTAGTTTTAATACGCGCACTCACCTTTTTGGGGCATTCTGCTCCACCGCCTGAGCCCTTCCGAGCAAACTGGTGAAACTGGGAAATAAACAGTTGGTCTCCAGTAGTAATTTCTTCTCAGAATATTTGTTTCCAGCGTTCCTCTTACTGGGAGGAAATTCCCTGCGAAGGAGACACAGATTGACAGTGAGCGGAGGTGTCAGGACTGCTCAGGGACTGAGAGTGTGTGTGTGTGTGTGTGTGTGCTCGCATGTGAAGTGAGTGAGAGAGGGAGAGGGAGAGTGAGAAAGTGAAGGCACACACAGTGAGAGAGAGAGAGAGAGAGAGAGAGAGAGAGCGCGCGAGAGAGAGAGACGGAGCTGAACACACCTATGCTGATTGGTGATAGTACTGATGTATTCAGTCTGTCTGTTCCCGCTTGCAGCGCTTTACCGGGCCATTAGAGAAGCACTGAACCTCTGCTATCACAGAACAGAAAACAGGCCACTTTTGAAGCAACTAGCTAATCAGTCCGCGCATGCAAATGCTGAGCGCCCCCTCTCAAACTCACTCAATATTGCTTTATGCTTTATATGCAATGGTGCTGGATTGCTTCAGTCTGTTTCTGTGAGATGCACTGCTTATATCTCACCACTGGGCTTGAGCTCACTCAGGAGAAGGAAAAAAAAAGAAAACTTTTAGTGTTTTTAATAGTGTTTCTCTCTTTTATCTTATGTGTTTTCTCGTTACAATTGGCCCTCAAAGGTGTGAATATAACTCAGTTCACGGTTTACAGTACGCTAGTGTTTACATAAGCAGCTATTGAATAATACAAATTCTATTTGAATTATATATTTAAAAAAGATATTTCGAAGTTATAAAAATAAAAGACCGATTAGGCTATGTAGTAGACCTATGTTTTACGGTTTTTCCCAATTTTAGCGTTTAATTCAATGTGTTGGGCTACTTGCCGTTTCTTTGTAATTGTTTGTGAGTTTACTAGCGGTTTCTGACACTATATTTTATTACTTTATTATTTGAACGTGTAATGTGTGTCAAGTGGACACTACTTTAAAATGTTACAGCAATTCTACCTCGAAAATCTGCGTTTTTACTGAATAGGCCATTCCTGAGCGATTGTTTGCTGCTTGAGGCTTTTAGGTCCTGAGAGATCTGGCCCTCCGTGACACTGATACAAGAAAGCGACCTGTTGACAGCTGTGAATTCAAAAGGAGAACCTGTTTGCTCTGTGCATTAAGTGCACTTGCAAATGGTCCCTGGTGCAACTGGCTAAAACAAACGCAAACAATCTCCACGTGCTTTTGTTGACACTCACGCGCTTTTGCACCGTATCTGCGCGTGGAGGTAAGCTCCGTGTCCACGTGGCCGGATTTTTTCTCTTAATTTCACTGTTCACTAATTTTACAGCTTGTTCCTAGGATTGGCAAACATTGAAGACTTCTGTCTAGTAGTGCTTTATGTTTGCGACAGTGGTGGTGTGTGATTTTAAGGCGCAAATAAAATAAAGTCACGAGGAACTGACGGGTCCCTGAGGTAAATTAGCTCAAGCAGGATAGTGCATGTTACGTTTTGTTAATGTATGCGCTATAGTAAATAAGCCATCACGTTGAAGTCTATCTTCAAAAAATAAATAAATAAATAAAAAAAATTTAAAAAATCTAACTCGGTGTTTTTGTATCTTAAATTTAGATACTATTTCCATAGCCTATGTCTAAACTAAAAATTGATGAAAAGTAGGTGCATTTATCTATCTATCTATCTATCTATCTGAGCACCACGAGGCCCGTCTCGCATATTCACTTATTCGGTTGTACAGTCGCACCTCGAGTCGCGAGTGTACACGAGCCGGTTTGTACAAGAGTGCGAAACATGGGGATTAAAAAAAAGACACGGTTATCATTGCATTTACTTTCCCCGACGTGTGCAAAGTTAGGGGAAAAAATACCTCTTCTAATCTGTGTTTTGGTCTTTTCCGATTGCTCAATAATCCGCTTTAAAAAAATCATTTTTGAATGTGTTCCGTTTTGGGTTTTTTTTGTTTTTTAGTAGCCTATTATTCTAAAGTTGCAAAGACACTGCTCTGCATACTAACCCAGTTTTATTGTTCCAAATGGTCGACAAAAAGAATGCCCTGAGCTTTGTAATTGTGCCCTGGCTGTTGATTCCTCCTTTAGATAACTTGTAAATCCTCTCCGTGCTAATGAGGTGTATTTAGGATGTGCTCTAATTCAGGGGGCATCACCCTCCAGGCCATACAACCCCAGCGCATCACATGGACCCTGCAGATAGCAATTTCACACGCAAAGCAATTAGCCCAATTGGGATTAGTAACTGCTAATACAAAGTCGTAAAAAGTAATCCCTAATTTTTCGCTCTTGGGCAAAGTGGTCACTGTGTCTTCTGGAAACTTTTTAGAAAAGGAGAACGAGGGGAGGGAATGGGCCTGACACCAGTCTTCAGGAGAACACAAACAAAAGAGTTAATGAATAAAAAGAAGATATATAAATCAGTATAGGCACAGGCTAAAGTTCTGCGGCCAAAGAAGTTTACTTACCACCAATTTCAATTTTTACTTTATCTTTTTCATGTAATACTTATTTAAATTATTTATTCTATTATTTATTTTTTATAGCCTACGTTTTGATAATTTGTTTGACATTAAAAAGACTTGTTTAACATTAAATTATAATAGGCTAGAAAAACACCAAATATAACATAATTATTATTATTATTTATAAAAATGTTTAAACAAACCGCTTTGGGAAAATTGGGACAATTTTTAAATTTCTACATTTCTTCTTTCACATAGCCTACTAATCACATTATAATTTGCATTTCAGTCAAAGCAAAAAAAAATGTTTTTTTGTTTTTTTTTTTAGAGCGGCAGATGTTTTTAATCTAATAAAAGTATTTTTTTTTTTTATTTAAAATACATTTTGAGGTGATTTGTGTACTGTAGCTGTATACCTGCAATAATGAATTAACGCGATTCATTAAATTTAATGGAAATGTGTAAATAACCATTCCATATGCAAACATTATATCCGTCAACTAGTTTCACTATGAGCCAATCTAAATATTTTGTAAAATGTATATCATTTGTATCTTTTAGTTGGTTTGTGATATATATATATCATAGATTCAAATTTTAGACGCAACCAAACGTAGCATATTTTCCTAATGAAGATAGACCGTGCATTTCCTTTTTTTTTGATTTTTTGGGGAAAGGTGGGGTAATTTGTTATTTATTTACCGGGATATTTCTGATTTCTGATCAATATCCTGCTGTTTCAAGCCCTTGCGAATGAATAAATTAAAACGATCTCATGAGTCCAGATTGTGTGTCACGTTTGAATCCCGTTCGGAGTGGAAATGTCAGTGAGAATGAAAAAAAAAAACCGTGTAACCCTCACTCACTGTAAACTTTCTCTTAATATCAGCCTCAGCTCGCCACCGATTGGTCAGATGACGCGCAACGTCACGCTGGAAAATAGTTCTCATACAGCCATGCATGCAACACATGATGGGGAACTCCATGCGCGCGCATTAGCGTAGATTTTCAAGACCTGGCATGATTATTGCCCTACATTTCCAGTGAAGAATTAGGAGTGTTATGCTTCTGTAATAAATGATGTGTTTCCTAAAGAAGACATACTTCTGGGCTTTTCTTTGATACAAATGTTAAGCGATTGTAATTTTTAACAGATAAAAGAGGCTACTAAATTTAAAAATGGATAATAAATAGTAATTTGATATTAACGTAACCTAAAATATAATAATATAGTGATAATGAAGAATATGAATAAAATATATTTTAAATGCACTAACAAATTTATTGATTTAAAAAGAAAGAAATTAATTACAAAAATAAATTATGTATTCAGTTTTGCTGATTAAGAACGTCACATATTTTCCATATGCACAACAAGGCTTATTGAAAATAATTATCTTTGCTGGAATAATTGCAGAAATACATGTTTTGACAGGTTTGAATACCCTTTAGGCCTAATAATATTTGAAAGAAAAAAAAATCCAGGCTGTTTTTATGTAAAAAAAAATAAAATAAAAATAAATAATAAGAATAAATTAAAATGAAATTGTTAAACGTTATTTTTCCAGTGTCTCTTTTTGATCCCAGGTTGCTATCCGTCTGTTAAGCAAATATTGGCCAAGGCGTCACGGAGATCTTATTTACCCTACTCATTCAGGTGGAAAATCAAATGGTTAACCGGTACAACAGCACGTTTAGTGAAAGTGTTTGTTTCCACATAGCTGGTTGTGTGAGGTTTTCTTTAGTGTCCATCACTCCTGCTCTTTACGACCATTTATGGACTATCTTGTCCTGAATGGAGAGCTGTCGCGCATTTAACTATATTTATGCAGTTAAAAGACAGAAGCTCAGAGCCCGTTAAAATGTGGAATAAAGGTGAAGAAACAGAGTATTTGCTTCATATGACGTGTCTACAGATGTCACTTGTCCAAAGTGCGTAAATGCGCAACAGATCCGCGGTGTGTCTCTCAGGAAATGAATGGGTTGTGTTGGTTCTTTAGGACGTATGGAGAAGGTATGGGGCGCACGAGCATCATTCAGACCTTTGTTTGACGTAACCACAATTAAGGACCACAGAAACCGTGCAACGCTGCAGGGTTCTCCAGGTGATCGCTGGAAACCGCACGGCTTATCATGCGGTCAATAAAAGAAGACGCTGCGCAGCGGCCGGGCCAGGTGCCTCCGTTCCCTGCTCCACGACGCCCCGCTCTCAAGAACGCAACCAGGCGTGAAGGAAAATCTGTTCATTCGGACTCGCAGCATCCTCTCTCTCTCTCTCTCTCTCTCTCTCTCTCTACACACACACATACATATATTGCTCTATAACAACAACATCAAGTTTTTATATAAGGTAGTGCTATAGTTTCAGTAATAAGTTTGATATGCGCAGACAAGATGTTTGTGATTATATGTACTTTAACATTTCATATTTTTGTTTACATTATTTCTATTAGATTTTTTTTCCTTACATGTAGAACACCTTTTATTTTTCCTGCACTATGAACGTTTTGCTGACAAATGTGAGTGTAATTGAGTCCAAGATAATATATATATATATATATATATATATATAGATATATTATATATATATATATATATAATTATATAGATAATATATATATATATATATATATATATATATATTTACAAATCTAGTTTGCGACATACGTAGATATTTATTATATTTATGTTGGTTTAACATGTTCTTCACGTTTTCTAAAAATTAACGACACTGAAAATTGTTAATCATGTAAAAAGTAGCATAATACTTTCCTTGCACTCTTTAAAATATTTAAAGTGTTAACTTCATAATTATTTCAATAAAGTTTTTAAGCATATTTTAAGGTATTTTATATCGAGGTATTATCATGTATTTGTTGTTGTTGTTTCAAGTATAACCTCAAAACCTTATATGCATTATATTAAAATATTAGTAAAATTATGGATTTCATTTTGATTGATTAGCCTTTTAAAGAATCCCTTCTGCTTTTTCAGATCTCAGCCAAAAAGGCAGAAGGGATGTGCACTTCTCATGCTTTTCAGGCAATGCCTTTTGGTCTGCTTTTAGAAAAACTTCTCTGATGACCGGCCTTTAACTCGCAACTATCCACGCAGAAGAAGCACGTGAGCATGTTATGGATCTTCTGTTTACTGCTGCTTTTGCTTGGAGACAGTAAAACAGGTTCAGGATTGACCAGGGTTTATAGACATCAGACTATCGTGGGTTATGCATTGTCGTCGTGTTTGAATGTACAAAGATCTTTTTTTTTCTCTTGGGTCTTCTTGAAAACAAAAGTGCGTTAAAAAAAATCCTTTAAGTATTACTATTTCTCACTTTTCTGCACCCATAATGAGATTTTAAGAGATTAGGATTGTATTTCATTGCTTTATGAGAACATAGGGGGTCTCGTCAAATCTCTACCTTCAGGTCCTTGTCGTCCCAGTTTTCTGTAGGATGCTGATGGCTTTGCGATGTGTATTACGTGTATTTCGGCTTTTCCGCAATATGTGTGAATCTCTCCCTCTCTTTAATTTAAGCAGTCCACCCCGCGGCCCCGGACAGAGACATTAGCAGAATTCCCTCAGGCTGATCGCAATCAATTTGTCCGGCGCAGACAGCAGAGCCCTGGATGTTAGAAACTCACTTTACCTCAATGTGACAAGCCTGAGTATACGAGCCTGCACAATCTGAAAGCACAGCCAGAATAAAGATTTAGCGGCAAGCCCACAGCTCATAACAATCATCTATATGGCATGCATGGAAACTCTAATGATAAACATGCAGTAGTCGTTTTTAATTGCCAGATTTATTGTACAATTGTAGTCTATTTGGAGGCGGTTACAAATCTATAAATTTAATTATTTGAAAATTTCACACTTTTTGGCATCTGCAACATATGATCCAATAGTTTTTTTTCTGATTCCAAAATGATTCAGTGGATGTTTGAAGTCAGATTCTCTCTAATAGGTGTCATAGCTGGTGGGCTAATTAAACGCCAATTGATGGAATAAATAAGTTTGTTGCATTTCAAAGCGCGCGCAGAATTGACGCCTGAAATTCTATCGACTGTAGACACAGGATGAAATGATTGACACCTGCCAGCGACGCTGCGCCAGAGATTGATCGTGATGCGCGGTGCTGGCAGCAATAACACGGTAAATGGAGAGGGGAGACTCAGTGTCCGAGGCAAACTGTGAGCCGACAGGGCGAAATGGGAGCTAACGAGGCTGTCAGCTGCTCTGACAGCTCAAATAAAAGCTCGTCACTCCCCACGATTTAATAACGTTTAGTGGAAACGTATTGCTCAGTTCAAAAGCTATACACCCAAACTAATCATGAGGGGTCCATTTCTGCGTCAAGGCCTAAGGTAAAAAAATAAAAAATAATAAAATAAAAATTCTAGGAAATGATTTCACATCCATCCATCCATCCATCCATCCATCCATCCATCCATCTATCCATCTATCTATCTATCTATCTATCGCTATATAGTAAGAACTATAACTATATATAGTTCTTGTTCTGGCTTCATGGTCCTGCTTGTTCTGCCTGGCCCAGGTGTGACTTCCATCTTGTTATAGTAATGAGAAACTTGGTTTCTGTGAAAATGAGCTGGTCAAAGTCATTCATAAATGGCATCTATTTTTACCCCCCAGCCCACATTTAGAGCTGATATGGCTTTTATGCTGAGTGGTGCTTAACAAATGATGTTACCATGCCAGATTAGAGTTAAACAAAAGAACACTTAACTGTGCAGTGTTGACCTAAGGGATAGATGGAAATATGTATGTGGCTAATCAAGTGTTTGGAAATGAACAAGAACACAATAAGGCGTGTTTGTTATATGAGGGGAAATGGATAAGCGTGGTTTGGCTTCATAAATATCCCCACAAATGTACAGATGTCAAAAAATAAATTTGAAGTAGTTCTCAATATCAGAATGGTTAAAAATTTGCCTCAAAAATGGTATCATTATCTTTCGGGGTTAAAATTGCATACTGAACAGTATGTAAGAACTAAGAAACAAGATATTTGCGATATTAAAAGTCAATGTACCATCAGAATGATTTTTGAACCTTTTAATTCAAAGACAGAACGTGTATACAGTTGCTATAGATTATTAATTTTCCACCTCTAAAATACAAAGAGCTGTAGGCTTATGCATCTCATAAATAACTTTATTGTTAAACAGTATAAGTCTTTTATAAGTTCCTCTTGGGATATCTAACTAAACGTGTGTTTGTTTGTTTACTGTTGCGTTCATATGTTTTTAGCACACATATCACTCCCAGCTGTGTTTATGTTTGTGGCCTAATGCTCTGTAGTCTTACATGACACAAAACTGAGATGTGAATGGCGAAGGCGAGCTGTAGAGTGCTTCATGAGGGACTCTCAATAATAAACTATTAATGAAATGTGGCAGAGTAAAAGCCTCACAAGTGTGTGCACATTTATAACATGCCACGTGCCCAAACAGGGTCATTAAGGCGTGCGACACAGCATATACTCTTGCTTGGGGCAAAAACATAGGCAGAACTGTAAGGAACTCAACGCAAATCCAAGTGATAGGTTTAAATGGATCCCGTGTTGCTAACCCTTTCCGTGTTCGACAACTCACACTAAATCGGACAATAACAACAGCAAACCATCTGGAAAATAGACTCGGGAGAAACCCCACTCATCCCATCTTACATCTTCCTGACGCATTCTATCATGCGGTGTGTATTTTTAAGATAATCAAACTGATTGCTGGGTGCGAATTCCATCCTTGAATTGGCCTGCGAGTGATGCAAAGGAGGAAAAATAGGCCTCTTTTGCCTTTGTGTTTCTCATTTTAATGGGAATGCGAAGCATCAATGAATCATGATGCAGAATATGTAGATTCTGAAATGCTTTTCTACTTATATATGATGTTGTGGTGTTGTTTTGGCCTCAATTTGCAGACCAGGGCAGATCCAGACCTGTCATGTCTGTTCGGGAAACTCATTTCAGTGAAAGTGTGCACTGCTTCTACTGCAGTAAATGGGTCTGGATATCAGCATTTGTAAGGCAATGTCACATGCATTTTCTAGTTCAACATTTAGCTTTAATCTTAAATTGTTAAAAAATGCTTACTATGGGAAAAAAATCATGTAAAAAAAAATAAATAAATTGTACTCACTCTAAACTTTTAATTGGTTGTATTGCATTCATGCATTAAGAATGTTACATTTTGACACACTTGATGACACTTTTTTTTTCACTAGTTTTGAAGACGATAATTATTCCCACTTATTTGCTTTCGAAGATGCATTTAATGCATGTTCACAAACATGATCACCTGATCAACCAGATCAGCTAATCTTATATTGAAACTCACTAGGACAACAATGCAATGCAGGCAATGAAGTCCTTCTTGACCTGTCATTGTACCATCTGGTCTTTGCATGAATCACTGTTGTAATTAAAGGCTGTAGACTATAAAGGCCAATAATGGAGAATTACACTCCCTCAACCCCAAGCAGATGCACCAGGTTCCAGCCGCAGATAGAAAGATGGGAGGTTTAGGGGGGCTTAACTAAAGTTTGTAGTGGGTTAATCCCCCAGTCTTGAGAACCTGAGCACATTTGCCATGTCAAGTGGGAGGCTGGGGTGTACAGTGTCTGTCATGACTGCCCTAATAGTTCGCTGACATCTATTGATTCAGGGACAGCTGTAAGGCTCCGTCGCAGAAGCCAGTGGCAGTCACAATACATTAGCTTGATGGTATAACTCAGCCTCCACAGGTCCATATACTGACCCAAATAATGGTACTTGTGCTTCTCAATGTCTTAACTAAACAGAAAGGTGAAAATGTCTAATTCATAGACTTCTACTGTCCTATGAATATTCCTCTTAAACCTGTATTTTAGTTTCTAATTAGTCAAAATATAAATGAAATGTCAACTCCTTACAAAACACAAGCAGGTGCACAAGAATAAATAAATAAAAGCAAATAATCTAACAAAATAGATGAATACCACACACATCTATAGCATGCAAATCCTATTTTAATACAACATTTCGGTCATGCAACCTTCATCATGCAATGTTTTCGAACAGATAGTCAAATTTGAAATACAAAGCAGCCAATGAGAACAGCATTACATTTATTAATAGCCAATGACGTAGCAGAACAAATAAGTATGGTCTATGATCTGTTTATCTTTTACAGGATGTATGCATGTATTTTGGCTAACTGTACTTGATTGGTTTTCTGTCTTGGTACATCATCATTGGCTTTTATTGACTGTAATGATGTTCTTCATTGGCTGCTGTTCTTGTTTGAAAACAATGCCTAATGAAGGTCACATTACTGGGATATACTAAAATAAAATTTTCAAGCTATAGTAGTGTGGGATACATATATTTTTGTTAGGTAGTTAATTTCGACATAAATGTTGTAATGCACATAAATGTATTAATGATGACATTGAGTATCTCTGTCAAAAAAAGTGCAATATTTGAATGCTTGATTATTTAAATTTTACTCCTCAGGGGTGGATTACAACTTTTTTCTTACAGGTCAGTTGGATGAGACATAACATTATTCTCAACATTAAGTTTCTGTATTTATGGCCCTGTAATAAAGATGTGACAGGACAGTTTATCTAAGTATGAAATCTGCTTTTTTTTAAAAAACAAATACATAACCAATATAAAGGAAAGGATGGGCCTACATGAAAGGAAGCAAGCAAGAATAAAATGTTTCAGCGGTGTTGTTGGATGATTAATCTCTCAGGACTCTTAGGGTGACTAAAGCACAATGTGGGTGTAAAGGTGCCCTGAAGCAGTGAGCTGATAGCGACTTTTTTCAGCTTTGTGTGGCTTCATTAGGCTGCATGTGAAGAGGAGATAAAATGTTTTCATTTTTGTAAGCTTTTTATTTTGCCTTATATATTGCATTGTGAAAGCAATAAGCATCATTACAGATTTATATTATACTGTAGCTAATATAAAAACTATCAGATGGCATGCAATTCAAATTTCAGATAGTTATGAGTAAAGTATGTGTACAGATCAAATATAAAATGAAAAAAAAAAATGAAAACAGCATTTTAAGTGCAATACACATACACAACTCTCATAAAACATACAAACAAAACCTGAAGGTCTTTTGAGTTTTGTGCAGTGAAGTGATGAATCTGAGCTCTTTAGTCTAGTTGGTGCTGTGTTAGTGCGTCCTCTGGTGGTTTCTGGATCAAATCATTTTATATTTTGTGGTTCAGCTGATTTTATGTAAATAAACTTTTAGGTAAATAAACAGCAGAAGTAGTACATTTGGACATCTGTATTATGGAGAGCTGATAGAAAAAGGACTAAGAAAGACAGCATATTAATAAATTGTGCCTAGTTTTCTTTTGAATTTAATACCATTATGTCATTTTTACATACTGTAAAACATAAAAATGCCTATACGAAACATTCCTAATAGCATATACTGCATACAATCTCCACAGAAATATGCAGGTGAAACTCGTGTTTCTATAATGCCAACTGAGTGTATCCCTTATAGCAATATGTTTTCTAAATAATGTACAAGCATGTTAGTGTTTTTATTTCTGACATGCTAGCACATCATTTAGAAAACATAACCTTTGCATGCACTGGGCCAGGTCAAAGGTCACTTAGCTACTACAGATAGTGCTGCATGTAGTATCCGTTTATGACATCATTACTTAGTAATTCTGCAGTGAAATTATGTTTGAATTACTGATAGATTTACAAGAACACACACATGTGTACTGACAGCGCAGTTTATCTGGTGGTGCATTGTCGTTCCGGTCCTCAGAAATTGCTAGTAAATATCACGACTAATTACTAAAAAACACAAAGTAACATTTAAATGCTCCAGTAGTCTTTGTTTTATTCACAGCTTCAAAAAAAAATTTTTTTTTTTACAGTGCAACAGATAGATAGATAGATAGATAGATAGATAGATAGATAGATAGATAGATAGATAGATAGATAGATAGATAGATAGATAGATAGATAGATAGATAGATAGATAGATAGATAGTGACTGATCAAACATAGACGATTAAAGAAAAGGATGGGTTGATTTCCAGTAGCAGAAGGAAATGTCAGCACCACTGGAGAGCTTTATCTTAATTTTCTGCTCCAGTGAGTGCATTACCAAATGTGCGTGCAGTAATATCGCGGATGTGAGCGTATCGTACACATTAGGGTTACTGTAATTGAGCTCGAGTTGGTGCTGATTCTTTATTTCTCTATTCAAATCCATCATACTTCTTTTTGCAGTTTTTCTTGTCATACAGTCATCTGTAATTAATTCAGCTGCACTCCTAATGTTCCCATGCACCTCACTCAGGGCAGATATATTAAATTTGTGTGTCTCTTTACTTGTAAAGTGTGATTGATTTATTTATACATTTTTTATTTTTTATTTTTTTTTATCTTTGCTGGCCTCTTAAATGATCTCTGAGACTAAACTGGATAAATTACCGGAAAGCAACTGGTTGTCTTTACATAATAGACAGTACATTGTTTATGACCACAGCAGTTGACAAATATTTTTCAATGATACCCAGGATATATGTGGCATGTTTACATCCTAATGAAACATTTAAGAAACTGACATTCACTCAACAGTCACTGACTTTAAGTGCCCATCTAAAGTGAAAATCGCTTTGGGCAATTTAACAAGCGATTAAGCCTAAAGTCACTTATTTCTGCAGTCTGGCCTTAACTCCACTATTGAATAGAAAGTCAAGTCAAGAGTGATGCTGGATAACTTCATCTCTCTCTTCATGCCTTTTTCTTCATTCTTCATTCTTTTTACATTTGCATTAACAAGATATTGTTACTTTCTTACTTTCTGTAGTGTATCTTTTTTAAACTACAGTTCAAAAGTTTGAAATCTCTCTGAAGTATTTCTGTTTTTTAACTAAGCAGACACCTTTATACACCGACCTATTCAATTAACCAGTAAAGACAGTTTTTCTCAATCACTTTGGTTTAATTTTCTCAACTCAATAAGTTCAGATCTCTGAAAAGCTAATTTCTTGTTCACACCAGATTTTAATTTCTTATTGATTTAAGCGAACTTCATGTATTTTGACGTGCTGAACATTAAGTGCAATTGTCTACAAATTGCACAATACCTAAATGCATGTGTTGCTGAACAAAACTGATTCTCAGTGAACTTGGCTTATTCCTCACAACTTCTAAACATTCTTTTGTGTGTGCTATCACATGCAAAATTATTAATAAATGTACTGTATACATACAAATGTGCATATTCTTTTTCTATATACTACAGTATTTCTTTCCAGTAAACTTTTACCTACTGTTGTTTATATCTAAATAGTTCAGTATTATAGACAATAGCATTCAGCTAGACAAAAAGTACAGTCATTTGGAATAAAAAAGTAGAACAAAAATGATTTGTACATAAACATTTTTTTTACTGCCATGGTGAAAAAAAAAAACATTTAAATATTTCGAAAAGTATGGCTCACATGACGGCAAAAAAACTTGGTCAAGACTATATTTTAAAGACATGCAATAGAGTTGTCATGTCTCATAAAACATTTGTGAATTGCACTTACGCTTTACACAGAATGTTAAGACTGAAAAAATAGATAAAGCATTTGAGGAAAAACTGTGAAATGTAAAAATTAAAAATGTTCCCACCCAATTAAGCAGCACAGCCATTTTCAGCTGTGCTAATTATAAAAAACACTTCTTGGTTATTAAAGCAGCACATATGAATGATTTCTTAAGGATTATGTACTGTAAGGTTTTCTGATTGCCTGCTAAAAAATGGCCTTAGACTTGCTAGTATTTGACCCTTAGCCTCTAAAACCATGCTGACATAAGTCATGACTCGTGTTGAATAAATTTGAATGTTTCTGTGATCTTCCGTCACTTGCGACCCTAAACTGACCTGCAAATGACTCCTTGTGTCTGTTTCCTCTCATATCTTCTTAAGTGTATGTATGACTGCTGTGGAAGAGGTTGAACAGCCTTTTCCAATATGCAACCACAGCTGTACCTGTTCTCACAGTTATGCCAGGCTCTGCCAGCCCCGTCTGTTCTGTGCCCACACCGAAGCCCCTCCATCTGTTTCCCAGCCTGTCTCTATGTCTCTTTCATTCTCTGTCCCTTGCTAGGGTCTTTTTCCCCGCGGTCCTGCATGGCCATAAACGCTCAGTTAATTCTCTTTTAGCATTCACATACATAGTGGGAGTCTATAGTGAGGTGTGTAGGAGCCAGAATGTTTTGCGTCCATGTATTCGGACACTTATTTGACTAAAACAGTTCGACAACCTCTCGTGCAGTGAGTTGGAATGGTGAACGTCTTGGCTTTGTGCACTATGAGCCGTCAGGTGCATGAGCCAGTTGAGTTTGTCATTCCTTTCTCTTGATGAGTGCCGGAAAAGAACTGGCCAGTGGAAGCATCTGTCCATGTTCTTCTACAGCTGCAGACATCAGAAGAGCAGCCCCACTGGAGAAGCTTCATTCGGGGATAATCCAGACCTGCAGCTTCTTCTTGGAACTACGACGGAAGAGGAAGCGAGGGCAGAGTTTTGAGGTGCTCACAGCATGGTTGTGCAAAATTCAGAATGGAAGAACAGGGTCCCTTTTAATTTATGAGTGTGAACTTGAATTGAATTGGTCACGCTGCAGTGGAAGTTGATTTGGAACGACAGGAATAAGAATGAACCAAATTGTAACTCAAATGTAAATATTTATTAAAGTGCCCCTATTATAGATTTTTGAAAAGTGCCTTTCATGCAGTGTGTAGGCCTAACACAGCAATTAGTGAATGAAAATCCTGTAAAGTTTTAAATCTGAAAGTGCACCATGTATAAAGTTATTGTCTCTCAAAAGAAAGAGTCTACTCGGGATCATTGAGAGTCATTTAAAAACGAATCCCAAGCCGTTTCATGTTGACATCAACATGAAATATTAGCATATTGCCCGCCCACTTGTTGGTCTTTTCGAGTTGGTCTGAATGAAAATGCAGATTCATTCTTTGCCACTAGGTGCCGCTTTTGGAAAGGTAAAAAATAGCGGTTTCCCGGTAACGCTGTACACAAAGCAGCACTTCGCTCACAAACGCTGCTTTATCAGGCATTGCAGACATGATGAAATGAAAATGAGACCAATTACCGCAGATTAGCATCACCCAATGGAGGGGTTTGGAAAAATGTATCGTTGAGTGAATCGTTTGGGAGTTGGGAGCAAGTAAGGTAAAAATAAATGCATATTATAAGACAATGCAAGTGTTTTTGACCTGGCATGCATGTCAACCTGTTGTTGGGGAATGGGGATTCCCAAAACCAAAATATGAACCTCTCATTATCCATAATAGGGGCACTTGAACATTTTTCTACATGTTCAAAAGTTTTGTAAAGCAAATATTCAGTGATCAGTGATTTAACCGAATTGAATTGAATGAATGATTTAGCAAATCACTCAAAAATACATCCACCTGTTTCGTTCCTGAATAAATCAATGATTTGATGGAATCTGATTAATGAATGAATGAATGCAGTGATTCTCTCATTAGCGCAGTTATTTGTCGCCACCTACTGGTGTAGCTGCTATGTAACCTATAGGAAAAAAATATATACGACATCAAAAAAAGACACTTTCAAACTGGACATTCACAAACCAACATTTAAACTGCTTTTCTATTTAGAAATTGCATTTCAGACATTAGAATTCATTTGAAATCTATACTTTCATTCAAATTCGAACTGTATTCAAATTCAGTTCAAAATGCAAGAATTAATCAAACTGGATTTTAAAAGAATTCTCAATTATAGCTATATAGAATGATGCACAGCCAGTGTTACATGTAGCGGAATTATGTAATTTAATTAAAATATATGTAACTGTAATTTGTTACAGTAACTGACAAGGGGTTTTACAGGGGTTTACATCTGAATATTTTCACACACATACAGATACTGTATGATTGATTTCTTTCCTAAATTGCACTGACTGCTTTAAAATATGTGACACCAATGATTCAGGAGTTTAGGACACAGAATTTTTCAATAGGCCTAACTATTTTATTTCCTATTTGGGTTTATACGCTTTATTTGTATTTTTTTTAAAGATCAACTGTTTTTTTTAAGTACCAGTGTTTCCTGTCAGTCACAGCTATTCAAAGATTTGAATTAAAAAAAAACGTATCATAGCTATTAAATGGAAATAAAATTAATGAATCTTTATTTAACCTCAGAATGATCTCAAAGTAAAAAAAAAAAAAAAAAAAAAAAGAAAAAGAAAAAGTCTGATTTTGTAGTGGCTCTGCAAGTGATGAAGAATTTTGAAAGTCTGCTGTAATCAGTGTTGAGTACAGCTATAAGGTTAACCCTGCCTGCTTTAAATGTTTTAAAATGATTAACAGTTAAAAATTTAGAAAAGTAACTATAAAGTAATCAAATGTAATCAGTTACATTAATTTAATGAAGTAATTGAAATAGTTAAATTACTTATTACACTTTAACCACTGCAACACCCAGTTTCTTTTTACTCATCGTAATATGTTAAAGCATATACAATACTTTTGCACCAGCCAGTTCACGGAGGTCAGAAATCATTTAATGATTGTGTGAATGTCTAGTTGCCTCTGGGCCTGGCTAAAGCATTGGATAACTGGCCAAAGGATTGCAGTAGCTAAAAGAAAGATTACCCATCTGCCCCTGACTGTGAACTTTGCAGTGGCAGAACTACAGGCTCTGCAGTCCCTTATTAATGAGCACTAATCAGCTATTAATCATCTGACATTCCTGGCACAGTCCGGAGGCCGTGGGGATGTGTTGAGGGGGGCCTTGAAAGAGAGACCAGATGAAGATGAAAAAGGGGCTCAAATGTTTTAGGTGAATTTCTAACTGTAATTATGTCAATTTGAACAATCCCCTAACATCAAGTACTAAACTGTTTGTGCTAGACATTAATTGTATTAATTGTAGGCATCTTTTGCAGAAAGATGGGTTTTACCCACCTTTTTTAAAAAACTCTTTAGTCTTGTGGCGGTGACTTTGCACTTGTTTCATAAAATTTTAAGTCTTAAATGCAGCAGAAAGCACAATGTGTTATTCATTTGTGCTTGTACACTGTAAAAATGATATGATCAATAAGTAATGGCAAAATGTTTTTGTTAACTCACCAAAATAATTTAACCAATTTCAACTTCATTTTTTTTTTTTTGTTATATGAGGTTCAACGAAACTTAAAGATTAGTTGAAATGACTTGTACAGCCAATTTTATCATACATAAAAATTTAAGGTAGCAGCTTAAATAGTTCACCAAAAAAAAATAATAACAATAAATAAATAAAATTAGCTGAAAATGTACTCAATTGCCCCCTGTTGGCTGGCTGGCTGCATTATAGGTCATAAACCCCACCTTCTTCATGTAAATAAAAGAAAATCTAACTACACTTCAAATTAATTTTTCCCAATGTCATTTTACTATTTCATATTACACTAATTTATGTTAAAGTGTTCATTTTTCTAGTAATTTTGGTTTTAGTTAGTTACTTCGTGCTATAAAACTAGCTGATAAAAACATCACGCTAATCCACACGACTCCAAATGAACATCTTGTGAAGCAGAAAGCTCTGTGTTTGTAAAAAACAAATTGTCATCAAGATGTTTTTAACTTCAAACCACAGCTGCCAGCCTAAAAACATGTTCATAATCCATAATAACTTTCTTACAAACACACAGCTTTTCACTTCACTCGATGTTAATTGATGTACTGGGGCCGTGTGGATTATTGTGACGTTTTTATTATTCCCAAATGTGTTCTGATTAAGAAACAAATTCGTCTACATCTTAGAAGGCCTGAGAGAGAGTGAGCACATTTTAATTTCTGTGTGAACCATTTTTTTTCCAGTTTATCCAGATCACACAGTTTGAATGAGAATATGTCTTGTTCTTTTCGCAGGACCCTAAAGCTTTTGAGTTCTCATGAGGCGCTCCAGTTGGCTGACTATGAAGAGATGTGTCTGTGTTTCAGTCCAAGCTTGATGGTTATAATCATCACATCACTCACTCCACACAAAAGCACATCTTGCTTGCTTTTCTTTCCTCTCAATCATTTTTTTTTTATCTTATGTCACTTCCAGATTTCAGATCACAGGAAGCATTTGGTGTCACCCCCTGATTATCTTCTCCTTGTTCAACCTTCCCTTCTGTGATCGTTTTGATAGATACTGAATAACAGATATTATAGCTTTAAAGTCTTGGATGATGGAGATTATGAGTGTGTGTTATATTTGAATGTAACAAACATATGCTGCTCTCACACAGAGTTATTTACGTCCGGATTCGCTGCTTTTGACCAAAACAGTTTCTATGACTTTTCTGTGACTTTCCCAAATATTCGTAATTACAATAAAAATAGCATAACTCAATATTTAACTCAATATATACGTTAGGGTTGAAGGAAATGGCAATATATATATAATAATAGTAATAATAATAATATATATTTAAATGTAGTAAATGGCAATATATATATATAATAATATATAATAATAATAATATATATTTTAAAATAATAATTTCAACAGTATGCTGTATATAAATTGTGATTTCTTCTTTGTGTAGCCTACTTCTTTATTCTTCATATTGCAGTTAATCAGCAGTGTTACAATCATGGTCAGTTGTCTAATTTCTCTAATGAATTGTCAGTACTATGTCATATAATGTTGAACATAAGACACATGGTTATGAAAACTATTCTAATTAATAGAAAATTAGGGCTGGGAGCCAAACTAATGCATTAACACTTCCTCTGTCTGATATGATGAGATGATTAATAAAGCCTTTGGGTTTAGAATCTGAAAATAACCACAAGAGGTGCAGTATCAACATTAGCATCTAACAAAATAACAGTAAGCTTATAAAGGAATAATTACAATCCACCAGAACCATAATGCTCTTCTATAAATTCATATTGTCCTCTTATGGAAATTCCTTCTTTTTCTTAAATAAATGCATGTGTAGGTTTGAAAAAATAGAGAGAACAAATGTTTCTTCTGGTCTTGCTCATCCAAATAACCTCCGTATTCTCACCATCAATATATTTCCAGTTGATTAATGGCATAAAGCTGGTAATGTAAAGCTAGATTAAAATCTATAAGATAGATTGTGCATGAAACAATTTATAAAATCTTTCCCATATTGCATGCTTAAAGGATCATCTATCATTATAACATGGTGCTATGACACTATTTTCCTCACTGATGCCTTCCATTTGCAAAAGGCTTTTCAATGTAAGCACAGTGAGTGAACACACAGTTCATGTACATGAAAGGTCTGCAGATCAATGGTTTAGAGATGCTCTTTATGTTAAGCATGGCAGCACGACAATTATTTGCCCAGGTACTGAAGAAATGTTATGTGGAATCGGTTTGCAGGGAGTACCCTAATCGATCATCATGAAAGTGTCTGTATCATATATAGATTTACATTTACATTGTTAAAAGTGAAAGGTGTGTCTTTTTTCTATAGGCTAGCTTTCTGCCAGCCTCCACTATAAAAAATAAATTAGCTAATTAAATGAAATGCAAACATCTATGATGTTGCCAGTGTCGTTTTAGGCAAATCTTGTCAAAATGTTTAAATGAATTTATTCACAAATGAATAAATATTTCCATATGTTCTTAATTTGCATCGGCTCATGTAATGTACTGATGGAATAACTTGCTGCCAGTGTCATCTCCAATTCCTCTCTACAAACAGACCAACATGAATTTTGTCATTTATTATCTGCATAATATGCTAACACATGCCATCTTTTCCCAGCACAAACTGAGAGCCACAGCTCTGTAATGAAACTAGCCTAAGGCCAGTGACCTTTTATTTGAGTAATGAATTGTTAATGCATTTAAATTATATTTGGTCTGTCAATTTAAATCAGCTCAATTTGGTGATATTAATGAAACGTGGTTGTGTCTTACACAGTCTTACAAGTATTTTACAACTTCATACCATACCTTTTCACGGTGATTTTACATTATGTTTTATGAAATACATTTGTGTGTGTAATACATTAACATCTGTCATGTTAATGATTGATTAATGCATATATCTGTTTAAATATGTTCAGGTTCATGCTGGAAACTAACTTATCACTAATAATAACAACACTATACACTTTTTTCAGCTATGGTCAAAATTGTAATACTATAATTTTAAGTTCTCCTACTATGGTATTCCTAAAATAAGAAGCAGGCGCTCCTGCGTGTCATCTTGCAACGTGGCGTCCACGCCCATCTCGAGTTAAAGACAACGGGTTGACCAATAGCAGAGCTTCTAACATTCCGCCTGCTTGCTAGCCGCGTTACGATTGGCTGTCGGTTGACACGCACCCATTCTGTGTTTGGTTGTAGCCTTTAGTGATCCGCCGGGTATGTTTGAATCGAAAATGAAAAGAACCGACTTGCGCTCTGAAGACATTCGATTGTTTCGTTCTGAGTTGATAACAACTGAAACGCGTCTCCTTGGCAACCGCAGCTTCTGCGATTTTGGCGTTGGTCGATCACGTAACTCACCTAGCTTAGCTTATCTTATAACTTTGTGCCAGTTTTAAACTTTCTTTACGCTGGTTTGCGTCCTCCAGGCATGGATGTCTCGACGTATTTATGGTTTTTGTCGTTTTGCGCGTGTCTGGCGCACGGGAAACCCACTCTCAGGAGAGAAAGAGTCCTTCACGAGCCTGAACTGAGCAGACAAACCCACGAAGATAACCAGAGCTATCAGTTCGACCACGAGGCCTTTCTGGGCAAAGAGGAGGCCACCACATTTGATCAGCTCACCCCGGAGGAAAGCAAAGCCAGATTAGGGTGAGACTGGGGGGTTTGTTCAGAAGAGCTGCTTAAGCATTGAAGCGTATCTTTATATGTGGATCAATGACAGATAAGGCCGTTAAAGATGAGGAAAAAAAGGAGAAATAGATTAAGAATCTAGTTTAGACCTTGTGAAGTTGTTAGAAATTGAAGAATTTACATCATTTTGCACAGGGTTACTTCATTTGTCTATTTTATGTCTTTCCTGTCACATGACAACAAAATCCCTAAATATAGCAATGTGTCGAACATCAGGGTTTATCAAGTTTCCTGCCAATGTAACAAGTTTCCCAGCTCACCCACTGAGCTGGAAAACTACCTGCTCCTCTGAACATCACAACGTGGCATCAGAGACAAAAATAATGTGCTGATGACAGTCTTCTAGTCACTTGGACTCCGGTTTCTGTCAACAACAATTCTGGGTCGTATTTCAACCAAAAATAAGCATAAAGAATTGAGAAATTATATTTTGTTTAAAGAAATCGAAGTCTATGACATGAAATGCAAATATAGATTAAAAAAAAATGTTTTTAAAAATGTTTTAATATAAGAAAAATGGTAAAATATTTTATTACATTTTAAAATGTTTATATATATATATATATATTATATAATATATATTATAATCTATATATATATATATATATATATAGTGCTTTTTATTTGAGATTATCAGGGTAGTATTACAGTAATGAGAGACATCACTGCGTAATAAATAACAATGAGTAATTCAAAATATTAAAATAATAAGAATAAAAACATCCATAGCAAATATCTAAGTATGTTCACCTTTATGCTGGAAATTAACCAGTCACTATTAATAATAACAATACTATAAAATTTTAGCAACCATAAAAATATATATTTTTATTAAAACAAAAAATAATAATATCACAGTATAAAAATAATATATATATATATATATATATATATATATATATATATATATATATATGTGTGTGTGTGTATGTATATGTATATGTATATAAAAGGTAGCATTGCAATAATGAGAGAGACCACAGAGTAATGCAAATTATAAAAAATAAAATAATAAAAACATCCATAGCAAAAATCTGTTTAATTATGTTCATCATCATGCTGGAAATTAATCAGTCACTACTAATAATTAATGCGGCCTTATGTCTCACGTGGGAAGAGGATTTATAATAGTAATAATAATTAATACTATAACATTTTTGCATCCATAAAAAAGAAAATATCACTATATAAAAATAGGTGAGATACACTATATTGCCAAAAGTATTGGGACACACTCTTCTAATGAACAGGTTTGACTAGTAATTCCATGAGTACAAATCTTAATGTTTAAGCATATAATAATATTCTAGGGAGTTGTGTGCTTCTAATTTTATAGCAACAGGTTGGACAGGACCCTTTTCAATTCTAGCATGACAGTGCCTCTGTGTATGAGGGAAGGTTCAAAAAGAAATGATTGATTCAGTCAGTGTGGAAGAACTTGATTGGTCTGCAGAAAGCAAACCCAGCTGAACACCTCTGGTGTGACTTTAAATGCAGACCTAGAACCAAAAACTCATCACCAAACACCAATGACTTGTACATACGGTATATGGACAAAAGTATTGAGACACCCCCTTCTTTAGAATAGAAAAAAAAGCACCCATAAGTACAAGTCATTGGTGTTTGGTGATGAGTTTTTAGCTCAAAGTCTGCTTTTAAAGTTTACTTTTTACAGCTGGGAACAGGATTTTACGCAGACCAGTCAAGTTCTTCTAACTTTGAATTGAATCTTCTAGATTGAATTGATCCACCATGTTTGAGGTGAAAAGCTAGAAATGTTACTCTGGTGTCCATTCTAATATTTATTCTTTCTATGTACTTATAAATTCCTTAGGGGAATAGTTGATCGTATTGACAGCAATGTTGATGGATATATTACCACTGATGAACTCAAGGCCTGGATCAAGAGAGTACAGAAACGTTACGTCTATGAGAACGTTGCAAAGGTCTGGTCTGACTATGACCTGAACAAAGACAACAAGATCTCGTGGGATGAATATAAGCAAGCAACTTACGGTTACTACCTCGGTGAGTCGTTCTGATCGGAAACTTTTCAAAGTTTTAATGTTGATTAAATGTCAAAAAAGCCACCTTCATGAGATTCAACTTCTTCTCTTCTCCCAGCCAATCCAGAAGAGTTTGAAGATGCAACAGACCAGTTCAGCTTCAAGAAGATGCTTCCGCGAGATGAACGCAGGTTTAAAGCTGCTGATCTCAATGGTGATTTAGCTGCAGAGCGAGATGAGTTCATGGCTTTCCTCCATCCAGAAGAGTTTGAGCACATGCAGGAAATTGTGGTTCTTGTGAGTGTCACTTGGATTATGGGGTTTGGAGTTTAGACAGTGGTACTTACTGTCAGTTTAATTATGCAGACTATTGGAAATAACCATCATGCTATTATTTCATGAAGTAACTGATTCGTCCCATTCCCATTTACTGTACGTTCTTCTATCAGGAAACTCTGGAGGACATTGACAAAAATGGAGACGGTCATGTAGATGAGGACGAATACATTGGTAGGTTCATCTGTATTTTTGTATAAAGTACAGAAGGTACTACAAATCTTCTAAAAACATATGATCACTTTTTTGTGAGTTTTAGACACTGAAACCCTTGACATTTTTGTGGTGAACTGTCCTTTTAATATTAAGAATGTGAAAGAGAACATTTTCAGTCTTTTCTGTTATTTTACAGCGGACATGTTTGCTCATGAAGATGGCGGGCCAGAGCCAGACTGGGTTAGAACAGAGAGAGACCAGTTTTCAGATTTCAGAGATCTGAATAAAGACGGGAAGATGGATTTAGAAGAGATTCGTCACTGGATCCTGCCGCAGGACTATGACCACGCGCAGGCAGAGGCCCGGCATCTGGTGTATGAGTCAGACACAGACAAGGTGAGAACCTACTGAGATGCATACTGAAGATTAATCAGGAGAAAAATACCTGAAGTATGAAGTTATTTAAATGTATTATAATTATAAAATAAATAATAAATAAAAATAATTTATTTCATAAACATTACCATTAATCAGTTTTTGTTCAGTACAGTTTTTTTTTTTTTTTTTAATTTAAGAAATTAATTATTTTATTCAGCAGACACATATTAGAGTGATCAAAATGACTTCATTATTAAATAAATCATATTTTAAATAAATGCTGTTTTCAGTTCATCTAAAAGAATCCTGAAAAATCACAAAATATTAAACAGAACATTTATATTTAACATTGATTGATTTTGAACATTGATAAATGTCTTTTAAACGGCAAATCATCATATTAGAATGATTTCTGAAGGATCATGTGACACTGAAGACTGGAGTTATGATGCTGAAAATTCAGCTTTGATCACAGGAATAAATTACATTTGAAAATATAATTAGAAACAGTTATTTTAAATTGTTATAATATTTCACAATGTTAATCTTTTTACTGTATTTTTCATAAAGTAAATGCAGCCTTGGTGAGCATTAAAAAAATCTTTCTAAAAATTAAAAAATGGACCCCAAACTTTTGAATGGTATTCTATTTCTATATTTTTTTTAAATCAGTTTAATTGATCAGTAATTTAAGGACAGTTAGTTAGAGTAATTCCTGAAAATTGATGTCCCAAGGCAGATTAGATATTATTTTTAACTATTAAACATTATGTACATTGTGCATACAGCTGCACTGTTTTTTTTTTTTTAAATAAATGTCTTTGTCATGAAATCAATTAGAGGACCCGTCACTATTGCGAACACACATTACATTTATGAATTTAGCTGCCGCTTTTTTCCAAAGCATCTTACAAAAGAGAAATATATCCAGACAAACATGCATTTGACAAATGGGATGTTACATTTTTAGGACCAGATGCTGACCAAAGAAGAGATTCTTGAGAACTGGAACATGTTTGTGGGCAGCCAGGCCACCAACTATGGCGAAGACCTTACCAGGAACCACGATGAGCTATGAGCCCAAGTGAAGGTGAGGATCTCTACCTGAGAACGCAGGTATCCTGGACTCAACCTCCATGGCGTCCATTCCATCAGAAGCCATGCCAGTGACTGACCAACTGACTGACGTATTGCAGCTCTACCTCACAGAGTGGACATCGAGGAATCACTGACTGATGGCTGTAGTCCCTAATACACACTTAAAAAAAGGATTTTCTCTTTCACACTCTGTGCTTTTTGTGGGTGGTCAAGGAACTCCTCTGTCCTGGTTGAATGAGCTGCTACAGATTTCTTCAGCTGAAGCTGAGCCTTTTAACTCAAACATTTTTTTTTAGTTTTGTTTTTTGAAGCAATCATACGATGATGCCTGTACTTTTACAAGCTGTGCCGATTTTTGTCTGGTGTCGATTTATTGGAACAAGCATTCTATTTATTTAGAATTTAAATTCAATTTAAAGCATCAAAGCATTTTGCATTTAAATTCAAAATGCTTTGATAGATAACACTACGCTTTAACTACAGAAAACACTACAAATCAGTGTTGAAATGCAGTTCTACAGTACTCTAAACATGTAATTATGTTGTACATTATCACAGCATCCTTTATGTTTTGACAAACTCTACATGTTCTAAACACAGCTGCCTCTGATGCATTGTTTTTTTGTCTCTTTTTTTAATTTGCACATGTGGTCTGTTCTGCTCATGTTTGATAAAATTCAGCCCTATTCAGACAGTAATTAAAACTCAAGGGTTCTGTTGTTTGATGGACCTAGAAGTCATATTTTACCATATGGATTATATTTGATGTGAATGAAGTGTGTTTATGTATTACGAAATTAATACTTTTATTCAGCAATGATGCATTAAATTGTTCCAAGTCACAGTAAAGACAATAGATATAGATAATAATAATAATAACAGTTATTTTCCATAATTTAATGATAAAAATTAAACTTTCATATATTTTAGATTCATTGCACACCAACTGAAATATTTCAGGTCTTTTATTGTTTTAATACTGATGATTTTGGCATACAGCTCATGAAAACCCAAAATTCCTATCTCAAAAAATTAGCATATTTCATCCGACCAATAAAAGAAAAGTGTTTTTTAATACAAAAAAAGTCAACCTTCAAATAATTATGTTCAGTTATGCACTCAATACTTGGTCGGGAATCTTTTTGCAGAAATGACTGCTTCAATGCGGCGTGGCATGGAGGCAATCAGCCTGCGGCACTGCTGAGGTGTTATGGAGGGCCAGGATGCTTCGATAGCGGCCTTAAGCTCATCCAGAGTGTTGGGTTTTGCGTCTCTCAACTTTCTCTTCACAATATCCCCACAGATTCTCTATGGGGTTCAGGTCAGGAGAGTTGGCAGGCCAATTGAGCACAGTAATACCATGGTCAGTAAACCATTTACCAGTGGTTTTGGCACTGTGAGCAGGTGCCAGGTCGTGCTGAAAAACGAAATCTTCATCTCCATAAAGCTTTTCAGCAGATGGAAGCATGAAGTGCTCCAAAATCTCCTGATAGCTAGCTGCATTGACCCTGCCCTTGATAAAAAACACAGTGGACCAACACCAGCAGCTGACATGGCACCCCAGACCATCACTGACTGTGGGTACTTGACACTGGACTTCAGGCATTTTGGCATTTCCTTCTCCCCAGTCTTCCTCCATACTGTGGCACCTTGATTTCCGAATGAAATGCAAAATTTGCTTTCATCCGAAAAAAGTACTTTGGACCACTGAGCAACAGTCCAGTGCTGCTTCTCTGTAGCCCAGGTCAGGCGCTTCTGCCGCTGTTTCTGGTTCAAAAGCACACGCCTGTGCACGGTGGCTCTGGATGTTTCTACTCCAGACTCAGTCCACTGCTTCCGCAGGTCCCCCAAGGTCTGGAATCGGTCCTTCTCCACAATCTTCCTCAGGGTCCGGTCACCTCTTCTCGTTGTGCAGCGTTTTTTGCCACACTTTTTCCTTCCCACAGACTTCCCACTGAGGTGCCTTGATACAGCACTCTGGGAACAGCCTATTCGTTCAGAAATTTCTTTCTGTGTCTTACCCTCTCGCTTGAGGGTGTCAATGATGGCCTTCTGGACAGCAGTCAGGTCGGCAGTCTTACCCATGATTGCGGTTTTGAGTAATGAACCAGGCTGGGAGTTTTTAAAAGCCTCAGGAATCTTTTGCAGGTGTTTAGAGTTAATTAGTTGATTCAGATGATTAGGTTAATAGCTCGTTTAGAGAACCTTTTCATGCATGATATGCTAATTTTCATGAGCTGTATGCCAAAATCATCAGTATTAAAACAATAAAAGACCTGAAATATTTCAGTTGGTGTGCAATGAATCTAAAATATATGAAAGTTTAATTTTATCATTACATTATGGAAAATAATGAACTTTTATCACAATATGCTAATTTTTTGAGAAGGACCTGTATATAGGTGCATCTCAATAAATTAGAATGTTGTGAAAAAGTTCATTTATTTCAGTAATTCAACTCAAATTGTGAAACTCGTGTATTAAATAAATTCAGTGCACACAGACTGAAGTTGTTTAAGTCTTTGGTTCTTTTAATTGTGATGATTTTGGCTCACATTTAACAAAAACCCACCAATTCACTATCTCAACAAATAAGAATACTTCATAAGACCAATAAAACAAAATTTTTAGTGAACTGTTGGCCTTCTGGAAAGTATGTTCATTTACTGTACATGTACTCAGTACTTGGTAGGGGCTCCTTTTGCTTTAATTACTGCCTCAATTTGGTGTGGCATGGAGGTGATCAGTTTGTGGCACTGCTGAGGTGGTATGAAGAACAGGTTTCTTTGACAGTGGCCTTCAGCTCAACTGCATTGTTTGGTCTCTTGCTTCTCACTTTCCTCTTGACAATATCCCATAGATTCTCTGGGGTTCAGGTCTGGTGAGTTTGCTGGCCAGTCAAGCACAACAACACCATGGTCATTTAACCAACTTTTGGTGCTTTTGGCAGTGTGGGCAGGTGCCAAATCCTGTTGGAAAATGAAATCAGCATCTTCAAAAAGCTGGTCAGCAGAAGGAAGCATGAAGTGCTCCAAAATTTCTTGGTAAACGGGTGCAATGACTTTGCTTTTCAAAAAACACAATGGACCAACACCGGCAGATGACACTGCACCCCAAATCATCACAGACTGTGGAAACTTAACACTGGACTTCAAGCAACTTGGGCTATGAGCTTCTCCACCCTTCCTCCAGACTCTAGGACCTTGGTTTCCAAATGAAATACAAAACTTGCTCTCATCTGAAAAGAGGATTTTGGACTACTGTGCAACAGTCCAGTTCTTCTTCTCCTTAGCCCAGGTAAGACGCCTCTGATGTTGTCTGTGGTTCAGGAGTGGCTTAACAAGAGGAATACGACAACTGTAGCCAAATTCCTTGACACATCTGTGTGTGGTGGTTCTTGATGCTTTGACCCCAGCCTCAGTCCATTGCTTGTGAAGTTCACTCAAATTCTTGAATCGATTTTGCTTTACAATCCTCATAAGGCTGTGGTTCTCTCGGTTGGTTGTGCATCTTTTTCTTCCACACTTTTTCCTTCCACTCAACTTTCTGTTAACATGCTTTGATACAGCACTCTGTGAACAGCCAGCTTCTTTGGCAATGAATGTTTGTGGCTTACCCTCCTTGTGAAGGGTGTCAATGATTGTCTTCTGGACAACTGTCAGATCAGCAGTCTGTAGCCTAGTGAACCAAACTGAGAGACCATTTTGAAGGCTCAGGAAACCTTTGCAGGTGTTTTGAGTTGATTAGCTGATTGGCATGTCACCATATTCTAATTTGTTGAGATTTGGTTTTTGTTAAATGTGAGCCAAAATCATCAAAATTAAAAGAACCAAAGACTACTTCAGTCTGTGTGCATTGAATTTATTTAATACACAAGTTTCACAATTTGATCTGAATTACTAATATAAATGAACTTTTCCACGACATTCTAATTTTTTGAGGAGCACCTGTGTGTGTGTGTGTGTGTGTGTATATATAGTGATACTCTGCAAAACAAGTGAATATTTTCCATTAAACTTTTCAAATAGTTTTTCAAAACTCCCTTATTGCTTACTTTTGATACACCCCCCCCAAAAAATACATTCCTACATTGCTGTATAATGTGTGTGTGTGTGTGTGTGTGTATGTATGTATATATATATATATATATATATATATATATATATATATATATATATATATATATATAAAATATATATATATATATATATATTTATATATATATATATATATATATATATATATACATATGTGTATATATACATATATATACATATATATATATATATATATATATATATATATTATAATTATTGTTTTTTTTTTTTTTATACACCAGCATTATTTCCTGCAAATGAGTGAAGTGAATTCAACCTGGCATCTAATACTTAAGGCAAAACTGCAGCTTCATGTGTTTACCTCCAGTGACGTGACTCTAGTGGATTCTTATTGGAGATACTGTAATATCAGATGTCCCAGTGCATGTCTGCTGAACAGCCGTATGCAGTAAGATGCCCTGCAGAAGGCAATCAAAAAATTTGATGAAGAAAAAACATTTGTCAAAAGCTAGTAAGCCAGTTAATGTAAGGATTTCCAGGCCTCCTGACCCACTGCCTGAAGGTTTCTTTCCTCTTTCCAGCGTATTTTATGTGTTTCAGGTTCTGAGCCCTGAGCGGAAATTACCTCTGTTTTCACGTTTTTTTTCCTCTTCAGTATGCCTAGCAGAGTTTACATAAAAATGTATTTAGCCTGAAGATAGTTGGTATTCAAAAGACTTATGTCTTAAAGAGTTTCTTGCTTTTTATAGATACAACGAAATATGTTTCCATAGGCTACTGTTTTTTTGTCATTGAATGAAGTCTTTTTCCTCCCTCTAGTGGTTAATAAATTAAGAACTTACATAGCTGTGCAATTTCTCAGCATAAATCCTGAACTTTTAGGAAGAAAATGGGAAATTATGCTATCATAAAGCCCTCATGATGTAAATATTTAAATGGAATCGCTACTCAGTGCTAAAAATGTTAAATGTTAAATGTTTTTCCATTTATAAATCAGTCTTTAAGTTCCATTCTCATTTATTTTTATGTATGCATTTTGCTGCAAATTGCTGAATTACATCATTTAAATTAATATTGAGTTAACGGTGTCTGGATTTCCACCATCAGTTCTCCAGTAGATGTGACTGTACAACGAACATCTGTGCCTGTGTTTATAAATGAGGTTAAGTTTCTGAGCTCATCCCAGGAGATAACCCAGATTCCTTTAGGACTTTACAACAAAAACGTTCAGCCTTGGGGATTCTTATTTCTCTTGTGTCTTTCTCTTTCCTTTCCCTCAGAGACCTAAAGGGGCTAGGATCAGTTCCTCCCTGAAGACATCCTGATCTCAAATCTCTCACATGTTAACAAATGTTTTTTTTTTTGTTTGTTTGTTTTGTTTTGTTTCATTTGGCCTGAAAGTGAGTGAAAATGACAAGGACAACAAAGTGGCGACTCTTTCTGCATCTTATTTGATATATTTCTTTTACTTTTTTTCCACCTCCACTGCTTTATATGGGTCACTCTATACATCTACATCATGTATACACTGCACATCCATATATTTCTTTAATGAATGCATCTGTCTTTAAATATGTGTGTCTGGGGAATACTCTGGCTGCTCTTTTCCTGTCTGCCAGTTTCCTCTCAAGGTGTTTTACCATCATCTCCTCTCTCTGGCTTCTCCTCTGTCTCTTGTCCCAGAGTGGCTGCTTAGACGGGCCCCATCTGAGTCTTTCTCAGCTCCAGCTGCCAGGGGCCCCGGTGTCCCTATGCCCCCCAGGCATTAAAGCGTACAGCAGGGGAGATGTCTGCATCCCGCAGCCTCTCAGGACACCGGAGGGCACAGTCACATGGCAGACACAAAAAAGAAACTCTCTCTAAGGCATCTATAAGACCCCTTCACGGTTGACGTCACATGAAAATTCGAAGTGCGTAGTGCGCATGTCGGGGTCAGAACGTTCAATCGTGTGTTAACGTTAACCAGATAATAGGCTTGTTTGAGATGAGCAAAATCTGCGCAGAACCGATCACTACCGATCACCGCGAGATGCATGCCGGTTAGAAAAGTGTCCGAGTTACGTCCGCCTTGCTCTGATGTCATGCTGACGTGTGCCGAAAAACTCTCGCGACGGCGAGGCGGCTGTGTCGGATTGAGCAGTCGAGTGCAGTGGCTCTCCACCGACTGCGCTGATCAAAAGCATGATGGGAAACAATTGACTGACGACACAGCTTAAAGCTCATTGGTTCAGACAACTGTGATGCTGCGTTCTCTTCTAAAATATTTTATTTATTATATTTATTATATATAATATTTTTTTAAAATATTCATGAATCTTCCCAAACACTATTACAGTGCGATATATGTGTGAGATATGTGATTGTTGTCATATTTCTATAAAAATCTAAAATACATGTTTGTATTAAAGTAAAAACGGATGATAAATACGGCTTTCGTATGGAATTAAATAGCAAGCACCTTGAGTGTCTTGTTCATCATATTTATTTTCATATAAAAAGCAACAGAACTGAAATTATATCATGTTTATTAGCAACACAGCACGTGAGTGAGAATAACGCGATATCTGCCTTTGATCTCGTAGGTATCTGTTCCACTTCGAGAGCTCAGAACTGTCCGTCTTGACTGCGTTTATTTCACTCCTCCCCTCACTGCAGCCGCCTACTCTCGCCTACATTTCAGGCGAGGCGAGGCGAGGCGCATCTCAAACAAGCCTAATTTTTTCGTCAAAATGCCTATTTGTTGTGTTGTGGACTGTGCAAATCGCACCAGTTGTGGAGTCAAGTTTTTCAGGATTCCTGCAGGATCTCACCCTTTTCAAAAAAACAGACGACATCTGTGGCTGCAAGCTATTTTTTTATTTTTTTTGACCTCATCACGCACTGACGTGATTTCCACGCATCTCCGAGCTAACTGGTGGAATGACAGACACACGTTTAGTTCAGCAGTAGCTACCCTAGAGGAAAGGCGACGGATGCAGGGTATAAGTGATTAGTAGGTCGTGACAGTTTTCTAGGGAAATAAAACCATCACGTCAAGGAAATCAGTCTACAGTGCATCCGTCTCCAGTGGTAAATACTTAACGTTACCCTGCCATGCAGGTGCAATTTGCAGTATGGATGTAGCCTTCCCGCTTGTTGATCACAACCCAGGCTTGGTACATAGAGGTGTTTTTCCCTTGGCGCTGGCTCGGTAAAACCTCCGCTTTTAACACACAAAAGTCATCGCCTATATCGCTATATAAAACCGTCTGGACATGCCCACAGACTACGTAATTATAAGCGTCTAACGATTTGTAGGCTCTTAGTTTTTCTCCCGTGTAAACACTCGGCTTGTCCACCAGATAGCTGTATATGGCGGGCCAGTGAATATCTGGCCACTTGCTAACGTTGTCTACCCATTCTGTTATGAGCTCGGGATCAGGCAGACAATTGCCATTAACTAAAACAAGTTTGTTATGGTACTGTTCCCGTTCCTGTGGTGGCAAAGACAGTGCATAACTTGACACAATATGCCGGTCTATTAGCCGCGACATTTCCCATCACTCCATGCTGCGCGCGCACATAACCTAGCAACCGAATGTTTACAAACATTGAAGGGGTCTATAAACAGTTTTAGACACTATAGAGTCACACAAAAATGTCTTAAATTTCATTGCAATTAGTCACAAAACAGAAAAAAAGTGGCATCAGCAAACAAAAGAAGTTAGAGCTTTTCCCAGAACTAAATTCACTTTTCTGAGCTATTTCGTGATATAAGCATGGATGTATTAAATTAATCCAAAGTGAGAGTAAAGCTATTTATTTTGTTACTAAAGACTTCTATTTCAAATAATCAGGAAAAAACCTATCATCATGGTTTCCACAAAAGTAAATGGCAAAGTTGTTTTCAACATTGTCAATAATCAGTAATGTTTAATGAGCAGTAAAACGGCATATTAACGTGGTTTCTGAAGGATAATGTGACACTGAAGACTAGAGTAATGATGCTGAAAATTCAGCTTTGCATCACAGGAATAAATTACATTTTAAATATATATTAAAATAGAAAACACTCATTTTAAATTGGAATAATATTTCACAACATTCTTCAAACATTTTCGATATGGTTCTCTTTACATCCATACATTTGTGTTGAAATGAGTGCAATATGACCTCATCTATCCAGGACTTCGTGCCAAACTGTAGGGACAATTGCTGCAGAAATGAGGGCACATTGGGCTAATGAAGGGGTGTGAAGTGAACAAACTGTCCCTACGCTTCAGTGGCCTTAAAGACACAGTTAAGACCTCCAACCTCTAATGATCTGTGTGCATCTCTAACAAACAGAGCTGCAGCAGATTTCAATGTCAGGGTTTTGACTCCCTCATCATACGTGACATTTCAGACAGTTCGTTAGCAGTTCTTGTGAACTCGTACAATTGTAATGATAGCGTAAACTGATGAGCTGCCTTCATTAAAGGAATGTGAAAAATAAGGTTTTGAACATGATATAAATGTATTTCATTTTTGATTTCTGCATCTCTTGTTTCAGGTGTTTGTGTGTTTTACAGCTTTCTGTCACAGAGGAGTCAAAGTCTCTGGTCAAAGGTATGAATAAATATGAATTATATGTGCTGTCACATAGTGAAATTTCACAGTCACAAGAGGTCCATTGTCTTTTGTCGATCCACTTGTTAAAGGTACACTATATAACTTCTTTTGTTGAAAAGAATTGTGAGATTTAAACTTGCAGTTGCAAGATAAAAAAGTGGCAATTATTTATTTTTACTATTATAAACTGTATCCTTAATTTGTGTTTTTGCTTCACTTTAAATGCATTTCTAAACTTAATGAAGTCAGTGTTGCATTGGAGTAATGTTTGAATGTCGACTGAGTCAGATTTATATGTTTGCTGCGGATTGTTTTCAGGCCTTCTACATTATTTGTACTTAGTACAGAAGTGTCCATTAAAAGCTGTGCATGATTGTTAATGCATTTTTATCTATTCAGAACCTGAACTGGCTAGCTGACCTTTGCACTTCAGCCACTGTCCAGACCTGACACCCCTGCTCCACCGCATCAATCCATGTTGTTTTACCACTTATTATCACTTATTTAAATAAAACTGAATAGTAATCCGTTTTGGTTAGGAATCTTGAATTTGAATCCTCAGCTATTGGCACAGTATATCCACTTGAAAGTTGTTTAGTATCTGTCAGTTTGTCCAAAAAACTAACCCTGAGTATGAGCAATAAACAGCGAACATTGCTTTAGATTTGAGAGCAAACAAGAAGGACACAGCCCTGTCCTTCAGAAGCTGTTTCTGATCTTACCCACCTACGCTCAGCAGCAGAGACCAAAGGCTGGCGCTTTATAATTAAAGTGCACAGGATTATCTGTGTCTGAGACCCAGAACACATCACGGGAATGCCCTGTCAAACATTAAACGCAGAAATGCAAGAACACTCCACTTCAAATGATTGCTCACTGGCCTGGAACTAAAGGGGTTAAGTCTAATCCTCTCAGAGTTTAACTGCTATCAATGTCCTGCAAGGAAATGTAAGTGGAATGAAGTCAGGAGGTTTTGAACAGGAGGAGGTTGACTTAATGTTCACGTTAGATGGCATGCGTGTGTCTCCATCATTTTGTAAAGCATTGAATTAGGTGTGTGTGTGTTTATTGCCAACATAATGTAACCTGTAATGTGACCAATTATAGTTTATTTTTTTATTATTATTATTTTGTATTTGTGTGAATACTTTTTTTTTCTCTAAATTCAGACTTTAGATCTCCCAATTCTGTTCCCCCTCCCCCATCCACGTAAACACACAATTTCTAAATTTTGACTCTACATCTTGCATTTTTTCCCTCTCTACCAATGAATTAAAAGTATCTTACAATTCAGACTTTATATCTCACAATTCTGAATTGTTCTGAAGTCAGAATTGTCCTTTGGGGAAAAAAAAGACTTCTCATCATGGCATTATGTCAAGTAAATGTAGCTTGATTTTACTGAAAATCAAGACAAAACACTAAGAAAATGATTTTTAACAGCATACAATGTCTGACATGTCTCTGGTGACTGTCTAATAACAAAATCCTGCATTATTTTTGAGCCAGAGAAATAAGCCCTGAAGTACCTCTAAAGCTACATTACATAGCTTGTGGAAGAACATTGTTTTGGTTGTGCTTTGGTTTCTCAAACCACATTCAGCTGTGCAGATGTCTTTGTTTTTACAACCAGTGATTCTACAGATGTTTGCCATTTTGTGTAATGATCCATGATCAGTTTTTCTTGTAGTAACAGTAACCAAATTCTTTTTCAAAATAGTATCTGGAGTGTCAAGTTGAGTCAAATTTATTTTTACAGCACTTTTCACTTTACAATAGAAGTTATGATTTAAAGGGATAGTTCAGCCAACAATGAAAATGTTGTCATTACAAACCCATAAGACCTCCTTTCATCTTCAGAACACAAATTAAGATATTTTTGATGCATTCCGGGAGCTCTCTGACCCTCCCATAGACAGCAAGGGTCCTACCGCGATCAAGGCTCAGAAACACAAGAAGATCAGTAACATAATCCATGTGACATCAGGGGTTCAACCAGAATTTTACAGAGCTACAAGAATACTTTTTGTGTGGAAAGAAAACCAAAATAACAACTTTATTCAACAATTCTTCACCCGTGTCATCCTGGCACCATTTTGGAGAGTATCACATGCGTAAACATGGATGCGTCTCAGTCAGCTCGCTTGTTCAGTAGTCAGAGCACTGATCCGGGAGTCGGCCAATTTAAGGGCTGTCTCAATCACGAAATCCTTCCAGTGCACTGTAATGTTCGCTCCCTGAAAAATCCCACAATGCACCACAAAAACTAGGGAGCATCGGCGCTCACAATGCTCCCTTACCGGAAATAATCTTTTGGTTAACATTTCTTTACCAGAAAACGTTTGGTCACCCTGCCCTTACCAGATGATGTGAAATTTAAGATTTGAAAAGACAAACCGTTTTTTTTTGTATATTTCAACAGAAACACACATTGCTAGACAGGAATTGAACACATCTAATTAACATTTATAATTAATATTCGACTTAAATGTTGTAAGAACATGTAACAGAATGATGTGTTTAAAGAGAATTAAAAAATAATATAAAAATTCGACTGGTCCTGTCTGTTGTTTAATTGCAGTGATGACGTTCTACTATGTTGTTCGTTGATGCTGTATGTAATCATGTCACTGGAATTCGAGTGATCACTGACCTAACGTGCAGTGAGTCAGGGAACTTACCAGTGACCGAATTCGTGTACACTATGTACTGATTCACGAGTTAGGGAGATGATTGAGGTGCACCTGAAGTATGCTGTTCTGTGTCAGTTGCACCATGCAGATAGGTTTTCTACGTTGTTTTCGTTCAGATCAAAGCGTAAAGAACGTAAACAACGTATCCGCGTGGCGCAGCTGGCATAGAACAGCATATATGGTTTACATATGTGATACTCTCCAAAAAGGCGCTATATAGGGTGATGCGGAGGGGAAGAATTGTTGAATAAAGTTATTTTAGTTTTCTTTGCACACAAAAAGTATTCTCGTATCTTCGAAAAATTACGGCTGAACCGATTCAACCGATCTCTATGTTTCTGAGCCTTGATCATTTAAGGACCCTTGCTGTCTATGGGAGGGTAAGAGAGCTCTCGGATTCCATCAAAAATATCTTAATTTGTGTTCCGAAGATGAACGGAGGTCTTACAGGTTTGGAACAACATGAGGGTGAGTAATTAATGACAGAATTTTCATTTTTGGGTGAATTATCCCTTTAATATATATATATATATATATATATATATATATATATATATACTATGAAAAAAAAAAAAACACTGTATATATGCAGGTAATGTAGTATATATGTATATATCCTACTTTTATTTATAGAGCTTGGTTACTGCTCTGCTTCATCAGTTGGTACAGTTTTCAGGTAGAGTTCTATAGAATTACTGATTGTCAAATTCAATTAGATCTGGATCACTGTCCTAAGTCGGCCCGGAAAGATCCGTCAGCCTCTGGCGTAATACCTTTATTCCCACAATGCCCTGAAAAGGCCTTGTCCACTTCACTCTCTTTTTTCTGTGAGTCTGGCCTAGATTCCTTTAGCTTGGAGAAAGACAGAGGAGAGGGGAATGCTGTAGGTGTTTGGACCCCCCTTTCCCCCATCATCCTCTCCTCTCCCCCCTTTACTTCCTCCTCGGGGAATGAAGCCCCATCTGCTACCCAGTGTGTCTTGTGAGGAAACGGGAGAAAGGAGTCTGTTTCTGGGCTCTTCAGGGGCCGCTTTGGAGCTCTCTTCATATGCAGACAGCAGATGCAATCTTTCCCTAGTTCGTGTTTTACTTTCAATGCCATAACTTGTCTGATTTGAGAGACAAAGAGCAAGAAAACGCCACTTCAGATATTTTGCTACGCCAATCCACAACTTCAATTGCTATTGTTGTTCACATTAGGTTGACTCTCTTACATCTACACATAAATGGAGGTTAAACTTAACCCAGTCTCATGATGAATGATTAAGTCTAAACCTGCATTTGTTACACAAATTTCGTAGGCATCTAAATTATCAACATGATCAAAGCTTCTGCTATAGGCCATATATACACAATCTACTATATGCCTTCAGCCGTCGGATTGATAGTTCATACTTTTTTTGCAAGTACATGGCTTTTTTAGTATATTATAAAAATGGTCACGCATTTCCTTTTTTCTACAAAACCTTCACTGATTTTTTTTTTGAAGTAAACATAAGAATACTTTGAATATTTTTAGTAATATTTCAAGATGAACACCTAGACTGAAGCAACTTTTTATTTGATTATCCATACTTTTTTTATTTACATCAATTATGTTAAAACAGGCTTTTGAGTTTATTTATCTCTCAATCACTGAATTGAATAGCATTGTTTTGCCCCCATAATAAAAACATACATTGATCATAAAACTAAGCATTTACATAATGTAAGCCATATTATTGGGAAGTGATAACTGATATTAACATGCATTTTAATCAATGTATTCAGTTAGCCTGATTTACATCATAAGCCATCAGAATTTCTTATTACTATCTACCCATATAAATATAAGCATCTGCACCAAATTGCATTTTTTCACTCAGTTTGGGTCTTTGAATAAAACTGTTTTTTGTCATCAAGTATATTTTCCTAAATTATATTAAATGAGTGATACAAGTCTGATCAAATGTGATACTCAAAAACAACTTTTTTTTTTTTTTTTTTTTTTTTACAAATATTTTCTCTAAAGATTTAACAAACTCTATCGTTTCTGAAAATTCTGACTATTATTTCACATGCTGGGCTTTACAGTGTTAATCATAGGCAGACAGATGGAAAATTGAATCAAACTATTGACTTCCAGCCTGTCTGGAGCCACTGTTCCTCACATGATTAATCAAGTTCTGCTCAGGCTGGACTGGAGTGTGTCTAGAGGCATGATCGTTATGATCTTGTTATCATTTATCTCATTTTGATCTTTTGATGACCCATGGGGCAACATCTTTGTGGCCAGACGTGACGTTTTATTCCTCTGCTAATGGCGTAATGCTAAGAGGAACTAATTAAGGGTGGTTTACCAAAAGGACTTTTAGTTTTCAGAAAGGATGAAAATGTCTTTCTACCCAGCAGTCTGTCGCGCGTCCTGTTTATTTGCACACCCCTAAATGTGATATTTGTAGTGAGGAAAGGCTATTTCAGACTTTCGTTCTATGCTCTTCAGCTCTTTCACAGAAGCCCTCTCATTATCCAAACACAGTGGGAGTGTTCAAACCCAAAATAGTTCAGAGAGGGGTCAATTACATGGTGTTAAGAGCCAGGTTTTCACTGAAAATGTGATTCTGTGAGCTGGTTTAAAAATGCATTCAGTGTATTTCTCTACAGGTGTAAGATCTACGTTCAGGATTTCAAACCATGAGAAGTAACATGCTGTTGAAATTCAGTGCAGTCTAGTTCACCCCGAAATGAAAAGTCTGTCATCATTTACTCATACTTGCATTGTTTTAAAACTGTAAGTCTTTCTCATTTCTGTGGAATACAAAAGAAGATATTTTGACTGCCTGGGATGACAGTTTTGTAGACCGACCCAGATTTTATATCAACTTGGTTCTCTCAACAAAAACCCATAGGATTTTGTTCATCATTATAATCTTAATAAATAAACAACTTCTATGTTATGAATTTCAAAACCTAAACACAATGGGAAGAAGTAATAAGCTTAGGCTTTAAACAAAGTACACCACAGTCACATGAGAATTAAGCTTGTTTTTATCTAAAACACACATTGCCTGATATTCTGAGTGTGAACAGTTTTTAAAAGTGTTTTTATAAATACAAGCAGATTATCAAGTAGATGAGCTACTGTATTTTATGTTGTAGAATAAAACATGAAATGACTTTGGGACAGCTGAACTGAAGTTCCAGAGTTAATGGGTTTTGGCCTGCAAAAATATCCTTTCAGCACCATTTTCATTTTTGGGTGAACTATCCCTTTATGTTTTTCTTGAATAGCAAGAGAGATCGGCTGTGCAATGGATGAACTGCATGATGGGATCCCATTAAAGAAAAACACTGCCACTGTGTGGTTGAATATTCTAACCACTGTGTGATGAATCTGAAGGCATATATTGCTTTCTCTACATTCTTCCTTATCTATGCATTCACGTTAACTCATTTAGCAGTGACTGTGATGTTCAGTTTTAGAAGATCATAAGAACACAAACACATCTCTGTCATCAAATGTAGTAAATGTTTACTTTGAAATGACCGTGATACAAAACGGAATATCAAAGAGTACAAAAACATCTGTACTATTCATAATGTTCATGTGAGCAGAGGTCAATCTGTAAAATTCTGTAAAATACAAATCAGAAGTGTACTTGCATTGTACAATTATCACTTTTCAACAACCAAACCATATCTAGAACCTCATATTGCACAAAAGGCAAACTTTGACAGAAGAATGTAGTTAAAATAAGTTCTTTACACCTAGAGTTTGTCAAAGGCACTTTAAAATGTATTCAATTTCACGCATCTAGATTTTTTTCTGCAATAAAATGCAAATAATAGATTAAAAAGACAAAAATAAGCTTGTATAGAATGTGACTTTATAAAACATATTTTTACAAGTCTGAAAGACAAAATTAAGAAATGCATCAAGTATAAAACAGCAAAGCATTGCACTGTATTGCACTCATACTGTACACAATTTGTCGTTCAGGAATTGCATCTAAGGCCCGCTGCGGTGCATCCTACACTTTAACCATTCAGTTATCTTAGTCACATTTCTTCATCCCTCAATGCTGCTGTGAGTGTTAATATGTGTCTGTGTTTTTAACCAAGGTGCTTCAGTACGACCCAGCAGTGAAGACCGGACCATTTGAGGGGGGTGATTTCAGTTCGCTTAAATAAAATAAGCAGATCAACTGCAATTCAACTATTTAAATCCATGTTGAAATCACTCCCTGGCCGTCGAGTCCTGGCACCTTCAAAGTCTCTTCACACAGAAAGTTCTCAGGAGACCAGCGTTTCTCATTCTAGTGTCTAAGGAGATGCTTTTCTTCTCCTGTAAGGACTGTGGAAACTACAGCTGCTCAATTCAGTGTACTGTGCCTGAAACAAGAAGAAGAAGAAGAAGAAGAAGAATGAGAACCCTAGTAAAAAAGTAATATATTTAAAATACATTTATGTCATACTAAGTAGAGTTCAAATCTATTAACATATTTACTGACATATTTCTCAAGATATAAAAATTAGCATTAAATTATATTTGGAGTACTACTAGTACACAATGCACATTTCTTAATATTAAGCCTAAAATGTGTTTTAATGTCACTATAGATGAGGATTGTACGATCTTTGAATAACATCATTCTTTAAATGCAAGATATTTACAAGTGTACCTGAAGTATACTTGCAATAGGTCCACTTTAGCACAATCAAATATACTTCAGTGTATCTTTAGTTGGACTTCAGCACTACGTCTGTACAATTATTAGTTGTTCCAAATTATCAGATTTTAGGCATACCAATTTAGTATACCAAAAGTACAACTGCAGGGTATTTTTTATTGAGTACATACACATGTAAATGTATTTGAAGTACACTTAGCATGAAATAAATGTATTTCAAATGCACTTCAGTATAGTTATTTTTTACTAAGCTTCCAGACAAATAAGCAAATTGAGAAAAGGCAGTGCATTCAGTCATCTAATTGTAGACATTTGAAATTATTTATGCATACATATTTTTTGTTAAACTTCACTAGCTCTTAAACAACTGCAATGCAACATCTGAGGTAAGTGAGAGAGGTGTTCATTATTGTGTTGAATAATAGTATTTAGAATAAAAGGACTTCGATTCTTTAGGTGTACAACCTTATATTATAAATTATATTGGTATTATTTGGTAAATCAAATTGTATACATTATAAGCCAATAGCCTCATTCATACACAAAACATGATTACATTGCAGGATTTAAAAAAAAAAAATGTTGTGATAATTACCATTTGAACATCTGAAGGCACTCTGGAGAGGAAATCCATCACCTCATTGTTTTCAATGGCATATGGATTGCGCAGTTTCTTTGTGAATTTATGTATACCTAAAAAAAAAAAAAAAAAAAACATTATTATGACCAATCTCTACTGATGACCCAGAACTTCAATATTTGTCACAAATGTGCTTAATTTGTTCAATGGTTTTACTGACTTGAAAGGTTTCTGACACATTTCTCATTGTTTGAGAGTAACACAGCTGGTATCTTACCCCATAATAAAATAATGTAGCGTATTGGAATAAAGTAAGTGATCACTGTAGCCATCATGAGGACCAGGAAGGCCAGATTAGACAAGAACGGCACTGACCAGTTGAATGTACTGGGGAGAAAAAAAAATGGTGTATCAATGTTAATGTGCATGCATTCTTTTGAATATTTGTACTGTTTGAATGCTAGTTTAGTGACTAGCAACAGATATATCAGAAATATTTGACACTTTTGATTATTGTTGTTGAAGGATAGTTGTGTGCTTTAACTGTTTAACAGAAGTTAAAGTTAGATTTCAAAATATACAGACAGTGGATAATGTACAATTTCAGACTTTTCAATCTCTTGTTGCTTTGAATAAATTTGACTAACCTATACACACACACACACACACACACACACACACACACACACACACACACAATCATTCAAAAGTTTACCATTTCATAATACTGCTGTTTTTTCAAATTAAATAAATTAAATAAACAGTCTTGGGGAACATATATCAGACTTCTTTCAGAAAAATCTTACCACCTCCAAACATTTGAACAGTTGTGTATATATTATGCAATTAATAATTTTCTCTTAATATCCACAATAACAAATTTACACACTTCAAAAGCCTGAATGAAGAGGTGAAAACAACACATACTTTTTTATTCTTTCACCAAAGGATGCAATCGCCTCCAGAAGGTTCTGGACCGTAATGACAATCTCTTGAACCATGTGAATTTTCTCCATCAGACCTTTTCTTTCCGACTCCTACAAGAAGAAAGATTTCAAAAGACCAAGGACATAAAATGTCATCCTTAGTTACTGAAATAAATGAATGCAAGTAATTTTCTTAATAGGAAAGAATTATACCTTTTCATCTTCATCTTCCTCTTCATATAACTCCATGGTGTCCTGCAAAGGAATTTTGCATTTTATTTTTAAAACAAAGCCATTCAATTATAGTTAGCCTATCACATTTACATTCAGTATCACAATCGCCAAAACAAATGCTAAACTAAATTCTTACTCTGGTTGATATTCTGCAATGAAAGCCACCACAAGTGTTAACAAAATTGATTAAAAAAAATAAAATGAAATAAAAATCACCCACTAGGTCTCTGGTGACTCTCTCAGAGGCGATCTGGAGATAGTTCCACACAATGAGAAGAACCATGAACATGGGCAGCATGTAGAAATCCCAGTACCACACAGTGAGAACAAAGACCTGAAGGAAAACACATGCAGGATTCAGGCTTTCATGAAGACGGAGACCAATGAAGGGTGACATATTTGTCATATATTTACATTAATCCAAATTCTTCTATTAACAGTTATACATACATGATTAACTATTAAAAACTAGTCTTATTTGTAAGGTAAGCTGCTATAAAAAGTAACCTAGCATTTATATGATTTATTTCCAAATCACATAATACCATAAAAATCTAATTAAACAATCATGAATTGACTGAATGAATGAATTTCTAACCAGAAATGCTATGATGCTCCTCTGCACACTTTCCCACTGGAAACAGCTCTTGATGAACTGGTTGGTGTGGCACACAGCACGATAAAGGTTCCTCACGCGAAGAACATTCCTGGCAAGAACCTGGTGATTGTCAGATAGTTAGCAGCTCATACACTGACACATTTCTGTGTGGATGTTACCCAACTTATACTATACTCTACTGATGCTCTAATATTTCTGAACGTCCTACCTTCTTAGAAAACTTGGCATTGTCCTCCATAAACTTCTGCTCTCTAGGTGTGAAGGTCCTGATGCTTGCTTTGATCTGGCCAAGGCATTGAACAATTCAAAATATTAAATATACAGTGTCTGAGCATATGAACTATTTTACAGATACTGTACATACAAGGATATACATCAGGTGCTGAAAATGTATCTGAGCTCAGTATTTTTGAGCTAAATAATGGCACTATCATCTTCTGTAGAGCTGCTTTAATAGCTGAAATTAAATTTGTTCATAACTGATGGATTTTAATATATGTGACACTGGACCACAAAACCAGTCATAAGAGATTTATACACCATCTCAAAGCTAATGAAATAAGCTTTCCATTTTTTTTTTTTTTGTATAGTTTGTTATGATAGGACAATATTTGGCCAATATACAAATGTGAAAATCTGCAGTGTGAGGGTGCAAAAAATAAATAAATAAATAAATATTGAGAAAAACACCTTTAAAGTTGTCTAAATGAAGTTCTTAGCAATGCATATTACTAATCAAAATTTAAGTTTTGATATATTTACAGTAGGAAATTTACTAAATATTTTCATGGAACATGATCTTTACTTAATATCCTAATGATTTTTGGCATAAAAGAAAAATCAATAGTTTTGACCCATACAATGTATTTTTGGCTATTGCTACAAATATACCCCAGCGACTTAAGACTGGTTTTGTGCTCCAGGGTCACATATGATATTTATATATGTATGTGAATGTAAAGCAATCTAAACTGTATAAAGTGCTATATGTTGGCTGTCATATTCTGCTTGGCTGATCATACTGAACTATTGAATAAAGGTGTAATCTCTCAGAAAAAGACTCACAGGATTGAAAATGACTTCCAGCTCCAGTACTATGGTTCCTTTAAACAGTCCTCCCAAATTCTCTTTCCTCAGAGGACAAGCAACCTGCTGACCGTTACGTATCTGTTGCAATAAAAAAAAACATTAAACAAAACTCAATCATATTAATATATAAATTCCAATTCAATTAAGACGTTTTTCACACCATTGCTCTAAAAATTGAGGTATTTAAGTAAATTATGTCAATGTTCTGCACTTACCGAGAGTAAAGGAAGGGCCACCTTCCCCAAGAAATCCGGGGCTTTGTCTCCATCCTCATCAAACACAGTCACTTCCAGAACCTCATGAATGTCTTTGACTGGGCTGGTCAACAAGAGGATTGGAATAAATGTCACTATTAATTTAACAATACAGAATAATATGTAGAATACTGTTCTAAAGTTTGTAAGATTGTTTAATGTTTTTGAAAGTATCTGATGCTCACGAAAACAATAATATTGTGAATAATTGCAATTTAAAATAACAGTTTTCTATTTCAATACATTTTTAAATTTTTAGTCTTCAGTGTCACATGAGCCTTCAGAAATCATTCTAATATGCCGATTTGATGCTCAAGAAATCATATTATTATCATAGTTGAAAACAGTTAAAAAAAAAAAAATCTGGATCCAGTGATACATTTTTTAAGGATTTTTTGATGCACACATAGTTCAAGAGAGCAGTGTTTATCTGAAATAAAAATGTTAACAATATAAATGTGACTTTCGATCAATTTAATGCATTTTTGGATTCAATAAAAGTATCAACTTTATTAATTAATGTTAATCTTACTGACCATAAAGTTATGCATGGTAGAGTACATTAATAAATTTGGATACTGACAATGTAAAGACTTTATTCCACTCAGGGTTGAGGGTCTTGTATATGGTGTGGGTCTGCAGCCGGTTGTTTCCCAATTCCAGAACACAAAATGGGTCACTCTTTCCTAAACATATACAGAAGATCCAGTGAATGTGGTTGTTGTTGCTCACGGCTAAAAAAAGACTTTTGACTGTGTAATCCACAAATAATAAACAATACCATTTAGATCAGCAGCCATGAGGTCAGTGGCCTTGATCACTTTAACCTGAAGAAAACCAACATCTCTCAAATCCTTCAGGGAGTTCCTCAAACTCTGCCAAGAAAAAAAAAAAAAAAAAAAAAAAAAAAAAAAAAAAAAAAGAGATCCGGAGTGCATATTGTTATTGCTTACTATTATTTTAAACATGTTTTTTTTTCTTTTAGATGCCACAGTATGACATTTAAACATTCTTTGTAGCATACATACGGAAGTACTGTGGTAGAGTAATGGGTTTAACGTACATATTTAACCAGCATGTTGTCTCTCTCATGAGGCTCTTCCAGTGGAGGGGCGACGAGATCCGTGATGGACGCTCCAGTGCAGGGAGTGGGAGTGACGAGGAACACCACCCTGCCTCGGCCCGGGTCCAGCTCATGTGTAAACAGTGTGGATTCATTCAACGGCAACCCAGACAGTTCGATCTCACACCTGCAATGTGCACACAGACACATCAGGCCTTGAACACAAAACCAGCAAGACCCCCTTAAATTCTTTATTCTTTTGAGTTGAATGTTCTAGGTTTGATTGAAGGTAAGCTTTATTGACAGTATTTGGGGCATAGTGTTGTTTACCTCAGAAAATAATAAAAATTTTTTTAATGTAATTAATGTAACAAGGTTTGCACAGTTGTGCTACTTTTTTTCTGGGTTCCTTTTTTTTTTTTTTTTTTTTTAAAGGTCTTTAATGTGACTTTTAATAAGTTTAAAGGTGCTGTATGTAGGATTGACATCGAGTGGTTGAACTAGGTATTGCAATCCAATTCTAAATATTGGAGAGGGTTTTTACACCCGGCCCATCCTCCTCAGACTTCATGCACGTGCAGGTTGCCAGATTGAGGACACAAACTGCAACGAGAGCACTTGACAATAAATGAAATGCGCTGTTTTTTTCCGCCAACTGGCAACCCGGGCTGCCGAAATACAATTGGGTAAACTGGAAGTGGGCGGGTTTCACAAACGCCCGAAACGCACATTTTCAAACGAGAATAACTGACTGTAGCATTGTTTTTCAGATAAACAAGTATGTTAACTTAGCAGCTTTCTTAAATATCTGCAAACATACAGTATTATGGTATTTTTATGTGTTAGTAGAGTCAAAATCTTACATACAGCACCTTTAATGCATCCTGAATCAAACAATTAATTTATTTCTTTAAAAAAGGTCTAAATGGTAAATATTACTTGTGCATTATTGGCATATTTTTATTATGTAAAAAAAGCATCGTATCCTTGCAATGTGTATTTACTGGTTTTATATAGTCATGGCAGGAGATGAAATACTGAATACTGTATAACTTTGGAAAGACAGAGTCTTGTGGTCTCAAAGTCTCATGCCACAAGATACTATACATTAGTATGCATTTTAATTAGGGCTGTCAAATGATTAATCACGATTAATCACATCCAAAATAAAAGTTTTGTTTACATAATATATGTATGTGTACAGGGTATATTTATTATGTATATATAAATACACACACATAAATTATATATTTAGAAAATATTTACATGTATATACATTTATATATTTATATTCTTATATTTTATATTATATATAAATATATTTAATATATAAACATAACATATTCTTCTTAAATATATACATGCATGTGTGTGTATTTATATATACATGATAAATATACACAGTATACACACATATATTATGTAAACAAAACTTTTATTTTGGATGTGATTAATCGTGATTAATCATTTGACAGCCCTAATTTTAACATGTATTTATTTTCCCCTTGCTTCCACTTCCAGCTCCTTACTGTAAACTAAAGTCAACAACATAAGATTCAATTCTAATGCAACAGAGATCATGCCAGCTTCCGTAAATAAAACTCAGCTTACATTAGACATTCTCAGAGTCCTTCATTAACTTACTGTCCATAACAATCCTCATATCTCCGCCCCTCTTTTCCCACCACTTCAATCTCTAGAATGCTGGACGTATCAGGAAACTGGTTGAAGTCAAATCTTTCTCTCCACTGTGTGTTGACCTTCTTCACTTGACTCTGTGAAAATGGATGCAAACTTAAAGCCTGTACAGCAGAAAAGCTGCGTTGATTAATCTTGATATTCAAAGTTAATGACTTTGTAACTACATCAGAGAACTAAACCGGTCTTCCTGATGCTTTTCAAGTAAATACCTTGCTTTTATATTTCTGATCTCCCAGTTTAAAGCGAACAAACAGGTCCCCCTGTCCGTCCAGTGGTAAGTCCCGCCCCTCCACCAGAGTGATGGTATATACGCCGGTCCAGAGTTGACTCTTCTTCATAGACTCCGTGAGACGCTTGTTATGCTCTGTTGTACTTCCCTGAGGATCAATAAAAATATTAAAATGTGATATTGAGAACTTGTGCAAAGCTTCTGGAGATTATAATAGCACTGGTTCTCAACTATTAACTTGTCAAAAACAATTGCACATGCAAATAATAAAATGCATGATATAATCATGCATATTTAATTTAGCTAAATAAATATACTTAACTTTTAAAATCGAGGAAAACCCAGTTACTGTATCTTTCATGCATCCAATCAAACTACAGTATTTTTGTCACTTGGTAAAAGCTAGTCAATTTAGGCTGATGCCAGCATGGACAGGTTGTGCGGCATGGCCACATTTTCAAAAAACATGAAAAAATTAAGCAAAATATAAGAAGGCATGACCCAAGTTGTTTGCAATGAGAATAAACATGGCTTGTACCGACCACAGTGTGCTTTCCGTGGTGAATTATTGTTTAAAAAAAAAAATTGGGGTCAACATTTGATGGCAAAAAAAAAAAAAAAAAAAAAAAAGAGTTGAGAACAGTGCTATATTGGTTGTGAATTTGGTTAGTTTTATTCTTCATTGAGTTATTTGCATGCAGATTAACAAATACACTGGCCCCAGATGAAAAAGCAGGATCATTGTTTGTGGAATCATTTGCTTTGAATATATTATTACAGGAAGTATTTAATATAAATTCACCAGAAAGCGCTGACACAACCACTCAAGAATCAAAAAGGTTGAATGAGAGGTAATTTAAAACTAATCCTTCTCACCCTGAAGCTCCTTTTTTTCCTTTGGGCCCATCTCTTCACAATAGAAACAAATATTGTGAACACATAAGCAGCAAACATTCAGTTGGTGGAGTTAGTTTGCTTGCCTAACCAGCTCTTTAAATTCATAAAGTTGCTTACTTGTTTTTTGTTTTTGCCATCCCTCACAGATAAGCAGATATCGACGACTATGACACCCATATCATCCTCCAGGCTGTTAGGGTCGTCCAGAGGAAGCGCCATCTCGCTGCTCCTGTACAAAAGACAGAACAAAAGCATCAGAAACCACACTTCTGCTTTGACCTTTAATACAAACATTTCAAATCAACCTACTTTTCAAGTTCCAGTTTATTGAGCTCAACACCGCAGGACCCCATGAAGTCATCCGTCGTCAGATCTCGATCATAAACCTGAATAATGTGTGGATGGTACTGCTTAATATACCCGTGGCTGATCTTGGTGTAATGTGAATGCTTATGCATGCATGCCACAGCAAAGTAAACGTGTACCTTGATGAAGAGTTTCTTGTCCAGGTTGCGGATTGGGAAGGAGAAAGTCTCATTCCAGACAGGGTTGAGATTCTTATACACCACTTTACTTTTGTATAAGGTCTTCCCGTCCAGTTTGAATTTCACATATGGATCACTTGTGCCTATGGAGAGAGCAATGTTTTATTTACCATCTGCAAATTTTCTTAGCTATAGCATTTGCATGTATTAGAGTCTCATTTCTATTTTATAATCTAGAAATAAATTACAATGCAGTTCTTATTAGCAATGGCTTAAATATATTTGTACTATGGTAAATGCATTACTGTTCAAGTGACATTAAAGACATACAAAAAAAAAAAAAAAATTATATTTCAAGTAAATGCTGTTCTTTTGCACTTTCTATTCATCAAACGATCCTGAAAAAAATTTAAATGACTTTAGAATTAAAAAAAAAAAAAAAAAAAAATGTTCCTTTTGGAGCAAATCATCATATTAGAATGATTTCTGAAGGATCATGTGACACTGAAGACTGGAGTAATGATGCTGAAAATTCAGCTCTGCATCACGGGAATAAATCACATTTGAAAATATATAGAAAACAGTTATTTTGAATTATAATAATAGATCACAATACTGTTTTACTGTATCAAATAAATGCAGCCTTGGTGAGCATCAGAGACTATCAAGAACATTACCCAACCCCAAAATTTTGATTTCTTAATTAAATGTTTAAGTGTTTATATATATATATATATATATATATATATATATATATATATATATATATATATATATATATATATATATATATATATATATATATATATATATATATATATATATATATATATATATATATATATATATATATACATACACACGAGTAATTTAGCAAATTCATTTTAATTTACTTTTATTCCTGCTTTGCAGTTCTGCTTTATAATATTACTAATAGTTTAACAAATCTGTGAACCAAAGTAAGTCAACTGTATTTTGGCAGTTCACGGGAGAGATCTGCTTTATTAAAGTCCCCAAGAATGATTAAAACAGAGTCCGGGTTTTGTTGATCTGTCTCTGTGATCTGATCAGTGAGTTGTTGTAAAGCCATGCGCTTGTGGTGGAATGTAAACACTCACGAGTTGTACACTCACAATTAACAATGGTGTGTGTGTATGTGTATATATATATATATATATATATATATATATATATATATATATAGTATATATATATATATATATATATATACACATACATACACATACACATACACACACACACACACAATGTACACATATTTACAGATATGCACAGTCAGTGTTGTATATATAAACCGATAAATGGGTATAGACAGACAGTACTAACACTAGCATCGACAATAGAATACGTAAACATAATATACTTAACACCAGGAAATTGATTTATGGTAGGCATATAGATAGTATATATAATGCGGATATGTGTGTTGTATTGTTATATTAAAGGGGTCATATGACGTTGCTAAAAAGAACATTATTTTGTGTATTTGGTGTAATGAAATGTGTTTATGTGGTTTAAGGTTAAAAAAACACATTATTTTCCACATACTGTACATTATTGTTTTTCCTCTATGCCTCGCCTTCTGAAACGTGTTGATTTTTACAAAGCTCATCCGTCCGAAAAGCGAGGTGTGCTCTGATTGGCCAACTATCCAATGCATTGTGATTGGCTGAATACCTCAAGCGTGTGACGGAAATGTTACGCCCCTTACCATACTGTGATGCTGTGTCCCGGTGCGATGAGACAAAAACAATAAAACCCATTACAAGCAAGACATTTGTTGCATCCAGTGGGGACATAATTACTGATTATAATGACTTATACTGTGTTTTTATGCGTTCCGTTTTATATTGTGCAGTGTAAACATAAAATCATGTCTACATTTGTGATCAGAGAAACGACAAACAACAAGCTCTAACAGTTCCTCTACACTGCTCAAAACTTGCGCTTGAATCATCAAATGGCAATGGCGTTTGAATGGCAAATCCTTTACATATGAAAACGTACTGTGTGTCAGAAGCGTCAGACTGTACTTGCAAAGTTGGAATTACCCCACTTTATAGAAATAGACACGGCATTGTAGGAAGGAAACAGGAAACAGTCCTTGTCATTTTAGGTCACAAAAATTTGAAAAAAGTTCTGCGAAATCCTAGAGGGACTGGACAGGTGCGGGCCCTGATGCTTTTGTAGCGTCAGTAGTGAGAGAAGACTGTGACTCAAGTTAGTATGATATAACCAACATGCAGGTCATTTTGTTATGTGACAACAAAACCATAAAACAGGAAATTACATCACAGAGAGGACCTCCGTAGACCTTCATGATACGGTATGTCACATGTCTTAAGAAAAATCAATATGACCTTTTACGGCACAATAAGTTAGTTCAGCTTGAAATGTCAAAGGAATAACCCTAAAGAAAATTTCAAAATTCATACTTAAAAACTGCATCTTAAAAATGACTCAAAATGCATACTAAATGTCTTGCCTGTCTTAAAAAATGTAGCCTATATTAAAAATGTTTGAAAACATTCATGAAAATAATGGAAAATTTAAACACCTACACTCATGAGAATGTGCAAACAAAATATGATATTACATGTTACATCATAAGACATTACCATTGACATTTATTAATCAATATATGTCAAAAATGTATGAAACCGATGATAGAAAACTTGGAACATTTGTATTTAAACAATTGTCAATTCAGACATACTGTAGTAATCTGACCAATAAATATGTAACCTTAGGTATTCCTTCAATATAATACATTTTATAACCTTTCAGTGAACTATGTGGCCAAGTATTTCAGTGAAATTTCAGTGAAATACTTGGTGCAAACAAGTGCAGTCCCTATCATTTTCCCTTCAATCAGATGACACGTTTAGTAAACTCTGTTTCGTGTGGGTTTGCCTTTGACAAGGATGTGGTTAATACTGAAGTGCAACATCAGTGCATGAGGCAAAACCAGGCCGCTTCCGGAGAGGACTAACATTTTGAAAGAGCAAGAAGAGCTGCAACATGCTACAACTTCTGGTAGGTTACAGTGCTATAAAAATGGATAAAAACAGGGCCCTCAATAAGGCTGTAAAGGGCATACTAAGCAACCAGGCTTGCTGACTATGGTTCGGAAAATAACCCTGTTGCACCAGTAGAGGGCGACATGTAGTATGTTTGAACAAGTTCTGTCCTCAGTTACTCCCAACCTTACCCTTTCATCCACCTCACTTTAAAGACATAGTTCACCCAAAAATTCAAATACAGTCATCATTTACTCAACCTTAGGTAGTTGTAAAACCTGCATGAGTTTGATTGTTAAAAATATTGTCTTTTGTGTTCAGCAGAAGAAAGAAACTCATACAGGTTTAGAACAAGTTTAAGGTGAGTACATGATGAGAGAATTTAATGGATTATCACTTTAAAAGCAATAAAATTCAAAAGCAACTCTTTATACTTGGTCTATTAATGCTTAAAAACCTGAAATCAAATTTCATTTATTACTATGGAGTAATGACTGCTGGAAATTCAGCTTTGGATGACAGATAAATTTAAAATATATATTAAAGTAATTTAAAATTACAGTAATATTACACAATACTATTGTTTTTACTGTATTTTTAATCAAATAAATTCAGCCTTGGTCAAAAACACAGACCGCAAACCAAACCTTTGAACAGTAGTGTATATTTGAATATCCTGTTTAATTACCGATATTCTTTACAAAAGTAAAACGAGTTGCAATCAGCAATTCATGTTGACTTTAAAACAGTAATATGATATGTGACTATATCATCCACAATAAAGGCAGGTGTGCAAACACTGACTATAACATGCAAATACTCTCTTTAAAATCTCCAGCTTCTCTTATATAATAGACACACCTATGAAAACGTCAGTAACAGTATCCTAATATTTCCAAAAGTCTTTTTCTAAAGGAGGATCAATCAAGGTTTCGCTGCCTTGAAAAAATGTAACAACAGGATAGCTCTGAAAAAGCCTAACAGGCCTACAACCACAAATCATGAAATTAAAGCAAAATACGCAGGCTGGTTCAATGAGCCACGTAGCAATGACGCAATACACACACAATAAACAGCAGTAAATGATCTCGGGATGAGGAAGTATACCAGTGCATATCCTAGTCTCCACCTCTCTGTGTTTTTACATGTCTTAGATGAGTGCCTCATGTGCCAGTAAAGACAACAGTGCGTTTTCAAGGTTCAAGGTGTGATTCATCTACGCAGGTGTGGCTGCAGACAGGTTTGAATGTGCCGAGAGGAATGTTGGCTCAAGTATGAAAGTAATGCACAAGTTCTGGTGTTAACGCAGTCAACTAAAGCAAAACTGAGTGATCAATGAGTGATAAAGTTCATTTAAAGCCTAGTAACAATGTCACTATCAAAGCCGGTTGATCATTTAAAATTTTTGCTAGTGTACTTTCACTATCACTTTATCCTTTTTATTAATATTTAATATAATTAAAGGTGACATCTAACTTCTATGCCACTACTGTTACTGTTATAATGATTTGAAAATAATGAGCTTCCAACCTCAGACATGTAAGTCGATTCCCTGCTAAACGGGTTGTTAGAAATAGTGCTACCCTGAACTCACGCTATTGGATAATTCAGTAGCAGACATGTTGGACCACTCAAACAAACAGAGCAATGTTTTGAAAGCGTATTTACATTTGTCTCTACACAGTAAACTCCGGAAGGAATTATTTTGATGTTGGAGCAAACACATCACATTAACGCATTTTGCTGTGTTAACTCCAGCTGATGGGTACACCTTTAACAAATAAGCACTAATACAAAAACCACTGACTGTTATTAAAATATAGGGCTGTGTGTTGAGTTTCAGGGTGTGTTACATTTATACACAGATATCTGACACTCACCGCAGCGGTCTCTAATGACCAGTCCACGGCCCTCCTTCAGGCATATAGTGAGCAGATATGTTCTCTGAGCTTCCCTCTGATGCTCATTCACTCCAGCTGTTTCTGTCTTCATGTCCAGAATCTGATAAAAAAAATATTTTAAAATAGTTTTTATACAAGTCACATGAACACTATATCTGCATAGTGTAACTTTACATATCAAGCAGCAATTTTGTCCTTCTGTTTTGTATTTTTAGGAACTAGGAGCATATTAAATGATCAATTTAGTGAACTGGAAAAAACATAAATGGTCATTAAAAATAGTGAAAAAATATAGAAGTGGTGACTTTCTCAAATATACACTTTCATTATATAGCACTACTCACATGAAGCTTTACCCCCTTACTTCTTTTTTTTTCTACTTCATAATTTTTTGAACTTTATTATTATTCATAATGGACTTGCTAAAAAGTCAGTGTGTTATTTGCATATGAATTCCAGTTTTATGAATGAGTTTTTTCTTACGCTACCATACAAAAGTTTGGGGTCAGTAGCATTTTTTAGATTTTTGAAAGTCTCTTATGCTCACCGAGGCTGCATTCATTTGATGAAAAATACAATAAAAACAAAAAGGGAGATCATGAGGCAATGAGGCACATCAACCATAACATTTCTCAGACCACATTGCTAAAACTGCCCGGGCCTGCAGATTTGCTTTATACAACATTAGGAAGATCGAGCCCTTTCTTTCAGAACATGCTGCATAACTCCGTGTTCAAGCTCTTGTTCTGTCCAGGCTGGACTATTGCAATGCTCTCTTGGCGGGTCTTCCAGCCAGTTCTATCAAAACTCTACAAATAATACAGAAGGCGACTGCATGATTAGTCTTTGATGAGCCGAAAAGAATGCACATCACACCTCTGTTCATCAATTTGCACTGGCTACCAATAGCTGCTTGCATTAAATTCAAGAATTTGACGTGTGCCTACAAAACCACCACTGGCTCAGCATCCCTTTATCTAAATTCATTTCTTCAGATTTGTGTGCCCTCTAGAAGTTTGCGTTCTGCAAGTGAAGGGCGCAATATTGTTCCATCCTTGCCACATAAAAATCTAGGACTACAGAAATCCATTATCTTCCAAGGTAAAATGCTGTTTTATGCAACTTTCACATTGTCAGGAAGCAAACCTTGAGCCTTCAATGTCAGCTTTGGAAAAAGAACACTGTTACGCACAGTATGGTCCATTTCAGGGGCATTTAAAACACAATGTCAGCTGCATGTATTCTACTAAGCGTCCTCTGATTTCATGTAATAGTAGACTTAAACAACAGAATAACACACACACCAAACATGCTAATACTTACATTATTGTGCTCACTGTCATGTATGGAGACCATATCTGAACCATTTCTGTTTAAATGCGGCTTCTGTTTCCCAAACACAAACAAAACAAATGGAAGAGTGAAATACTTTTCTAGATATGATAAAAAGCTACTAACCCATGAATCAACAGTGTAAAGAAATTTCCTCATTTATCCAAAGTCAGTCTCTAGTAGTCGAAAACAGTTATTTTGTATTTTCTGACTTCTAATTTCGTGGAACACGTTTCTAGAATAACACTGAAGATAAAATCTTTATTAAAAATTCCTTAGCCCCAGGAAGAATGAATGCTAAGCCACATAAACAAAGAACTAGAGGAATTAAAGTTTCCACTGCTAGGAAACCTCAAAAAAAAAAAAAAAATGCATACATTATTTAAATATAACACACTTGTAAAACAGCTTACTCGAAAAGCTTTTAAAGATCGTGTTCTTTTAATAAAAACAAAGCACAGAGTAGGGTTTTTCTTCCTCACTGAAAATCCCAAGTTAATCTTTCAACAACAGGTGATTCTATGTTTAAGGTATTACAAGCCAAATCACCTTTAAAAACGAGTAGCTGACTCACCCTCAAAGGCAAATATTCTTGGATATTATCCAGCATCAAATCATATGATAACTTTACTAAGATCAAAGTGAAAGATCACCAATGCAAAATGAAGCAGCGTTACATAATTAGCAAACATCTACCTCCACCTGACCATGAAAGATCTCTGTTTGTGTGTTATTTTTGGTGCCGTACAGTACCGTAAAGGTAGCTTGACACTTCCCGGGTGCTTATTTGCATTTTAAACAAATGGAGAAGCACCAGTCTGCTCTAAATGTGTGTTACCACATTCTAGGGCTTTGAAATGTTATGACAAGTTCCTGCAGTGGTGACTTGCTCGTGTTCAGAGGAACTACATTTCACAATAGAGTGCTGCTTTGCACTGTTCTCTGGAGATCAGCCGGCAAAATAGAGGACGGTGAAAAACTGTGCATTGTCTAACTTGAATGACAGCTTTTTCATTTCAATTAAAATCCTAACAGCAATGAAAGCTACCCCAAATGCACGCAATTGCAATCCATTTCGATAAAAAAAGTGAGTTTTCTGTGTGATCTTTATGAAATACGCAGTTGATAAAAATGAAAAGAACACAAGGAAGTACTAAGTTCACCAAAAGCATCAGGTTCATGTAACACAATCTTGCTAGAGGTTGCCCATAAAAAGCCAAAAAAGCAGAGTCACAGAAAACTTAACCCAGCTGCAGATCACTGGCACGTTTTACCTCAGCCAGGCTCTCTGATGAAGGAAGCGGAGTGTCCCTCAAACGCAGCACCTGATCCTTCTCATCTGTGGATTTGGAGATGTTGTGCTCCTCACACGGGGAATCAGTGACTGACTCCTGCGACGGCCAGCCGGTCGAGTCCAGCGAATCGGCGAGGCCGGTGCCGCCCCCTTTCTTTTGCAGAGTCACACTGTGGGGGGTGGTTGGGCTACGGTTGCAAGCTGAGGAAGTCCTGAGGTCAGCTGGCTGTTGGTGGGCGGGGCTTTTTAGATAGGACGTCCGACTCCTCTGCAGGACGTTCAACACAGACGTGTTCATCCGCTGGTCCAACAAGCGCTCTTCCCTTACCTCTGGCTTGTTGGGGTTTTTGTCACTGCTAACCCGCGAGTATCGGAAGAGTTTGGTTTTTTGGCGAAAACTGCCAATCAAGGACTTTTTGTCCTCCATGAGAAGGGCGTTGGAGTTTGTTTAGGTGGATTTTGCAAAGTTGGTCACAAAGGCCTCTCTCTCACACACTACAGCTGGCTTGTGACCAAGACCTGCAAGGACAATACAAGAAAGTAAATTAAACAAAGTCTATCCTAAAACAATGTAGCAGATGTATGTTAATCATCTATAAGAGACCAAACATTTGCTGTGCCTATATATTGATTTTTTCAGTTCCTTTTTCAGCTGAGGAGAGAACAATCAATCAAGAACATACATGTTTGAGATTTCCATAAATCTGCACTATGATTCACGGCCCATACTGTCACCTCAGACCTGATTCTCTAAAGACACCTTTCATTTGTTTTAAACAGGCCTAACATGTTGTGGGTGTAATTCAGGCCACAAGCTCATCCCTCTGCCTCCTTTTGTGTGGAAGCATAACTTGACTTTACAGCTACACATCAGGGTTTTTTCACACATCAGTGATAATGGAAAAGAGACAGGTGACACAGGTGTTTGCTAAGGCAAGCATCACTATTATTATTATTGCTCATACTTATAGGGTTAGGGATATAAACAAACCTGACCCAAAGAGGAATTCAACTTCAGAGCGGACATGAATGATGCAAATGATGATCAGCTGAGATGTTATTGTGTCATCTGCGTCACAAACACCACCTGGCAAATGATGACAGAAAGACTTGGGATGGGCTTTTTTGACTTCGGTTTTGGTTTGTAGGTAGACACCCAGAACACACTATAACCACCTACAGCAGCAATGCATATAACATATTAGAATATTTCAAATGCACAAACACTCGGGAACTAGAGAGTATAACATGAAAACTAATCTTTTAAGCTGTACTTATCAAAATAAGCCAAATGTGTGTTGTTTGTGAGTCATAAAAAGATATCTAGATTTACTGATAACAAGCTTTGCCAACCAAGTACAGCAATTTAATTAATAAGAATTTTTTTTATTATAACTATTGCAGTTGCTATATATATATATATATATATATATAGATATATATATATATATATATATATATATATATATATATATATATATATATATATATATAGTCTTACTGACCCCCAAACATTTAATAGATAGATAAATAGATAGACAGTAGTTTTATAGAAATGAATGTCTTATATATATATATATATATATATATATATATATATATATATATCTCAAGAAATCATTCATTTCTATAAAACTAATATCTATTATCTTCTCCAAAAATGAATACTTTTATTCAGCAAAGACAAGTTCAATTGATCAAAAGTGACAGTAAAGACATTGATATAAAAAATCAGTTTGAAATAAATGCTGTTCTTCTGTTTTTTGTTGTTGTTGTTGTTGTTGTTTCTATTCACTGAAGAATACTGAAAACAATGTATCACGGTTTTCACTGTTTCCAACATCAATAATAATAATAAATGTTTCTTAAAATCACCAAATGAATGATTTCTGAAGGATCACATGACACTGAAGACTGGAGTAATGGCATATATGTAGTGTAGTAGTGTGTAGGTATATATAAATCATTACTAAAAACCAATAGCTGCATAATCCTCTTACGGGTTTAAATACTGTGAACATGACCTTAAGATTTAAAGATTCAGGATATTATGCTTACATGCAGAGTATCCTCAAAATCTGTCTCACTTTTGTGACACTACAGATTTTTACAAAAACTTGACCTGTCTGGGACACATCTCTCACTACAGTCTGAGCCATTATCAGGGACTGGACGACAGCCAGCTAACAAGTTTGAGGAAATGGCTAGGTAACTATCACAGAAGTGGTTTTTGAGAAACACCACAGATAATTTTTGGTCTGTGCCAAAATGACTTCAAAACTATCATGCTAAATAGTCTGATGTAGATTAACACATAAGAGAGCAAGTTTCAAGTCTATCTTGTACAGTATGTCATCCAGAAGTCTAAACTATACTGATAATTGACACATTTATTACTTGAGATGTCACTTTGAGGAACTTCCAATATATTACTTTCACAGTTACTTGAGGAACTAATTTCAGTAACTATTTACAATCAAATTTTAGAAAATACCCAACATTGCAAAAGTTTATTTACATCAAATTTCACGAGCACTTTCACTTTTAAGTTAACGATAACATAACTTCAAATGCAATCTGTCGGTCAAATGCTAATTCTAAGAAACCAGTGTTTAAAAATCCTAAATGCTGGATTACACTGAAAAACATCTCAAATACGGCAACCAATAAAAGCCGGGCGCGATAGACACACAGACATCAGCTAAATTAGGCGTGAGATACAACCACTTACTCAAACTGCATATAATCGTTAACTTTTAAGTAAACAAAGCTGGTCGTAAAGTTGGGTTTGAGCTAAACGTTAAGGTGGTGTGGTCCAAATGGCATCCACGCAGCTTTTATAATGCTTCAAACACACTTCCTCTGTTTGGTCCATTGGGCATTAGTATTATCCCTTCATTCACTTGTACAGTCAGTTCCAGCTGTACAGTGAGTCTAGAGCCAAATACAGCTGCCAGAGCAATGCTTTATGATATTTACAATCCATCTGTGCACACCTGAGTTTGTCTAGTTTCCTCCATATATGGTTGCTATGTTTAGATACTAAGGATAACATAAAGCAAAAGAAATCTTATGGAATTCAGGCCAAAATCAAAAACTGGTGTGCATATTCAAATATAGCCCAGAATATCTGCTTGTCTATCCATCCATATGTTTCCCACACATTTTGACCAATGCATTTTCATAGGAACCTGTTCTAGTGCTCCGTAAAAAGGAAGGTCATGTAAGAAAGTATTTTTAGCTTTTTAAACTCACAAAGTAATGTGTCAACACAATATTATTTTTCCTTTTGAAGACAAATTAACAAAAGAATATTACACAGTGTCCCTCCCAGAACACAAACAATGCACCAACATTCACTTCCACACAGAAGGATCTAATACTGTCTGCAAAGTGACAACTGAAAATGTGAAGAATGCAGCAATTATGAAACAAACAGATGCACTATGATGGATCATATCTGCCTGTCCCAATATCAGCACAGTATGGAAGAAGTGTTAACAAAATAAAGTAAACTAAAACTGGAAATGAAAATGAATTGACAGCAATCAAATGCATGCACGTTCACTTGTGGGACAGTCCCAAAGGGTTTATGATTCAACACTGAAACATTTCGTTTTCATTTATTTGATTATATAGACATTCATTTGAATAAATCACTGTATGAGAAGTATTCCTACCTGAGGTCCGGCGTTTAATCCATTTCCTTTCAACCAAAGACGTTTCGGATCAAAGAGAAAACATCTCATGTGTTCACAGCAGTGCTTTCACTAACTTCCTACTCTAGCACGAGCGACATGAGTAACACAGCAAGACTTCACTCATGAGCTACTGAAATACAACAAGTGAGCAGAAAGGCGATTAACATGATTCATGAGCAGATATTACTGGCCCGGAAGTTGCCCATATTTGGTCAGGTAGGCTGGGTCTAAAAAAATAGATCTGTTTATTTAAATAGCAATTGTGCATTTAATCGATGTTAATGTTTTTCAGTGCCATTATTTAAGTTTTACATTGAATGTCTATACCGCTGCTAAACTATTACGCAGACAGCGCTGTCACGTGACACATGTTACTTTCCTCAGCGCTGGTAAGGATGGACCAATCACCGATGTTTGAGATAACTAGCTAAATCGTTTTATAACGATTGATGGCATGCGATTTTTATTTGTGAAACAAGAAGTTAAACCAACATTAAAACGATAACACCTTGAAGTGTATAAAAGTCTCGAAAAAATATAAAAATGCTACTGAGATTTGAATGGGGCTCAATGGAGAAGTCTGCGTTCTGAGCCACCAAGCGCCCCCTGGAGAAAAACACCCCTTGTCCCTTGCTGTTTGTCACCCAACGGGGTCGTTCTTTAAAACAAGGCTGCTGTAATCTATCACTCACATGGATCAGATTGTGATCTAAATTAGAGTTTCTCATAACAGTCCGGATGCTATAATTCTTTTCCAGTTGCGAGATAACGTTATCATTAACTGGGATATAAACAATCTCTTTGCATGAAATCTATCTTGACGTTATGAGAATGACAAATATACTCAAACTCAATCTGCAAAACGGCTTTGAGAGAGACTAAATACTGGATTGGTTTGTTTTGATGCACTGATAATTCATAGTATCTTGGTTTGCTGTCACCTAGTGGTTAAAAAAGAAATTATATCATTGTATATTATATATCCCCCTTCCTCAAATCTTGCCCTGGAGGTCCGATGCGCTGCAGAGTTTAGCTCCAACCCTGATCAAAGTCATCTGCCTGTGATTTTCTAATGATCCCAAAGACATTGATTGGCATTGATTAGCATGCTTAGGTGTGTTTGATTAGGGTTAGAGCTAAACTCTGCAGGAAAGTGGATCTCGAGGTCCAGATTTGAGGATCCCTGTTATATATCATCATATTTTGGGGCACCCCAGGTTGATCAGATGCAACACCTCTTGAATCAACTAAAAATCTTCTTTGCAACAACTGAGTGCTGAATGACTTTAAAAAATGTAACTCAGAGCATTACGCTGCATTCTTGCAGAAATGAATCGACAAACATAATGCAAAGAGCTCTGATCACTCAAGAAAATCCCTTTGACTAATGTACGACTTTCAAGTAGTGTTCAGTGCAAAAAAAAAAAAAAAAAGAGAGAGAGAGAGAGAAACCGGTGGGAACAATGTCAACTCTGCACACTTCTGCGGTGATGAGGAAAAAAAACCTCAAACATCATCAAAGAATTCACATCCTGTTAAATACCATAAACAACCTTCTACAGACGTGAATGACCCAGTTAATCATTATTAGATGAAACCTTATTTATCTCTAAAGCAGTTAAACCGCACAGACAGCAACAGAAGTGAGTAATATGTTTATTGCCATTTATCATGGTGTACAAACAACAAAGGGGTCAGCTTGATCTGAGAACAAACTGAGACAACTAACAGAGTTCCACGGATTGCACTGGCATCGGTGAAAACTGGTTTTATATGGCGTGAAGGAAGATTTTGAGGACATTGGCCTAACAAACACACTGTGTCAGTAAAGAGGAACAGCTGTCAAATAAAACCTGGTATTAGCAGCAAAATACCAAAGCGTCTCTTTGGAGACAGTGATTTTAATGTTCGCAAAACAACTAGTAAATGGCTATTAAGCTCGACTGTTCCCATCACATTCGGCAGAATCAGAATAAAGGATAAAAAAACACTATAAAAGACATTTAAATACTTCTTATATATTTCTTGTGTTTTCAGGTATTTTAAAGTAACAGTATATACATTGTATAAATGATATTAAACATCTACTTCACGTATTATTTGTGAATGACATGTTTATAGTGTCTTCTCTTATAGAGGGATTGTGGTTTTAAGTACAAGAGTCAAGTTTATGATTAGCTCATTTTATCACCCACGGAGGCGTTGCTAGGTGGTTACATTAATAAATCTAATTAATCAACCATTTTCGGGCCATTTTATCATCTGTTCTCCACAAACCTTGTGAAAGAACTGAAAGTGTCATTTGGCTGCCAGTTGATGATTGAAATGCAGATACCTGAGGTTCATCTAAAACTTGACAGACAAGTAAACACTCCACGGAAAATTTTTAAGTTTTCTATTTCAAACTTTTAAAATCATATTTTGTTTTGTTTTAACATAAAAATATAAAAAATAAAGATAAAATTGATCACTAGGGCATCAAACTCTACATACACTAAACAACAGCATCCCTATCAATATTTATATGGCTTTGATTGAGGACTCAGATAAAAAATACAAAAGATAAAAACACATTTGGCTTGCAAGAAATAATACACTGCAAATAATGCAGCAAAGCTAACCCTCTATTGACAAAACAGTGTCATTCACTTCATAACTTAGGTTTTTAACAATATAAATTGTTATCCTATAACAATACGAACAACGAAACGCACTCATTTACAATAAGTGTCTTTGTATTTCCCTTTCAGAGACACCTCTGCACACTTCTAAAGCAGCACTTTGTGTTTGTTGCACAACAGCAGTCTGCATATCTGAAAAAAGACACTCTAAGTTACCCAGCTGTCTGTGCGCATGCGTTTGACTGAGGGATCTTCCTGGCTCTCTGTCTTTGGAGATGATCTTTGTCCTGATGTAGTGGTGCCTGGGTGAGAGTCCAGCCGCTGGTCCTCACGGTCGCTACCTTCATATGAACTACCGGAAGAACTGAGGCTCTCAGCGGGGGAGCGGCCCACTTCTTGTCCGGAGCTGGGCCGAGGTCTGGTGTGGATGGTGGGGTACAGCGAGAGACCGGCACGCTCTCTGGGAGGGGAGATGGGCTCTGATTTGATGCTGATGGAGTCAGAAGCCAAAAAACAAAACAAAAAACTCTCAAACTGGTATGACGTTTAGCTGGACCCTTGATCAGTATGTACCTGTAATCTATTCCCCCTCTGAAACAATTTTTCTTTCAGCAGATGTAATGTAAAGTGTATGAAGTACATTTCAAGTTAGTTATAAAATCTTTCTGTGGTTTAACAATTTAACACTAATAGATGAATGAAGGAAATGCATGCCACAGTGTGGCATCACACCTCAATCCCACATCCTCACCTCTGGGCACTGAAGCCTGGCTGGCCGTGATGACTGTGTTTCCATGAAGACCCTGTTCCTGATGTGACAGCATCTGGTGAACTGAAGCTATGTAAAGAACTGGGCTCTGTACCGCTCAAGGCAAAATCTGTTAAATAGTAAACTAGTCATTCACCAGAGTCATGAGATCCAGAATCAAGTATTATTAGATGATTTATTATGTATAGGTCAATTATATACCTGTAGTGAAAGATGATGTCATGGCTGAGTACACAAGGCCCTGGGGATGTAGACTGGGGGTTGCCACGGATACCATGGGTGTGCTCAGTGATTGGCTGGACTGAGAGTTGTCTATTCTCTAAGGTTCAAGTAAACAATGAACATGGTGCAAACAACAGTGGTTGATTCGTGTGGAGGAAAACAGATGACAGTAAAATTATGTGCTCCCTATTCATTCATTTTCATATTTTCCTCAAAAATGAAATCCTTTGAATATTTTATATTAAGCACCATCGATGTTGGTATATCATACTGCACTGTCACAGTAAGCAGACTAAACTAGATCACTGTGCAAAATAATGCAGAGTTGGAGCTGATATTATGAATAAGTGCCACTAATCAGCTAACATAAACAACAACAAATTTGGGCAACTTCAACCACACTTAAAATGATTAAATGACACTTTATTAAATGAAAAACAAAACAGAACAAAGCAAAACAAAACAAAATAATAAAATAAACATAATGGAATAGAATAGAACACAAAACAAAACAAAACAGAACAGAACAGAACAGAACAGAACATAGCAAATAAAAAATAAAACAAAACTAAATTAAATAAAAGAACAGAAAAAAAAACAGAACAGACCAGAAAAAACAAAACAACAACAAAAGAAAACTGAACAGAACAGAACAATAAAACAAAACAGAACAAAGCAAAACAAAAATAAAATAAAAGAACAGAACAGAACGGCAAAAAACAAAACAAAGCAAAACAAAGCAAAAAAACAGAACAAAGCAATATACATATCTCTTAATTGTCTAAATAATCTTTGGGACAAGGTTTTCAGTTAATATTATATAGTTTTGAGTTAACCATAAACGGAGCAGTTTATGAAGGTTACAGTGTAAGCTTTGACTGTGATGTTACACTGAACCACTAGATGGACTCACAGCATCTAACTGTATAACATTAGCTAGCTGTATGACAGCCGATTTTCTTACATTTTTTATGACCTAGTTAATGAGTCATTTTTTAAAAGCTTTTCTGAATACAACTTTATCAAATTGCCCTTACCAAATGTTCCTCTCCTTCCTCTGGCGGTTGCAAGAAATAGATTTAAGGAAGGACAGTTTCAGACAGGTCAATACTTTCTCATTGTCTAATGATTTCAGGATGTTTCACTGACATATTACGGATCTGTAGCTGATGGCAGACAAAAGAAACTCTCACCAGTGCAGAAGCAGTGCCCTTGCACACAGGAGGAATGAGCACTCTGAGATCAGGTTTGCGGCCCAATGTAGACGACGCTTGAGATTTAGCAGAAATTACTCTTCCCACACTGTTTCCTTCTGAACCGCCTACAAAGCCATTAGCTGAATGAGGCACAGCAAAAAGGGATATTAATAAAATTTGGCTGAGGTACAGATTAAAACGGTGCACTGATGTTGTCAAAAACTTAAAACTTGGGTGGGCAGGATCAATGATGACAAAAGAGTTTTAAAAATTTAATAATATTACTGGCAGTTCCATTTAAAAGTTTGGTATCAGTAAGACTTTTTTTAATGCTCTTTGAATCTTTGAAGGACTCTCTTATGTTTATCAAAGCTACATTGATCTGATCAAAACTACAATAAAAACATTGTATAAACACATACTGCAACATAAATAAGTGCAATACAGGATAGTAAAAACTTGATGGCTTTATGCCCATTATACAGTAAATTACAGTAAATTATGTACATATCCAGCTCTTTAAAAACATTGACATTCACATTGTGAAGGGTTTGTAATTTTATCTCTCATGTAAGAAGAACCGCACAGCATGCAGGGAAGTAAAACACATGTTTAATGTTTGTTCTTTAAACAGACTGACACCTCAGAGAAACGTTATCATTACATTCAGGCACACTGTATAAGTTAACCAAAAAATGAAGTACCTACCCACATGACTGGAGTGTGCACCATTTGGAAGAGTGACGTCTGAAGAACCTGGCATGCCATCTGAACATATGAAAATCAATCAAACAAACAAAACCTTCACATGACTGATAAAAGTGTCACTTCAGCCAAAAATGAAAATCATCATTTACTCACCTTCAAGTTGTTTCAAACCTGAATTCATTTCTTACAGACGTTGGACACAAAAGAAGATATTTTGAAGAATGTTGGTAACCAAACAGTTGATGGTAGCCATTGACTTCCATAGTAGGGGGAAAAAATACCATGGCTACCATCAACCAACATTCTTCAAAATATCTTCTTTTGCGGTGCAAATTTCTACAGGTTTGGAACAACTGGATGTGTGACTGATTTGACCGAACCAAAGCAATATTAATATCAACCACTGTACCACCAGCTTCTTCAAAACATAACATGGAATTACTATTGTACAGCACACATTATCATGTATCATGTCGAGGAGACCACATCATGATGGTATCACATTCAAAAATGATGGTAATGATGTGCAGTAGATACTGACCCATGACAGCAGTGCTGTTGTTGCTCTGGAGGCTGTTGGAGGACAGAGACAGCATGTTCGTCCCGCTGAGGGACACTGGGGTGTCCAGAGCGCTGTTTGTGCTGTAGGACAGCGTGGTGGGGTTGGTGACGGGCAAAGTCAGCGGTATCGAGTAACTCTGCTGACCCGGAGCAGCCGGCTGATGGAGACAAAGAAGAAGATGTGAGAGAGATGTGAAGGGATACGTTAGATTAGTAGCAGTGCTGGGTAGATTACTTACAAATTGTAGTGCATTACTGATTACAAAACTTGTAGTAAGTCACATAATCTGGATTACACTTGTTAGGTAATGCATTCTGAATACTTTTTAAATACTTTTCACTCAACTTGTTTCTCAGTAAGACTTCAATGTGATTATTGTGTATCATATTGATTAAAAAAAAAATCTATAAGAGAACATATATTTCATTTTTGGTTATCAATATCAAGAAAAGCATTGAACATGACATTACTGCAGGGTATACCAAACTAGGGTTTGTGAAAAAAACAAAACAAAACAAAAAACTGTAGGGTGTTAATGAAAAGCTAATGAAATCATAAAAATGTCAAAACCTTGAGAATCACTCACTACATTATATGAACAAACATTAATAAACATGAACACATGACATTTCATGGACAAAGTCTTCCAGGTTTGAAATGTTTTTGTCCAGACTTCCAATATTAATAATTAGTAAAGGTCACTGGATATGATGAAGACATCATTTTTCACAGCTATGCTCGCTAGTGTTCAGTCACTTTGCATAATTAGTCTCATGTGTATAAGTGGAACTGTAGGTTCATATAGAAAAAATAATTTAAATGAAAAAAATACAAATAAGGAGAGGGGTGAATCAATAAATTATGAATAATTTACTGCTACTGTGTGAATAATACGTAATCATGTAATCCATAAAAAAGGTAACTGTAATCCGATAATGGGATGTCTTTTTAAATGTAATATAATTTAATTACAAGTACTTAATTTTTGGAATCTGATTACCTAATCCAGATTACATGTAATCAGATACTAGTAGTGATAACCTGTGCAAATGCTAGAGTTCTGGATGGTTGCAAGGACGTATTTTAGCTGTTTTTACAGTGTTGCTACCTACTGTAGGTGGGTACTGTACTGTGGTTGCTAAGGTGGTTGCTAAGGTGGTTAGTACACAGTATGTAGTTTCTGATGTGGTGTGGTGAGCACAAGGGAAGTGGAAAAAACATTTTACTATCCTAAACTTTTGAACAGTAGTGTAGTCTAACAGGGATGCCAAGACATAAAACATGCATCACACTGCTTACAAGTTTGTGATTTCTCATCATATTGTCAAACTCTTCATTAATCTTCTGATATTTCTCCTCCGTGTGAGGCGTGAGGACATACGAAGCTTCTGGATCTGGGCTGTCACAACCTCTTTGCTCCTTCTTGTTCAGCACCTGTAAGGAGCAGCAAAGAAGAACAGTCTGATGGCATTAAAACTCTAACATTCACTAGGATTTTCAATATACAAATATAAGGCTAGTCTGATAGTAGTACAAAAATGCAAATTCTTCTTCTTTGAAAATACCTTTTACTATAAACAGATGGAGTGCACACTGCAGACATAATATTGGCATATTACAGAATAGATTAACTATAAACCAAATACAAAATATATTATTCAGCTACACTGTATACCTTGAATTTTATTTATTTTTTTAAATGGGAAGTAAAAAAGTAGGCATTATTATGTTTCTAATAATAGAGTTTTATATTGTTGTCATGTGACCTCATCATATTGAATGTTTTATTTAACAATTGCCATCCAGTTATGATCTCTTATCACACTGGAAATGAAAAAAGACAAGTCGAGTACATTGCATTATGGGATGCAATATTGCATACATTTAACTCAGTTATATACTGCTCATTTTGGCAAATGTCATCAAGGTATTATATCCATACAGAATATTTTCCTACCTATTATTGAATATTATAGTGCTAAAGCAAAAGTGTAAGCGCAGGACATGAGAGTGAATGGAAATCAGAAGCCTATCTCATCCTCAGGCATCTGTGATGCTGTAACTCTGTGCTTTAATGTTAGAACTGGGCCTAAGACTCAGATAGAGATTGAAGAGTTCAGCTAGGTGGTTCTTATCCTCCATTATTCTGGAAACAAATATATGCGCTAATAATATGGAAATCAAAACCAAAAAGATATGCAGTGAATATTCTGACTAAAGTGAGAGGATCTGCCCTACTCTAATCATCCTCATCAGCTCCAGGACATCCAGGTTGAAGAAGTTAATGCACTTTATGACCAATTTCCTAGATACAGTCATTCAGTAATCAATGCGAAATGTTCCGCTGTGGCCGATCTCCAATAAAACACAAAAATTACACAACTAAATCTCTTCATAAACTGTAGAGGAGACACATGACACATAAAGCGATCTTTAAAATAATTTATATTTGGATGCATATTATATCTGAATATCAAATTAAAGTGGCAACTAAGCTCAAAGTTCCTATAGGCTATATGACATGCTAATATACTGTAAATCACAAGCTCAGTAGTAAGTGTTTACGCTAATGTGAGACACAAAATTCTGATTCAGAAATGCATTTCTGGTATACGTAAGCGATTTGTGATTAATGGAGGCTAATGAGAGCAGCACTCGCCAAAAAAGCCACGTCCTTGACTGATAGTATCTCAGGTTTCCTCAGTATGAATGTTGGATAAGACTGGATCCTTATTTTTAGCTACAACCAATTAGCACCACTCACACAAAATCTGTTCACATGACTTCAGCACCAGCATTTAGCTGCGGATAGCTAGACGCTGAACACGCATTCACTTTAAACCTGCTATCTCTAGAGAAAGTCTCATTGCTTATTGCGAATAAATATCGCACATACAAAAAAAATTACAAATAAAATAAAATGCATTTTTGGTGAAAAGTTTTTTTTTTTTTGAGAACAAAATGTAACTCAGATTTGAGTTTTTTTTCCTTGCAATTCCGAGTTTACATTTTGCAATTCTGAGATTTTATCTAAGTTTACATTTTGCAATTTTAACTTTGTTTCTAAGAATTCTGATTTTACATTTTCCAATTATGACTTTTTTTTCAGAATTCTGAGTTTTTTTTTTTGCTTCCGCTATGGAATACAAAATAATAAAAGATAATTGCGACTTTTTATACCACAATTCTGACTTTCTGACTCTTGCAAGATTTTTATTCTTAGAATTGCAAAGAAAAAATTCAGAATTGTGATATTTAATTTTTTTTTTTTTTAAATCACAATTATATTTTTTATCCTGTGGCAGAAACAGGCTTTCATAGAAAACAATTATTTTAATATTATTTTACAATATTATTGTTTTACTGTATTTTTGATCAAATAAATGCAGCCTTTGTGAGCATAAGAGACTTATTTCAAAAGCAATAAAAAATCATAATACAAACTTCTGATAGGTGGCATATGAGCTGCTTTCGATGAAAGCAATAATAAATCAATGTAATCACAGATAACAATTGCCTATATAACATGGTAAAAGGAAAAGCACAGAATAACCTTGGCTAGCATCACATGTTAATAGTAAATAGAGCAAATGCATGTGAAAATGAAGATGTAATTTGAGCACATGCCTCACTGAAGACAGTGATCTATAATTACTTCAGTCTGCATGCTTGAAATGTGGCCCAACTGTTCACTAACTGTATTACAGAAACAATAAAAGCAGCCCGCATCTCCAGATGCTACTGCTACTACATGCATTAGTGTAATCTGTTAAAGGCCGTTCTGTGAGATCAGATATAGGTCATAAGATTCAGAATGCATGAAGATCACTACTGTGATACGTCATAAGAGATATCTGTGATCAGCAAAGCATTTTTCAATATACATGGGAGCACATTAAAACCAGTCAGTTTAACACTGGTAATTATATTACAACAAATAGCAACTGAAGTGTGTAGCCACTTACTTCTACAATGTCCGAGTTGGTTCTGCTCTCATGAGGTTCGTTGTATTCTGTGTACTTGAGCAAGACCTTGTCCATGTCTGTGCTGGCGTACTGGAAGAGCTTATTGGAGCGGTTGAAGATAATCAGGGCTATTTCACAGTCACACAGAACACTGAGCTCATACGCCTTCTTCATCAGACCAAACTTCCTCTTCGTGAACGTCACCTAGGAAAATGACAGGAGAAGGTTAGAAATATTGCCCTTGAGGTCACAGATATCAAAAAGAGTTCAAGTACAGTAACTTGATCAAAATCTGTTCACTGTTGACTGAATTAGTTATAATTGATTTTGTCCAAACAAAAGCTAGATTATGGAAACAAATTATGTATGTAATAACAACATTTAAATATGCTATTTTCAACATTCCATTAATTAAAGAATCCAGAAAAAACATACAATTTCCAAAACAATGCTTTTAACTTTGTAATAATTTCACAATGTTAATGCTTTTACTTTATGTTTTATCATCTGACTTTTAAATGGCAGTATATGTAATATTTAATACAACTTCAAGCTTTTAATACTCTTACAGAAACTACTATGGTACTGTACCACTTTTTATTTCTGAGTGTATGCTCATTAATAGTATGGGAAGAAGTCCAGCTGTCAGGGTTGCCAGATCATCTCATGTTTCCTGCCAATTATCACCCTCCCTGAGGAATCCCAAGCCTGCTGCCACTTCACAGCTGAGGGTCAGATTCTTACAGCAGTACATAAAACACTGAGAACAAACTCTTTCAGTGTTTGTTGTCAATGTCACAGTGTAAAATCACATTAGAAATGCTCAAACGCAGCGTTCCAGAGACTCTTACAGAGGATTGATTAATGCTTTTGGATAAGAAAACAATTTCAACCAAACTACAGTCAAGTTATGTACAATGTGGACCGATAGTAATCAGAGTCAAAAAGAATGAAAACAACAACATAATATATTAAAATGGAAAGACACCAGTACCAAAATACCATAAGAAGAAAAAAATGCCAGTACAAATGTACTTTTTAAACATTGTACTCCACGATACTTCCAGGAATACAATCATGGTACATGTAATTTTTTTTTAATAAGTGAAGTAAGGCAATACCATGTTTTCCTGGATATTGTTCTTATGCTATGTTATTTACACTTTGGAGTACAATATACATACAGTATACAGTACATATATAAATACAGTACTCAGATGGCATATATACCATGCAATTACCATCTGATGTACTATCATGTACAGTACCACTTCAAAGTTTGGGGTCAGTAAAATTTCTGAAAGAAATTAATACTTTTATTCAACACATTAAATTGACAAAAGTGACACTAAAGACATTTATAATGTTACAAATGATTTCTATTGATAATAAATGCTGTTCTTTTGAAGTTTCTATTCATTAAAGATTCCTGTTTCCACACAACCATTCTCAACATTAATAATAATAATAATAATAAATGTAAACTGAATGGAAAATCTGCATATTTAAAATGATTTCTGAAGCATCATGTGACACTGAAGACTGGAGTAATGATGTTGAAAAATTCAGCTTTGCATCACAGGAATAAATGACATTTTCAAATATATTCAAATAGCAAACAGTTATTTAAAACTGTAATAATATTTCACAATATTAAGTGTTACTATTACCTTGGTCAACATAAGATTCAAACATTAAAAACATATGGTAACAGCAAACGTTTTTTCTAATGATAATGCTAACAGGAAGTCACATCATGCAATCACTTAAAATATATCAAGGCCTTCAACTTCATAGTAAACTAACACCAACCCAACAACATACAGTACAGAGGAATTATTCATGTACACAGGAACCTATTTCTACGTACATATGTATGTCACTGACTAAAAACCTTCAGTGTAAATCACTGATCAAAAACACTGTGTGTACCAAAAACACTCTCCCGAACAAGAGCGCCCAGACTAGAGAGGGTTTGTGGTGCGGGCTGGTGTTTTAAATTTAGATCCCAGTGCAGACTGGGTAAATCCAGGCCTGTCCCTGTGGTTTTGCTGTGAGTGATGGCCGTCAGGGGCAGAGAGAGACACTGTACAAGCCCTCAGACTGACCAGTGTCCTAATGAGAGATGTGGAGCCCAGAACTGCTCTAATTACTGCGACCACACCACAGGGACTGCAGCCCGCTGAGGAACCCAGACAAGAGCTCCTGTGTGCAGACGCATGGAGGAGGGTCAGCCCGGTCCCACCACGACAGACCCCGAGTCTGACCTGTACATTCATTAAACACGCTTAAGAGACACGGGGCGCTCCTGAGCGAATATGTGAACAGCTATAAATCAATGTATGTAAGGAATGAAGGTGTGGGACGTTCCTACTGCTCCAGTGGTCTACAAAGATGATTTATAAGAAATCTTCAAGTCATACATTTTTTTTTTTTCCAGTGATTACAGATTAAGTTGATTATGGATTATTTATGAATTATTCTGAATGCTTAACAATTCCGTTTTTAACCCTTTAAAGGAAGCACTACAAAACTAACTGAAACCGAGTCATTGAATAAGTCACTGAATCATTTCAAACTTATAACATAAATGTTTCTCTGTTTCTGACCAATTCCTTCAAATAATGCGGTTTATAATAGTTACCTGCTCGTGAATCAATTGCAAAGGTCATGTTTGTTTTAATTCGGTTATTAAAAAAATGGAACCAGTTCTGAGCAAGAACTAGTTATACTAATTTATAATTAATGCTGATATCTAGAGACTCTACAGCAAAAATACACTACAGTTCACAAAGTCAGATTTCTAAAGATAAAGAGGTCTCTTATGCTCACCAAGGCTGCAATATTTTGATCAATCAAATACAATAAAAAACAGTAATATCATGATATATTATTACAATTTATAATACATGTTTTATATTACAGTATATTATGAAATCTAATTTATTCCTGTGATGGCAAAGCTGATTTTGGTCAGCCATTACTCCAGTCTTCAGTGTCATGTGATCCTTCAGAAATCAGTCAAGAAACATTTCTTTTTAATATCAATGTTGTGCTGCTTAATATTTTTGTGGAAACCGTGATACAATTTTAAAATAATTATGTAATGAATAGGAAGTTAAATGTGTATTTATTTGAAAATACTCTCTTGTAACATAATAAATGCTTTTACTGTCAAATTTGGTCAATTTAATGCATTCTTGCTGAATAAGAGTTGTGTATATATTAGATTTTTTTTTTCACAAATGACTGAAATTAAATGCACATTTATCTATAACATCTAGTAGCTGATTTGGAAAGCACCTAACATTTTGAATTTTTACTACAGTGTTAGTCTGGATTCATGCAGCAGACATCTTCATCTCACCTGTCTGTTTCTCTCATCCATTATGCGAGTAATTTGGATCTTCTTTCGTCCCATTGTCACTTCCTTCTGTCTATCTTTACAAATCAGAATCCTCTTTACTCTTCAGTGATTATGATAGATTATGTTTTGGTTTTACTGCGTCGTAAGAAAACACCTCCTCTCTGCATTCTTCACCAGAACCTGCAAGAGATGCAAGGAGATGTTATGCATGATGAAAAACAAATCTTTTATGGAAATGTACAGAATTTAACAGTAACCGAATGTAACCGTATTTCTCATTAACATGGATTCAAGCCATCTTATTTCCCATTAAAACCACATCATGCAGCTACTAGTGCACATAATCTACCACAATCCCACATAAATCTGACACATCACAGCCTGTCATTACCTCTCAGTACCTCTTGTATTTACTCCTCACTCAGAATGCTTCCTAAGAAATATAAGAAAAGATCAAAAATATAGCACTCCAACTATTTCTGGAGCTCATAAGAACTAAAAAGTGGCTCCAATGGCTTTTTAAAGCAGTTCCTCTGCTCAAAGCCCTGTTGTTAGAGAATTCCTGCCTGATGTTCTCAGTGAAGGAGCAGATCTTGAGATCTGATGGAAGACAAAGGAACAACACCCATATTCCTGCACTTTCACACCTTCCCGCTCATCTCCACAGTTACCAGGGCAACCAACGAGATGCCTTACGTATGATCTATCAACTCTGTCTAAGTGAAACAAAGAAGAAGGACCCAATGCTGTAAAACAACACTGTATATTTTAGCAATGCTTTTACATTTTGTATCTTGTATGTTTAGGATTGTACATTCAAATTCACATTTCGTATTTCACTCTTTTATTAAAAGCAACATAAACTGCAATCAAGCAATCAAAGTATACAGTTTTTAAAATCAATTTATGCATTCCCTGTTTGAGCTACAGGGATACCTATAAGTTGTATAGGCCTATTTACTAAGACTGTATGTTTAAAATTGAATTGGAATAAAAATAAAATATTTTAAATATACATATTGTGTAAAAATGACGTTTTATTTCACAAGACAATATTTATAATGTTTCATTGTTAATAATTTATCTATGGTAAAAGAGAGGGAATGCATGCAGGAATGATATTCTATTCAAATGCTAAGAGATTCATCATGCAAAATTTAAGAATGAATGTCGGTGAAACACACTGTAACTCTTATGCCATCCAGGATTTGCATTAATGTACTTTGCATAGTTATATTTTCCTGTTAAAGAGAGTTTGCATCTGTGGTTTATGAAACACCACTTTTCCTGAAATGCAAACAACAAGCATGTTTGGTTCATTTGGTGCATACTGCTTCTATATATATTTTTTATATATATTTTATATATATATATATATATATATATATATATATATATATATATATATATATATATAATAAGCAGTTATTTAACATAAATCACCAGTACTTCACTTCCAAAGGCTTTGTGAATCGGTTTGACTGAATCACTAGAAAGAACCAACTCAAATGAGACAAATCATCACTAATCATTACTAGAAACAAATCATCACTAATCATTACTAGAAACAAATCATCACTAATTTGAGTTCCATTCTCACATAGTCTGTTTAATTCATCGACACTCTCATGAAAGGAACTGAAAGATGCGCTGCTGCACAGATAAAAATGAACACCATTTACAACGAGTGACTAAAACAGATAAATGTTTCCAGCAGACCAATGCGATTCAGTCAGAAACACAACTGGCATTGTCACACTCACAGAACACAGACATGACATAATCTTGCTTATAGCCGTGCTCTGGAGCGGAGTAAATGTCTGGCCTCCTTACATAAATTATTTTTACTATAAATCACTACACAAAACATGGACATGGCATTATACCCTGTGGTCTTATATGAGGACGACTGCATCCAACCTACTAGGCCTTGTCTAGTAATTAAGGGTTGTGTGATTGTTTCCATAATAAATGCAGGCTGACACAGCTACGTTCTGCAAAACATCTGGCTTCAGGGGCCTCATGTGTCTTATTTCTTTGTTTTTGCTATTCAAGAAGATCTGCATAAGCAGTTATTTCTATTATGATGTAATTTAACTACATTGTTTCATGTCATTACTGTCAGAAACATTCATTTTTGTAGATGTATTCAGACGGGTTGCTTTACAAAACATTGAGTTTCTTGACTTTTTGGAAATGTAATCAGGATTTAACTGTATGAGTTCTGGACTGTTTTTTTTATAACTCGCAACAGCCCGATGAACTTCTGTAAATAGCCAGTTTGGATTACGTTTATAGTACATTTCAACATTTTGATAGAGGTCTCTTATGCTCACCAAGGCTGCACTTATTTGATTTATTCACTGTAAAAAATAATAATACAGTGAAATATTATATGATTTAAAACAGCTGCTTTCTGTTTTAATACACATTTTAAAATGTAATTTATTCCTGTGATGCAAAGCTAAAATTTCAGCTGATTTGCTGCCCAATAAACATTTCTTTTTGTTATTAATATTGAAAACAGCTGCTTTAAATATTTGCAGAAATTGTCTTTTTTTCTGTATTCTTTGATTTAAAAAAAAGTTCAAAAGTACATTTATTTGAAATGTAAATGTTTTTTATAAATGTATTTACTGTCACTTTTAATCAATTTAATGTGCCTTTGCTGAATAAAAGTATTACCTATTTTTATGCTTTCGAAAAAAAAAACTGAAAACTGAAAGTGTATGTCTTTAAATTCACATTTGTAAAATATTAATTCAGAATGAGAGATATAAAGTCACAATTATGAGAAGCATTTTTTGCAATTGTGAAATAAATGTCAAAATATGAGTCCCATATAGTCACGATTTTCAGATATAAAGTTGCAACTGTGCAATATAAAATAAAAATTAGAAAAGAATGTGTACACTTTAAATACAAAATTTAAAGAAATCATCCAGCAAATTTTCAAAAAAAAAAAAAAAAAATAATGGCACAACAAGTCATTGATTAAATTAATGAAACTAAAAAAGTCATTAAATAAAGCCCAGTCAACCTTGTCTTACATATAAAAAACACGTTTAATAAGATCTGCCAAATATCCCCAGAAGCCTATTCCTTACAGGTTCTAAAAGGATTTTTGCAAGAATATCTCCTCAGATTTGTTTTTGCTCTGTCGTTAATATTCTGCCCTTCCAGCAAATAGAACGCTTCCTATTTATGTTAGGACTTAAGCACACAACAACCAAAGAATCCCTGCTGAGTCCCAGACATAAGAGCTACTGACAGACTCCATCCTGCTGTGCTTCTTCATGATATCATAAAGCTCACGCTGAGAACTAATGTACGCTAATCTCATGCTGTCTCTGAATTAGTTTGAATGAAGAATGTCTCGACCTGAAACCATTTCTACTTTGTGTCGTATTATGTGCTCAAATCAAACACTGACTTTCCACACTGAGAAGTTCCAGATGAAAGTCTTTAGGCATTGCAACTGGAGTAGATAAACCAAATATTGACTGCACTGTTTGAACGAACTGATATGATTTCATACAGTCAGTCCTAAACATTAGATTCAAAAAACCAAATCTGAAATACTAGCAGTGTGAACAAAGCGCAGTTTATGGAAAATTCAGCTTGGATGGAAAGAATTCCTAACAAACCTCTAACAGCAAAAGACAACAAACCCTCAACTCTCTAACGGAGCAACGTATACGAGAACAGTTTTCTCATAAAATATAAAAGCAATTTATTTTACAGAGACAACGTAATCTCCCTTTCCTTGCAGAAACCTATTTGTCGGATCCATAAAATGATAGAAAAATGTGAACCGTTATGCAATACTACTATTACTGGGTCAAAGGTCACACCAAAGATCCTTAACAGATCTAGAGAGGATTGCTTTGAGGAATAGGACTAAAAGAAGACTAAGCCAACTACTGTAACTCCAGTTAGATCAGGAAACCTCATGTGATCCTCCATATCAACAAGGAAAGTAAAAAGATACAACAGATGACAAATATGAGGGGAGTGAACATATGAATGGAACTGAACTTAAATGAGTCAGATTTGATCTGATTCTAAATCTCAGTTTAGCTGGTCATTATCACAAAATCAACCCCTTATACCACCCTTATAACACGCTGACTGTACATTATCATGCTTATTAGATGGTCATTCACCAAATAAATAGATATAAAATACTAATTTGGATATAAATTAGGCCTATTTTATAACATGAGAAGAAAGACACCACCAAAACTAAGAAATTGGTTGCCGTTTCCAACAGTAAATTACCGACAGGCATTATGCAAAAATAAATTAACCGCAGAATGGCACTAAATCAAGTAGGCCACTGAAGAAAGCCATGTAATAATAAAGAAAATTCCCATCATCACATTTACTATCGCTCTTTTATATTTTGCAGGCAAATTTCAATAGAAATCACTTGCCTCACTTGAGTTTAAGCTGATGAAATCTTGCATGAACTGTTTTAGGTAATAAATCACCATAAAAATGAAATTCTCACAAACTAATCTTAAAGGAAAACTCCCCCCCAAAATAACAATTTTGTCATTAATCACTTACCCCCATGTCGTTCCAAACCCATAAAAGCTTCGTTCATCTTCGGAACACAATTTAAGATATTTTGGATGAAAACCGGGAGGCCTGTGATTGTCCCATAGACTGCCAAATAAATACTGTGTCTCTCCTTATCACCATATGCTGCGTATGCTCTTTTGTGTCATCTGCGCCACAAGGATGCACTGTTTTCTTTCAAATCAAAGCTAAATACACATAGAAACAGCGAATCCATGTGGCGCGGATGATACAGAAGAGCATACACAGCATACAGTGAGATGGAGAGACACAGAGGAGACTGCTTACAAAGGAATTGTGGAATAAAGGCGTTATTTTTGTTTTCTTCGCTTACAAAAAGTGTTCCCGTCACTTCATATAAACCAGATTGCATGACTGATGGCAGATGGAGTATTCTGACGATGACTTTCATACCTTTTATGGACCTTGACACTGTTATTTACTTGGCAGTCTATGGGACAGTCACAGGCCTCCCGGTTTTCATCCAAAATATCTTAAATTCTGTTCCGAAGACGAACAAAGCTTTTACGGGTTTGGAACGACATGGGGGTAAGTGATTAATGACAAAATTTTCATTTTGGGGTGGAGTATCCCTTTAAAGTCCCCCTGCAATCACTAATTTGATTTCTTAAAACTCATCTTTGGTAATCAAAACAATATATTTAAATGTTTAATGAAAATAATTTCTTCACGTCTGGCCTCGATATAAATCTACAATATAAATTTCTTCTATCTAGAAGAAAATGCTCAACAATAGTGTTGAATGATGAATTTGCACATGGTTTGTCTTTAAGCATATTAAAAAACAGCAGATGTGGTGTTGATTTATGAATTTGATTTTGGTTTGTGTTTGTGTTTATTGAGTAACGTCTTATTATAAAGAAGTTATTTTGAGCAAATTGGTCCCTATAGTTCTAAAACTTTGCTAGATGTAATAACACAATATGACTTGTGGCTCACAACAGAATTGTATCCTGTATTATACTGTATTTTAAGCATTGCCAGACAGCTAGAGCAGTTGGCAGTCGAATCCCAGAGGCACAGCGCCAACCCTCAAGCCCTCATGTTTGGCCGCGATCACTGAATCTTAACAGTCAGTCTAATAAAGCGCACTCGTGCTCCTTCCTCAAATCTAATGTACAGTTTGATTTGGCAAAGCGCAGACGTTTCTATTTACGCTTCACAAAAGCAAGCTTCATGGGACTGCAGGAAGCCAAACTGGGGAGCTAATATTTAGAGACAATTCTATTTGATTTCTGTATTTATCGAGTATAATTTCTGAAAGATGGTTAATTTATTTAGTTTCAAACATGTGGAGCGGCGGTCAGGTAGAAGGCAGCCAGAGGTTTATGGCTCTGTTTTTGAATTTGACCCCATGTGAGCATGCAGTGCTTTCTTCTGAAGTACAGACAATTCTAAAACACATCTGAAAGGTATGATTGTATTACTTAAACACATGCATATGTTAGATTAGACAAGCTCTTAAATAAATGTAATGGATTAAACATAAAATTACACATATAAACAACATACATGTTTTAAAGGGCCAGTATAACTATTAAGTCTAAATAGATTACAAATGCTGAGCTAGTCTAGGTGAACTGAAAATCTGAAGTGGTCAAATGCAGCCTGAAAAGTGTGTCAGAAAGAGATTAATGTCATGACATTGGTCCTCGACTCTTAAAACTCCCAAATTGATGCATCTGGGAGCATACTTGAAGTAAACTGACCTGTTGTGATAGATGTAAGATGTTTCAGACTTCTTTACACTGACAGTTACTCTTTTTGCCTTCATTTTGAAAAGTAATAAATGCACATAAAAGCCACTATGCCTCTAATATTTTCTTATCTAATAGCCTACGTTACATTACATCTAGCCAATTAGTGCAAAAGCCTGTAAAATCTAACAACCAAGCTCACATATACTCTACTTACATATTCCTTGTGATTGCATACTTAAATGTATATTATTTATATATTCTATTATATCACAAGTCGATAAATACTGCAAATACCTGTTAAATAAATGTAAAAATAATAATAAAAAAAGAGAAATTACAAAACGGACTGGTATTAGATATGGCAAATATCGAGAATATAGCGCTATTATACGGCTGAAGTGGAATTCAATAAAACCAGGTTTTAAAATAAAGTGGCAGTAACTTTCTGCTTTCTATCTTTTTTCATTAGTAATCCCAACAACATCACGCGACGCGTTCAACACGAGCCGAGCACGGGTGACGTCACACAATTGCGCGTAACTTCATTTATTAACGGGAATAAATTTGGCAAATTAAATCAACGTGAAATGACCTTTCTTAATGTGACTGATCAGTGCATCAGCAGGCGGTTTAATCCACGCTGCTGTATCAGAGAGCAGTTGAGTTCTTACCTTCAGGCGGACGCTTTCAGAGTTGGAGAAAGACAAAAGAAGCGCAAACCGAAGGCGCAGATTCAAAGACGAGGACTGATGAACACTGTGCTATTATCTCCAGTCTTTCCTGGTCTCGTGCATGCACTGCTGGATGATCCAGAGCTCCCAGGCAGCTCCTCCCTCCTCCATCAGTGTCCTTCAGAGACCTTCCAGCCCACCTCACACACACACACACACACACACACACACACACACACACACACTGATTGATTCGAGCTTCTGTGTCACCAGATTACGTGTCATACTATAGGGTATCGGATAGGACAATATTTGACTGAAATACAAGTACTTGAAAATCTGGAATCTGAGGGTAAAAAAAAAAAAAAAAAAAATATATATATATATATATATATATATATATATATATATATATATATATATATATATATATATATATATATATTTTTTTTGCAACCATTGTCCAAATGAAGTTCTTAGCAATGCATATAACTAATCAAAAATTAAGTTTTGATATATTTACAGTAGGACATTTACAAAATATCTCCATGGAACATGATCTTTACTTAATATCCTAATGATTTTTGGCATAAAAGAAAAATCTATAATTTTGACCCATGCAATGTTTTGTTAGCTATTACTACAAATATACCCATGCTTCTTACGACTGGTTTTGTGCTCCAGGGTCACAAATAATAATAAACACATTTGTGCATAACTATATAAACATATTTTGAAGACATATGAAAAAAATTAATAAAAACACATATCTATCCATTCATCCATCAAAGGTTTTGAAAAGTAAAAATTGATATAGAAAATTACTTTCAAAAAATCTCCTTACAGTAATCTACTATGAATCTACTTTACTGTAGATGACTAAATGTAATTTTCTGAAATTTTAGTGAGAAGATGAACAGCAGGCAGGAGAGACACCTGTTGGCCTGTCACAGAGAATTTATATTGTCAGATACAGCAAAATATATTACAGTACACGTTACATTTTTCATACCAAACATACACAGAAAAAAACAAAAAAAACAAAACAACAACCTGAAAAGTCCATTTCCACAAGCAATCAGACATGATCATATTTGCATATATTAATTTAACAACTTCCAAATTAAATGCATATAGACTGAAAATCATTTTTAAATAAATAAATTATATATATATATATATATATATATATATATATATACACACACACACACACACACACACACACACAGAGTTGAAGCAAAGGTTGCTTGAGCATTTTCAGAAAGCACGGTACTGAATGCAAGTGTTTCTTTAGCTTTGAGCAGTAGAAGAGTAAAATACTGTCAATAAACCATTAAAGATCGCATTTCAATTCTCAGATACACTGAGCGGACATTTCATTGAACTCTGTTGCCTGAGCATTTCCAGATGATATTCATAAAAATATCACAAGCAATATTGTTCCTAAGTGTCTAAAAGTAGTTAAAGTGTCTCTAAATTCTGTGTAAAGATGAATGCCATATAAAAGCCACTAATAAAAGACAATATGCCAGCTCTGACCTGTCTCACCTAGTATCAGAGACAGATGATTCTGTGTATTTGATGCATCGATTGCAGCTTCACAATATAAATGTAGTTACATTCACAATTTAAAATGGCTCAGTATGAATTAAATTTAACTTAAGCACACATCTGAAATAAGAAATAACACAAGAGAGGTTTTAAATATTGTTATTATTGCCAAACATTACAAAAGAGCACAACTGTTCAGTTATAAGAGCCAATGAAATGACAGTGTAACATGTCAAAAGTTGAGCTGAACTAACACTCTTAAGAGAAAATTCTGTAGAAGACCTGGCTTATTTAAGAAAACAGTAACATCCACATATTAACTTAAAGGGATAGTTCACCCAAAAATGAAACCGATCCCATGATTTACCCACCCTCAAGCCAGGTGTATATGACTTTCTTCTTTAAGACGAATACGATCGGAGTATTAAAAAATGTATAATGGCAGTGAATGGTGGTTGAGATTTTGAAGCAAAATAAAATGCATCCATCCATCATAAAAAGTACTCCACATAAAGACCTTCTGCAGCGAAGTGATGCGTTTGTAAGAAAAATATCCGTATTTAAAACTCTATAAACCGTAATCTCTAGCTTCCGCTAACTGTCGTACGCTAGAGATTACAGTTTATATAGATATTTTTCTTACACAAACGCATTGCTTTTCTTCAGAAGGCCTTTATTAACCCCCTGGAGCTCTGTGGAGTATTTTTATGCAGGATGCATGGATCGGATGCACTTTATTTTGCTTCAAAATCTCAACACCCATTCACTGCCATTATAAAGCTTAGAAGACCCAGGACTTTTTGAATGTATTTGTCTGAAAGAAGAAAGTCATATACTGTACACCTAGGATGGCTTGTAGGTGAGTAAATCATGGGGTTATTTTCAGTTTTGGGTGAACTTTCCCTTTAAGAAAGTCATCCTCTTGCTCACATCTAATTAAAGAGACAGAGAATATTTAAAATACTGAAAGCTGAACAGTGATGGTTGTAGTGTAGTACCAGCAAATATCCACAATTCATGTGAAAATATTCTCTCACACAAAAATAGCACAATCCCTTGAAGCTGCCTTCAATACAATCAGCTGCATGTTTTTCATAAAAGTCAATTGGCACTTTATAACAGTCACACGTGATTTTCTTTGAAAAGAGCTAATGCATGCTGGTTCACTCACTTCCAACAGCATACAAACACTTCAGACAGCCTCAGACTGAAATTAAACATTTATCTCTAAAAAGCCACTTTTAAAGTTAAGTATTGTGTCACGGTTAAAAACAGTAGTGAGATATGAATCTGAAGTAACATGACATTTCAGTAAAGGGATCTCAAAAAACAATTCTATTTTCCTTTCAAATGGAAACAAAAACATCCATATCTCACCTAAAACTCGTCAGTTTTAAGTATATCAAGATGGTAGTTTTTAAAACACAGACTAAATGTTACGTTTCTCCACCGATGAAAGCCTGAACCTTTTTGGTTACAGTAAACCGTAACAATCCCAACACAAACAATACTTCACAGTTTGAAGTTTGGGCCACTGGTTGAAATACACTTTGTTTCATTTCTTTCTACATTCATTTGTGAAATGTAATCAGTATTAACCAACTGCTGCTTTTGTTAGATGCTGCTACACACAGAAGAAGAAGGACATAATGTAATGGCTGTTATGAAGATCTGTCAAATGTCTCAGAAGCTCAGGAGATCTCTGGTGATATTCTTCAAGTCCTCCGTGAAGATGAAAGCACCACGAGCAGATGTGAGACGTCATCCCTGCAGGTCAAAGGTCCTCAGACAATAGCTAGAGCAGCAGTACGCTACAAAACTCACAGTGGTTCTGTGTGAGAAATACAAAGAGCAAGAAAGAAAATCCACTTATAATATGTGCATAACTATTTCAAGTTTATTTCCAAACATCCGTATGCAAATTTTGAGTTTGAGCTTAATCAATGAACTTTCAAAATATCTTTGCATAAAAGATAATGCAATTAGTGTAACATGAGTATGTGAGTTATTATTATTTTTTTTAGATGCAACCCCCTAATGGTACATTTTTGGTATGGCTAGCTTAAGTTAAACTATCTCACAGGGAACAAGCTTTCATAACTGAAATCAAAATATATATGTATTTTAATGTGTGCGTATTTAACAGAGGTCACGTTCCTCCCGTAATACACATGCTTTTACAAGGCTGATCAATGAAGTGCTATTGAAACAGTGAGGATTTCCTGGTAAGAGTTCACAAAACACACACACACACACACACACACACACACACGACCTGAGACTGAAAATGGAGAGTATTACAGGAGTGAAAGAAGCAAATGGAAAAGAATTCCCTTTCTGTCGCTCGCACACGTGAACCGAGCACCACTCGTCTCCAAACATCAGCCGAACACTCAGGGTAAGAGGTAATTGGCGAGTGGATTAGATCTCTTAATGCACGTGAAGTAGCTGAGAGCAGCAGTTGAGCAGGATGATTGGGTTACGCTGCTGGATGTTGATACCAAAACCACAGCGCTGCATTACAGATGGAACATGACGGGCAGCAGAGCAAGCGCTGCTCATTTCAACCAATCAAACATACAGGAAGATGAGGAGATAGAGGAAGTGACAGGGGTCCGAGAAAACATCATGAGAGAGAGAGAGAATGAGAAGAGACAGAAAGCAGGAGAGCATTTTTGTGAATGTGTGGAAGTGAGGATGTTTGTGTAAATGATTATGCACATAATAATACGAGTAGGTCAATCCCAGAATGCACATGCATTTAAAAGGGACATGCACTACCGTTCAAGTAAGATATTTTTAATGTTTTTAAAAGAAGTCTCTTATTGCTCACCAAGGCTACATTCATATGATCAGAAATACAGTAAAAACTGTAATATTGGGAAATATTTTTACAATTTAAAATAACTGTTTATGTCACTTTTGATCAATTTAACGCATCCTTGCTGAATAAATGTATTCATTTCTTTACAAACCCTTACTGACTTCAAACTTTTGAATGGTTGGGTATGACAGAAAATATGATTTTCCTTGATCTTTGCTTAAAACAGATGCTAGCATTAAACTCAAGTCTAAAGTGATGCTTAAAGAGTCAGATAGAGGATGGAAAATGAGGAAAAGAAACCTTGAATAATACTATAAATGGATAAAAACAAATATAAAAAAAAAAGTGTACCGAGTGAAAAAGAGGAAACAAAAGGGAATTTTGCATCAGTACCTCTTGTGCACTCCTGCGAGTGCGGTCTCTCTAAGAGGAAACAGTTTAGGGTAGACGATGGTGAACATGGGCTGACTACAGCGGTGACAGTGACCCAGAGGCCACCGGACCACATCCAGCAGACTCTTGGGCAGCAGGAACCTCACATCTGCACACAAGACAGGAGAACATGTGAACCTTTAGGCTGGTGAATGTGAAGGAACCTGATGCTCTGCTGTGGGTTAGTTTGGGACTCTTACCCTTACTGGTCCAGCTGTGGGCCGCATGTAGGACTCTGCACGCCAGCTCCTCCAGAGGCAACACGCGGTCAGTCTCGGAGCCGATGGCCTTCACTTCAGAGGGCAGAGGAACAGTCACATCTCCCAGCGTCAGACAGAGCTGCTTCACGTCAGAGATCTGCGCGGCTAGACCACATCTGTGCATGCAGACAGATAAATAACATCAAGTGAACACAGTCATGCTGAAAAAGCCAGGAAGCAACCACACCAACTACAATGAAAAGCTATGATTACTGCCAAATCAGCAACTCTGATACTTTTGTAATTGACTTATAATGTCGGAAAGTTTGCATTTTTCCACCCAGAATCTCTCTTGGGAAAATAGAATATCAGTTTACAGTTTACAGAACTAGTTAGGAGATTTACAATAGCCGATCTTTAAAAGATATTCAAGAGTTTTGTTGTATGTCTGGGGAGAGTGGGCTCTGTTTGCAGGGTTACATGTGTGAAAAAAATCAATGTTGTTTACTTCGAGATAGATGGAAAATCTGACTGAGTCTAGACACATTTTCCACTAGTTTCTGTGGCACTGTTGGTGCAGTCACTCACAGGAATCTCAGGGAGCTCCACTGTGTTGCATGCTGATTCATTATTGTTAAATCATCTGTTTCAGATTTATTCTAGCCATAATGTCACATACATTTATAAAAAATAAAAAAAAGACAAAAGGTAAAAACAATCAAATAAAATAACATTTAATTCTCTTGCACTTAATACATTTATTTCTTTATGTCTGGCCTATGAATGAGCTGGGAAAAATAATGTTAATTATTTTATTTAAACAAAAATTTAAACAAACTTTAAAATGCGGGACAATGAACTGACAGTTTTCATTCAAAAACACAGAGATCAAAACATCACCAAACACAAAAACACTGCACTGCTAAATCTGAAGCAAAGCGGAGTGCCTAAATCCCCCTTAGCTTTTATAAAACAGTTATCCCATATACGTAGTAAGGCTTCACACAATAAAACAGAGCAAATAAAGTCTAATGATATTAAAAAAAACAGTACTCTTCCACCAAACCACGTAGTTCCTCAGAAACAGTTGTGGTTCCAACAAAGTGGTTTGCCGAGCAACACACAGAAGTAAACAAAGGTGTGTGTTTGTAGTGTAATTAACAACAGCTTCGAACGTGGCTCAACCCATCAGAATCAAGGACTGGAACTATCCGTTTTATAATATTGTTTTGAGTTCACTTAAATTAAAGGTTGTTATCATATTTTATATTATCATATGTTCTGTAATTGTTAATAAATGAAAGATAAAAACAATGTTAATACGATCACTTCTTTATGTTGTTTCCACATTAATTTGGACATTATACTTATGATTACACAATTAAAATGCTACATGTGATTAATCATGAGTAATTACAGATATATGTGCAATTACTTAGTTCATTTTTTTTTAAGCTCTTCTTTATGGTAATTTTGAAATTTCACTACTACAACAAACTCACTCACTCACCCACTGCAGCCGATGACTTTGTTATAAAGATAGGATGGAAGTCCCGTCAGATGAGCGTTGTTGTCCACAAAGACAAACTGCAGCTCCATGGAGCGCCCCAGATCTGACAGAAACAGAAAACATCAGAATATCAGCAACAATGTCAAATAATTCACCTGGTTTTTGTGCAATATATTCCAAGTCGTCTAAAACGAGGAACAGAAAACATTTCTCTCAAAGGTGTCGTTCTCAGATATGAATAAGCTTCGGTCCGTTCCTCACAAAAAGCCATCATATGGTTTCACAGAGCTTCAAAAAGTCTTGGGACTCAGTAGCATTTTTAAAAAATGTTTTTAAAAGAAGTCTCCTATGCTCAGCGAGGCTGCATTTGTTTGATGAAAAATACAGTGAAATATTATTATAATTTAAAATAACTTTTTTTTCAACTGAATACATTTTAAAAAGTAATTTATTCCTGTGATCAAAGCTGAATTTTCAGCATCATTACTCCAGTCTTCAGTGTCACACGATCCTTCAGAAATCATTCTAATATAATGATTTGCTGCTCAAGAAACATTTTTATATTATTACCAATTTTGAATATTTTTTCAGAATTCTCTGATTTTGAAAAAAGCATTTATTTGAAATATTCTTTTTTGCTACATAATAAATGCCTTTACTTTCAACTTCATGAATTCTTGTTGAACAAAAGTATTAAATTCTTTAAAAACAAAAATACTAATAAAAAAATCTTACTGACCCCCCAAATCCTGAGCTTTTGTATACATGTAAAGGTAACTTTCTCGACAGCACTGTCATTTCTTCTCACCCAGGGGCAGAGATGTCAGGCAGTTGGCAGCCATGGAGAGCTCATTGAGGTCGGGCAGCAGACAGAGCTGGCGAGGAAGGCAGTGCAGCAGGTTGCGGTCTGCCGTCAGACACTGCAGGGACAGACACTGATACAGACGCTCCGGAAGAGTACTCAGGAGGTTCATGGACACGTCCAGAGTCTCCAGCTCTCTGAGATCTCCCAGCTCTACCAATAGAAGCACATATACTTTTCTGTTAAAGTTTCAATCAGATAAAAGCAAGCTATTATAATCCTTATGCCCCCTGCTGGCAAAAACAGGAGCTGGTACTTTACATGACATTGAAAAGGAACCAAAAACAAAATCACACCTTCCCACATGTGTGCAATGCATGTCTCTAGTTATTAAATGTGCCTGAAACTGGTGGAACAATGAACTGTAAAACGCTTAGTTTGGAATAACTCACATATGATAAATTAAAGCCACGAACAGTCTCAGCTTCAGATGAAACACATGGAAAAGAGCAATAAAAAGACTGATATAAAACAACTGCACGCTTTGAAGCCAAGCATTTAAAGAGAGTGTCAAAGAGCTTAATCATTTCCCCACAGTCTCTTTATGAAGCTTTACTCCTCAGAAACATTTAAGTGTCATGTTGAGCACGAAAAATCAAAGTTTCTTCGCTGAATGACGTTTAATAACTGCAGGTTTTAAAGCTTCTGCTCATGCAGTTTTCTTCAGACTCGGCTTTTGAGTGAGGAATTATTTGATGCAGTTAAAGCTGCTTAATTACACAGGGGGGAAAAATGTTACAGATAATGTCTATGAATTAAGCGGGCTGTTTAACTAGAAACATTATTAATTACGCTGCTGCAGGAAGGCAGCACTGCATTTATATTCAGCTCGCATTCCCTTCTGCGATCGGAGTATATCCGGTTTATAAATGCATGTACAGAAAAAGAAAAATTATGTTTTAATTGCAGCAAGTAGCATGCAATTATTTATATTCAATCTGAAATATTATTTTTAATGTTCTTAAGCATGGTAAAGCAAATATTCAGCAATTCTTTTTTTGGTTTATTATTAGACTTTATTAGAATTGATCATCACTGTAATCAGTAGAAACAGCTCAGTTTTTCGGATGAATGCTGATAAATGTTTGCGACTCACCTTGCGGGAGGAATTTCAGTTGATTGTTGGCCAATCGGAGATGTCGTAATGAGCGCAGCTGACCGATCTCTGGACAGATGAGCTGAAGAGCGTTGTCACTCAGGTCCAGTGACTGCAGCTTCACTAGATTGCCAATTGCTGGAAAACAACATTATGCATAATGTGCCTGACATCGAAATATTGCTAAATACTGTATAATCACGAGACAGCATTACCTTGAGGAATTATCGCAATATTGTTTGAGTGCAGGTACCTAAATGAAACGAAAAATAGATTGCAGGACTGTTTCATAATCTTGTTTTTCATCAGGGGTAGTACAAATAATTATATTTGACCAAACTCAAGACTCCACCGATTTACATCATATAGCTATTGTTTAAGGGTGGGTAAGAAAACGTCCCAAAGATCGAGGGACCGCTTTTGGATAACAGTAATATTAGAGTTGTGCAACACACTGACAACTTACATAACATTGTTATAACACCAAGAAGAGTATAACAAACATTAATACTCACAATTCTATCAAGTTGGGAAGTTTCTGAGCCAGGTTCTCTGGCTGACAGGAGAAAAAAAACAGTATTAGGATGCAAAATATATTTATAATATACAGGGCCAAAGCAAAAATGAAGTCTAGCAGAGATCTTACAAGTGCTGTGAGGGAGTTTCTCTTCATGAAGAGACGCTCCAGGAACTGCATCCCTTCATCTCTGAGGAGCTCCACGGGGAAACTGACGAGGTTTCTGTAGTTCAGGAAAAGATTCTTGTGTCGCTCTTGCTTGGCCATAAAAATCGCTTCATGGAGATCAGACGCCATGTCTGCAAGAACCGTCTCTGGCCGAGAGAGTTTTTCCTTCTTTCAGCTTCTACTTTTCCATTCTAAAAGAATAATTTTTAACATTTCTTAAAGATTCATAAAGATTTCTTGATTTAAATTGTAAATAAATACATTTATTTATTAAGAATTAAGACAAAATATACAGAGTAATTAAAAAATATATAATATAAACAATAAAATAATGATAAGAAATAGCAGTAATTATCGAATCAAAGGTGAGATGTATTGTACAGAATGACAGTAACACGTTTACCAGCAACATTAAAGCATTATGTAATGTTACAGTAAAAATAATGATATACTAACAACAGTATGTACCAAGATGAGCTCAGATAATGATGCTGTACTGTACTGTCATTCAGTCTCATAACACATGATGAGTGTGTAACGTTAAACATAAATTAAGTGCCTACAAAAATCTAATCATCGACTACTTGGCAATCTCAAATTGTTGCTTTTTGGAATTAGGGAACTATAAAACTGACCTATGTAATACAAAACACTAAAATTAATATCAATAATGAATCGCAACTTACATTGTAGCCCTGTAGTGAATGAAAGAAGAATGATTCCCTCTTGAAAACCTCTGGAGTTGTTTGTGTACAGCACTAGCCTTCCGTCTACGTCACTGGATACAGGCACAGAGCATCATGGGAAATGTAGTTTTTCCCGCATCAAAAATCGCAAGCGCCACAGCAAGTAACATAACATAATATAATATGCTTAACAGTTTTACTTTTTCTTAAGAGAATTGTTAAGGAATCCATTTAAATAGCTTGGCTTCATTAATATTTATTCATATAATAATAAAATAAACTGAACTCCTACAGCTAACTGTTGTTATAATAATTCTAATATTATATTAAAAAAAGCTATTTCAATGTTCAATTTATTTGTCTTTATGAACAAATGTAATGCTTTTGAACACATTTGTTGCTTTCAGGAGTTCATGACGCAAAATGAATTTACATAACATTACTGACAATATATGAAAGTCCTTTCTGAGACATTTGAACCCTGTACAAAATGCCTTGGACAATGTCTGTTTTATGAATTCATAAATTCACTGAAATGCAAAAAGACGACAGGCGAAAATATGCTTAATATGTTAATTTAATTAAAATCTAATTATAACATGTTGAATGCATTAAAGGGATACTCCACCCCAAAATGAAAATTTTGTCATTAATCACTTACCCCCATGTCGTTCCAAACCTGTAAAAGCTCCGTTCGTCTTAGGAACACGATTTAAGATATTTTGGATGAAAACCGGGAGGCTTGTGACTGTCCCATAGACTGCCGAGTAAATAACAGTGTCAAGGTCCAAGGCGCCACAAGGATGCACTGTTTTCTTTCAAATCAAAGCTAAATACAGATAGAAACAGGGCATCCTTGTGGTGCGGTTGATACAGAAGAGCATACACAGCATACGGTGATATGGAGAGAAACAGTGGAGGAAGTTATTTTTATTCTCTTCTCTTACAAAAAGTGTTCCCGTCACTTCATATAACCCACGTCTGATGGCAGATGGAGTATTCTGACGATGACTTTCATACCTTTTATGGACCTTGACACTGTTATTTACTTGGCAGTCTATGGGACAGTCACAGGCCTCCCGGTTTTCATCCAAAATATCTTAAATTGTGTTGCGAAGACGAACGGAGCTTTTACGGGTTTGGAACGACATGGGGGTAAGTGTTTAATGACAACATTTTCATTTTGGGGTGGAGTATCCCTTTAAGTACAATGCCAAAATTGAGTTTACAGTTCTGTTTGATGATTATTCTTCCTACTTAATATACAAAACCAAATCACAAAGCAATTTATCTGTGTTATCAGAACCACACAATATCTGAGCCATCATAAATACAATAAATGCTAATCCTCTCCATATTCCTGAAGCACATTTCTTTTTTCTTCAAATTTACACAAAAGAAAGAAAACACCACAAATAAAGTTAAGTGCCTTTTTTTTTTTTTAATCGGAACAGCCAGGTTTGAACAGACTTGGACCACAAAACTTTCTCCATTCTCCCCTCCCATTCTGGATCTGTAACCCTCTTTATATAACAAACACATACACATCCAACACGTCTCAACTGAACAACCAAACATGATGCTCCACCGGCATCAAGGACTGCAATGAAATAACATCAAACAACGTTCTAGATGGCGCCATCAGATCACCTCTAATGCTCTCCTCTCAACCCTCACACACTCATAGAGCACACTTTAGCAGTCTGGACGTCAGTACAAGCATCTGGTGAGATGATGGAGAGCAGCAGTTTCCAGCAGCAGGGTACCCTCTGACGGCCACCTTCAGCCCTGAGAATATCTAGCCCATAGTTTACCGATCTGGAGTCGAGAAATCAGCCATTGGTCGGGTGTTACGGCTCTGTATTAGGAGATGGTCAGAGAGGAGCATTAGGACGGTGTCTTGTCCAATCTGTGAGTAACAAAAACCATGAAAAAAGCAGGAAAAATGACCAACATTGGAAGGACGTAACATTGGTGGCACTATACGATCATCATTTTTGTTGTTTTTCTCCAAAACTCCTCGCAATTATAAACATTTCCCTTATATAAAGATATTCGAGTGAAAAATTCAGGATATTTATTTGTTCTGGATTTACATATTTCACAATATTATTTCAATTTAATCAGCTCGATATCTGCATGAACACTAACTGCTGCATTTCTCCAACCATTTACCTTTATATCACATTTGCTTTATTTAAATTACACTGAAATAGTTGGTTTGCTATTTTGCGTGCTGATATTTTATTTCCATTTTTTTCTATTACAAAAATATTCATATAACCCAAGACAAACCTCTCCGTAATGCACATTCAATGCACCTGACAGCAGCAAAAACTGTACATCTGTTTATACTCCAAAGAATGCGTAACAAAAAATGTAAAACAGAACAATGCCAACAGTGGGATTCAGAGACATGAAAGGGAGAGGAGATCAGAACCAGTATATACTGAAAATAAATCCATTCTAATTAATCCATCTAGTGACCTTTGCCCCCAAGTTAAAAGATGGATAAATGAAACATCAACAACATTCCAGCACATTTGGAGTCAGTTGTCAGACCTGTTCTTGTTTTAATCTCACAAATAAATAATAAACAATTTTAAGCAAGATCCAATAGGAAAGAAAGCAGCTAGTCGTACAAAATGTCCATAACTCGGCAATTTCTCCACTCTGAGATTGTGGTTTGTAGCGTTTATGAGGTTTTACCCAGATACAGAGAGCAGTAATGTCCTTTTCATGAAAAAGGTCAGATGTACTTTATATATAGGTACATAAAAAAAGAGTGAATTAGATAAATGTCTGAAGAAAGAAAAAAAAAGGGGGGGGGGGGGGGGGTTAGGGGTTGGGGGGGGTTAAAGTGATTATAAAAAAGCAAAAAGAAATAAAAATAAATAATGAAAAAAAAAAAAAAAGGCCAGGTTGGGGGAAAAAGAAAAGTGATAGTTTTTCCTTTGAAAAATCCTTAAAATTTTTTTCAAAAACTGTTTCCTTAATCGACATAAGTGATCTATGTTACAAACACAACTTCTGCATAGAGATATGCTGAATCATATCTGTATAATCATTTATCAGACTCTGCTCGGAAGGAAGGAAACGCAGAGTTTATAAGATCAGGGTCTCCAAAGGGCGGCAGGATCAGTCACAAATAAGGCTGAACAATCAAAGTAAAGGTTTAAGCAATGAAATCAATCCAAAATTGGCCGAATTTGAAGTCATACTCTATTGATTAAAGAGGAATGAATAGCGAGACAAGAACACATCGGGGTCTGAGACGGAAACTTTTAAGATTCTGACCTGAGAGTATTTGTTGCGCATTAATGTGAAGAGAGACACAGTGTCGAGCTGTTACAGAATCACGTCGCTGGGTGCCGCCGCTAATGGCACGAAGACAGAAGACTGTGTGTTCATCGCCGCTTTTGCTTTTAAAGAGAGAGAATCTATCAAAACAGAAGGGATTGAACAACTTTTCACTGCAAAACTCAACTGTTAGAATGAACCTCCTACTGTTTTTCTCATTTTGCAGAACTATAAGCATCATAAAATGGACTGTAGTGGAAAGGCAAAGGATTACACCTGAAAAATCTCTTTACATTTATATATATATACATATATATATATATATATAACAACCACAAAAGAAAAACAATAACAAAATAGCAGCTTTTTTAGCACAGACATATAGATGATCAATCTGAACTGTAAAAAAGGTACAAAAGTGACCGACAAACGATGCACACGCTCTGTGGTCCGACGTACGACTGAACAACCAAGTGAGAGAACATTTCAACTCCACAAAGCCATAATTTTAAACCTTTTCAGCTTCTTTTTTTATCCGAATCCCTTTTAACATTTCAACATCTGCTGCATCTGTTGTTCGACCTTTCAATTATTCAGTGCGAAATGCATCTTATCCTAAGCAAGAAGACAGAAAAGTGGGAATCTGGGAAATCTCTCCAATGTTTTAAAAGGAACAGTTCACCCAAAAAAACAGCCTCAGGTAGATGAGTTTGTTTCTTCATGGAGAAATGTAGCATTACATCACTAGCTCACCAATGGATCCTCTGTAGTGAATGGGTGCCGTCAGAATGAGTCTCCGAACAGCTGAAAAAACATCACAATAATCCACAAGTAACTGGAGTGATTGTTTATTGGTTTTTTTTTTGGATACTGGATTTAGAAGTTGATTTTTTTTTTTTTTTATTACAAACACGTAGCTTTTCACTTCACAAGATGTTAACTGATGGACTGGAGTCTTGTGGATTATTGTGATGTTTTTATCAGCTGTTTGGACTCTCATTCTGACGGCACCCATTCACTGCAGAGCATCCATTGATGAGAAATTAATGTAATGCTAAATTTCTCCAAATTTGTTCCGATGAGGAAACATCTGCATCTTGGATGGGCTAAGGTTGAGTACATTTTTTGCAAATTTTAATTTTTGGGTGAATTATTCCTTTAAGCAGGTTTGGATCACCAGGGTAAAAAACTGTCATAGGTATTTTGAGGAATATGGATGCAAGGGGAATTTAACGACAATTTGGCAATATTAAAAAAAAAAGAAAAAAGAAAGACATTTGGCAGATTTGAGAATTTCTTCTCCACTAAGTCGCACAGCCAGATGATTTCGAGAAAAAGGAAGCCGAAGATCTCCCTACCCAGATCTGAGTTGGGTCCTGGGAATGAACTTCTAAGATGGGCGGAAGAAAAAACATCTCTGATTTAGATGCACGCCTTTGGAAACAAAGACAAGAACAAGTGCTTCGCTGTAGGATTGGCTTAGAGATATGCAGAGCGTGTCGTAATAATGCCACCGTACCCCTACTGGCTCAGATAGACCTTCAAACCAGTTTTGGAAGTTTAGAAAAGTAACAAAACGTAACAAAAACAGTCAGCCTATCGAGTGCGAGAGTGAAGGTCATGGTTTTTCAGTCAGTGATCCAGTCTGCGTTCATGTCAATCAATTCAACGAAATACACAAAAAACAAAGAATTCCAAACTTTGTCCGTTGAGGTATGATTGAAAAGATCGATTGCCTGGACTCTCAGTTTGTACCATTATGTTTTTCCTTGTCTCTTAATTTCATATTTCTTCTCAGGAGACCACACAGTGGCTTGACAGACAGAGACGTGTCCGGAAGCCGTCGATCAGCAAGCCGACGACTGGGGCAGAGGCAAGGCACGCTCGTTCTTACGCCCCCCGTTCATGTGAGCGTAAGACTGGGTCTCGTCAAACGGGCTCCGGAGAACCATCGAGGGCCCGTTTGCCGCAGAAGCAGAGAGTGGGTGCTTGTCCGTGGAGCTGGGGGAGGAAGGCGGCGAGGACGGGCCGGCCGGGGTGGAGGAGCCCTGGGACGCAGGGGCGCACTGTTGAGGGGAGGCCATAGAGGGAGCGAGGGGCTGCAGGTTGGAGGACGGCTCCAGAGGAACGTTCTCCATGGCTCCTACGTTCTCCATGTCCAGCTCTTCCATGTCCGGAGGTTTGTTCTCTTCGCTGTAGAAGAAGCTCGTCTCCTTGAAACCCGCCTCCAGGTCCTCCTTGATGCTGCTGATGATCTCCAGGAAGGACGGCCGCATTTTGGGGTTGTACTGCCAGCACATGCGCATCAGTTCAAACCTGAAACCGCACAAGAGAAGAACAAGAGAAGTTCAGCAACATGGTCCTTGAGAAACATTCAAATTAGTTGAATTTTTAGGAAATTCAGCAAGTTTTGAGCTGAAATGGCTCATTTTTATTGTTAATTTATATTAAATGTATTTCCAAACATCTCACCTGGTTTTTGTTATTTCAAAAAAAGGTCCTTTTAAATTTAAAATTATTTTAAATCTCTCTCTCTCTAATAACTTTATACATTTTAATTATCATAATTTTTATAACATACATAGTACAATAATTAATGTATTCACTATATGAGTTATAAACTCATATACCCATATATCAAACTTCATATAACCAATTATTAATCATCTTAATCACTCTGGTTTGAGTTGGTTAAAAAAAGTTATTTTCAGTTTTAAATCAAGTTACTATATATATTAATATCAATTTTATTTAATCATTTCAAAACCATGAATAATTATTAATTATTAATAGATTCATTTCTGACTACTTTATATGATACATTTTACATAACCTAACTTGGGTTTTTGTCATTTAAAAAAGGCCTTTTCAATTTTAAATTAAGTCATTTAAATTAATTAATTTTACATTTTAATTTAATTAATTTTAAAGTTATACATAATATATTTATGGTTTATTAAAATTGCATTACAATTTACATGTATAGACTACTTTATATAACAGATTATCAAAAAATCCATCTTTTTCATTTGTGTCTCTAAAAAAGTCTCTAAATTTTAAATAATATCAGTATACATATTATAAAATGTATTAATGTATTTATTAATTTGTATTCATTTAAAATGATTCATAATACATTTTTATACTTTCATTTAATGCTGTGAAATTGATTAATTGCAATTAATCACAGCCAAAATAAAAGTTTGTTTACATAATATGTGTGTGTACTGTGTATATTTATATGTATATATAAATACACACACATGCATGTATATATTTAGAAAATATTTACATGTATACAGTCACATTTAGATATGATTTATATTATATATAAATATATATTATATATATTTTTAAAATATATAAACAAGAGTGTGTATTAATACATACAAATAAATATTCACAGTACACACACATATATTATGTAAACACAAACTTTTATTTTAGATGCGATTAATCACGATTAATCGATTTGACAGCACTACTTTAATTATAAATACGTTATAATTTAATTATAGTCATTACATATAGCCGACTGAATATTGTACTGTTTAACATTATTGTCATATACACTGCTACTATAACAAAATCACTCATAAGATCTTGTTCGTACGCCTACGCCTACGCCTACGTGCCGTAGCACTGAACAACAGGTGGCAGTGTGACGAATCACTAATATAAACATGCACGCTATCAACGCTTATGTCCTAAACACAGCTGCAGTGAGCTCATGGTGAATGCCCCGAGCTCTTACTGCACAGCAAACACACAACTGTGATGAAATCACACTGCAGAGCTGGAGAGAGCTGCAAAGGAGGCCCGAGAGCGCCGGCGAAGGGGAACTGCTACAGTTACACGGGGGAAAAAATAAAAGCGTACCATATCGCTGACACTCGAGCATTCCAGTTCACCATTTTAATTATACACAAACAGGCTAAGAATACCAGAGGAGTCTGCTGAAATAAATACTGGGATCCCTGTGCCAGCTCACACACTAGTGGAGTAACACACACCATTAGTCTTACAAACACCAACACACACAGCTAGCGCAAACATCAGCTGACACTTACAAATACCCGTGCACCACATACACAAACATTCACACCAGCAGATCCAAGTGCGGTATTTTCACCGTCTCTTAGAGACACACACACACACACACACACACACACACACACACACACACACACACACACACACACCAGGGCTTTTGGCTCTCCAGCTGTGAGACAGAGAGACTGGACTCACTGCCCTCAGAGCCTCCAGCTTGTTTTTCCTGCATGGCATTAAGTGAAGTTTCCATTGATGGGGAGCTTCGGGCTGATTTTAGCACCTCCAGTCTTAAAAGTGCCATTTGAACAAGACTAAAGCCTGCAGTAACCTTTGGAAGGACAAAGTATGGATTTTTTCATCAAGATGGTGATAAATTGAGTTCAAAATGCCAGTGAGAAGTTTTTATTTTTTTTATTTGTATATATACTTATATATATATATATATATATATGTGTGTGTGTGTGTGTGTGTGTGTGTGTGTGTGTGTGTGTGTGTGTGTGTGTGACCCTGGACCACAAAAGAAGTATTGTGTGGTTGTGTTATATTTGTTTTTATAGCCAAAAAAACATTGTATGGGTCAAAATTATTGATTTTTCTTTTATGCCAATAATCATTAGGATATTAACTAAAGATATTTTGTAAATTTCCTACTGTAAATATATCAAATTTTAATTTTTGATTAGTAATATGCATTGCTAAGAACTTCATTTGGACAACTTTAACAAAAATTGTGATTAAATGAATGTTAAATTGCAAAGTTGAGTAACCATAAAGCAAAAAGTATTTTTTTTTTTTAACTTTCCAAACATTTTATTTTTTAATTTTAGATCCTACAACTTGCAATAGAATGAAAATTAGCAAACAATCCTGCACATGTGTCATATAAAGGCACTAAAAGGTTTCACTGTTTGCATCGTTCACTCTGTTTTTCTTGTACAGAAATCGAAGAGATCCTGCTTTGATTTCTTTTTTTATTACAAGAGCAAAAATAAATCAGCTGGTGATGTTGTGTGTGAAATATCACCCTTCAATCTCAAACTATCAATCTTCAATCTATTATTCTCATTTGTCAACACTCAACATTTTCTTCGGTGTCAAACGAGAAACGAGTAAAAAAAAAAAAAAATTGGAAAAACTTAAGGCAGGACTTAATTTAATGCATCAGGAAGAGATAACATACTAGAAATGAGTCAACTGAAAGGAAGCAAAAAAGATTGTAATTTCAGAGGCAGAGCAAGTTATTTTGATAAAAAGTCACCAAGTATTACAGAATCTACTTTTCAGTTAAGATCATTTCTAGTAAGAGGCTGTGGCTTTTGCCTTTTTTGGCTAAAATATCACATGCATGATCAATGTGGCTCAATGTGTGAAAACCTTTGTTCTTATTGCTACGCTGCACATAATTGAATCAAATAACTGGACTTCCCTTAGAGGCTGAATTTGGGTGACCGTTGGCACGGTTAGTCTCATTAAAACACAAGACAGAGGCAGCGGCAGTGTAGCAGCCCAAAACCCACCCACATACCCTCCTCCACTCTTGTTCTGCCTGCTTTAACGACCGCTTCATCCTTCCCGGCACTTCTCTCAAAAAGTGTGAAAAGGTGCCAAACGTTGGCCAACCACAACAAAGACCCTAAACCAGACGACCTTGGGATGAAAATAAGGTACAAGCCAATGCAAACCATTGTGCACTTCCTGTCAATGAACAGTGGACTGAGAAAATGCAAACTGCTGTTTCTCCTGAAACAAAACATCATTGTTCAGTCATGTCACCAATGAGTAAACAGAAAAAGAAAAAAAAAACTGCTTGTGAAGCTTGCTTTTTATTGTTTAGAAACCAGAAAACAAAAATGTGTATATATATATATATATATATATATATATATATAGAGAGAGAGAGAGAGAGAGAGAGAGAAGAGAGAGAGAGAGAGAGAGAGAGAGAACAAACAATATATTTATTATATATCTTTATAGAGAAATTTTTAATGGAGAAATATAAAAAAGTATTAAAATTACATATTTTATTTTAGCTGTATTTTTTTAAAATATTATAGAGAGAGAGAGAGAGAGAGAGAAAACAATATATTTATTATATATTTATATAGAGATATATTTAAATGAAAAATATTAAAAAGTTGATTTAAATTACATATTTTATTTTAGCAATTTTTTTAAATATTATGCATATATATATATATATAGAGAGAGAGAGAGAGAGAGAGAGAGAGAGAGAGAGAAAGAGAGAGAGATAGAGAAACAATATATTTATTATATATTTATACAATAAAAATATATAAAAAAAATTAAAACAATTCAAATTACATTTTATTTTTGTTATATTTTAAAAATATATTAAAGATAATATTATTTATTTATATAAAGATTTTTAATGGAAAATATTAAAAAGTTGAAGAAAATTTTTTTTTTTTTTTTAGCTGTATGGCAATAATATTTTAGCCAAGTTTTTATCCAACTAAACTACTAACTAAAAACACAAAAAAATAATGGTTTACACGTACAACCAACAAGTAAAGCTAAATGGCAAAATATGTTTTCTATGCTTTCTATTTTTCTGTACCCCTTTCTTCTCAAGACGCACACACCTACCCACCCACCTCTCTCCCTCCCTCCTGGTATAATATTATATTATTAAAAATGTGGAATCCCTGTAGTGCTTTGAGTGCTCACATGTCACTGCCAGCTCTCACACTTCAGATAAAACATGGACTCGAAACCAGACGCAACCTAACTCAAACTGCGCCAAAGAAAACCCAGAGCTTGGAGACTCTCACAGATAAACAAAGTGTTCTTAAATTTAGAGTCCAGCACCCAGAGGCAGAGCGTTAGACTAGGTGGCTTTAAAATCCAAAACAAATAACGGCCAAAGTCAAAAACTTTTCGGTAAATACCATTAATTCGCAAGCTAATTCAGATTTTTAATGTCTATTCTTGTTTTCAGCTATTCTTGTTTTCACACAGTAGGTGGCAGACTTTCTACTTTTTAAAAGGCACACACAAAAATTAAAATTCTGTCATCATTTATTTACCATCATGCTCTTCCAAACCTAACATGAATATTCATATTAAGAACTTTCAAGACATCGCACCAGGTTTGACGTCAATGACACCAATCTTTGACAGACGGTAAGAAAAAGTGACACTGAATTTTAGTCTGTTCCTCACATTAAAGTATGTGCATCAGTTATATGGACCCTTTTTATGGTGTTTTGTGTCCTTTTTGGAGCTCGACAGCCCCGGGTCACTGTCTGCTTTCACTGAATGGAAAACAGCAGCTTGAGAATTTTTCTAAATGTTGCATTTAGAACAACAGTGTGAGTGAAAGATGTGCATGAGATGACTTACAGCATGTCGGGGCAGTTGTCAGGTTTGTCCAGCAGTCCTCCCTCCATGACAAACCGCAGTACCTGCTCATTGGACATGCCCTGATAGGGCTGCTCGGCCAGGGTGGCTATTTCCCACAACACCACCCCAAAGGACCTGCAAGAGGAGAACAGATGAGAAAAAAGTTGAGATCTACACTGATAGCGACCAAAGTGTCTACAAGATGCTGATTTTCTTTTAATTCGGAGTGAGTTCAGTTAAAAGCTCCCCGCTTGTAAAAATGAACTGTTCCCTGAAGATGTTTTTTCAAGAAACAACAATATTTTTTTACTGAGAATGTGAGTGATGCATGTTCTAATTACCTAAAACTTTCAAATGGGAGCAAGTTGTCATTATAATGAGTCAGCCGCTCAGACAATTACATAATATAATGTGGTCTGTTGATAATAAAGCTATTAAGCAAGAAATACCTTCAGTCGTGCCTGACTCAAGTAATGCTTATTCTTTCGAGTTTATTCTTAATATTTTTCTACAGATAAGTGTTGAACATCTAAATTAGAAACAAAGGAGCTTCAAAGGAAGGAATAAATAATCACAGGCTCTGTTCCAAAACCTAATGAGCTGCTTTGTGCTCTATTACTGCCTACATATATTTAAAAAAAAAACAACTTTACATTAGGCAGCAGCTCAGTTATACACTGGACATTCCTCAACTGATTTTATGAAACACAAGTATTTTGCACTGAATTATTTGCATCAGTACTTTGCAGGGTTGAATTTAATTTTGCTTTGTAATCCACACTGCACAATTCACCATACTGAATTCACTTTCTCACTGAGCTCGTCACTATGCATTCTGGGATCCCCCCTTTTTTTTAGTTCACTCAAATATTAAGAGATGTTACATGGATTTTTAAAATTCATATTATTAATATCTAATATGCATTTAAAGTAATATCATTCCCTTTAAAAAACATCCATGCATGATCCAAATCACTTATCCTATAGAAACAAAACAGGAAAAAACTAAACTAAAACGGAACAAAACAAAAAAAATCACAAAACTAACCAATAAACTGAACAAAAAACACTAAACAAAACGAAACACTAAACTAAAACAGAACAAAACAAACATTGCAAAATGAAACACTAAACTAAAATTGAACAAAACAAAAATCACTAAACAAAAAGCAAAACAAAAATTAAAAACTTTTTTTTAAAAAACAACATGCTCATGGCAATGCATTTGCACAAAAGAAACGCTTTCTAAATGCTGCTAAAAAAGGTACATACTTAAAAAAAAATAAAAAAATAAAAATAAAAAGGTATATAATTTTGAACAGAGCCGGAATGTAGGCCAATATGTACCTATTCTATTATACTGTGTGCCTCTTGATTTCAACCTAACATGCAACAGCAACTGTAAGTAAGCCACTGCTCCATTTTAATCTCCACTTTAACCAGTGACATGAATGTGGGGCATGACTGTTTGAATTTATTCATTATTTTGCACTTCCGTTTGGTGGCACAAAAATGGCACACTAAGCCTTTAAGAAACGGCCATGATATTCTGATTTAGATCTTTTTTTATAATAAATTTGTAATTATGACTACTCCATTTTGATTACTCCTTTGTCTGATCCTCATGTAAAGTTTACCAGACATTCCACACCTGACGGTGATCCTGGACAGACATGAAGGGTGAACTGTTAGGGCAGACTCTCCAGACACCTGGCAGGAAACTTGAGCGCATTGTAATTAAGTTAAATCCTCTTCCTGAACAGGGAGTGCTTGATTCTGATCCTAAACAAAAGAATTTAGCACAAACCTCCCAGCGAGTCCAAACAGCTACTTATCACGACACGGGAGGACGAATCGACTAAAGATTCCTTGAGGCTCTGGAATGCCGCTCATATCAGCCGCAGCTGTTACCGTTTCCGGAAAAGCACAGTCTAGACTCCCCAAGGTTTTCTTTGAAAGTTTGTCAAATGAGACTAGCATGAGGGAAATGTTTCTAGCTCATATGAGGGCCGATGAGGCTTGATTGCCAGCTTCATTTGGAATATATGGAAAGATGTTTCTCCTCATTGCTTACCGCTTTAACGTATGCACCATGTAATGGAAAATGTGCGCTGAGCCGTGCGAGTGTGGTTTTCATTTCTCGTTCAGCTAGCGCAGGAACTGAAGTGGTCACAGTGGCGGCTTTCGCTCAAATACAGATGTCGCTCTGCAGCTGCAAACACTAGACTGATGTACCCTGATATACTGCGCACTATACCTCTCAATTAATATCTCTACATGTTTCGAACATCATGCACACACTGATTCTCTATAGAACACATGAAAGCTTACCAGACATCAGACATGGTGGTGAATACTCCATCTTTGAGGGACTCTGGAGACATCCAGCGCACAGGCAGCAGTCCCTTGCCTCCTTTTCTGTAGTAATCAGTCTCATAAATGTCCCGCGTCATGCCAAAATCTACAGATTGAGGATAAATGAGGTGAAATTACTAAAGTTCTATAGTTTTACTTGAGATTTAGCCAAACGGAATGAAGAAAATATACTGCAATTTCAGAAATTCATTACTGTAATTTGGGATGTGCAGTTGCATTATTCATTATTCTTTATTGCCATAATTTACTGCAAACCCTTTCATTTCTTATTACAGTACACAATGGTTAAAACAATACAAATCTGAGCGACATTTGTAGCAATGTAGCGACAGAGCTTTTTCTACCGTATTGTGATCAAGGAGCTTGCAGTTAATTGTAATAAAGAAGCAGTTTTAAGTGATTGGAGGAGTCTTATATACAGTACATCACCAGAGACAATGCATTGTTTCACTGGAAGATCCAGTTATGACATTTTAAATACAAACTACAGTGCAAAAAAAATGTAAAACATGAAACACATGCATGTATGAATCGTTCACAGATCAATAACGCGCATTTACAAATAGAATTCTAATTCATGCTAACTTTAAAATTATGAAACTATTAAATATTAAATATAACAAATTAATAATAATAATTATTATAATACATAAAAATTGGACAATAACTAATAGTGTTGATATAGTGCATTTTAGTATTTAATTTTGTTATGAAACAATGAGCAATAGCGCAAAATGTCAAAAGGAGTTAAATCTTAGGTGCAATATCTCAATGCAGTTTTTTATTTAATAACTGTCTAATTATCAATATTTACTGTGAAATACCACCAACTGAAGATAATTTACTGCTAAAATATGCTAAAACCCTCTCTGAGAAGCTGTTTTAAAATTCTATATCTGTTTAAAGCCACGCTACTAAAAAGAATGTACCTGCAAAAACTCAAATTTGGATGACTAGTCCCTATTTAAAACATTTCACATGTAACATTTCAACACATACCACCAATTTTGACAATAAAATCCTCTGCCACCATGCAATTCCTTGCTGCCAAGTCTCTGTGAACAAATTTGTTGGCGTTGAGGTAAGCCATGCCATCCGCGATCTCTCCCGCCATCTGAATCATCTTCTTCAGTGGCGGCAAAGGCAAGCTGGAGGTGTTCTGAGGATAGAAGAAGAAGAGAAGAATGATACTGCTGTAGCTCTATTCCAAAACCCAGTGAGTCTTGTGCATTTCATGCTGAAGCTTTGCGTCATGCAAACAGAAATCAATCTGTGTGCATGGGAAGAACATTTAAAATCAGTCACTTAGAAGGTTGCATTTTTCACACAGACTATGCAGTACACATCAAGAGATTACACTAGGTTTCGGAGTTGGAGTCTTAGAGGAGCTTATAGTCTAGAACTGCAAGGAGTGGCCCATTTAGGCACAGAAAACATCAGTGAATGCAAGCGCAGATGATGAATTCTGATTAATGGAAATTGCTCAGTTATGCATCTGATTAGCCAAATATTTTAATATCAGCGATGTGAAGCTGTCACATGCATGCCTGTATTCACCTCAGCGGATCGAAGCGAGCGCAAGTAACTCTTCAGATCTCCTCGTGTCATCAGCTCCATGATCACCAGGGTGGGCTGACCCTGCGAAACTACACCCAGCAGTCGCACCTAAACCAATCACAAACGACATCAGAGGAACCCAAGTCAACATTATCACACCAGTTTACTCCAATACTGACAATATTTAAAGCATTAGACGAGGTTTGTCATGTGTTCTGAGACTAACCACATGGTGACAGTTGAACTCTTTCATAACAGAGGCTTCATTGAGGAACTCGATGCGCTCGTGTAAGGTAGCCGATTCGTTGACTGTTTTAATGGCCACCCTGGTTTCCGGCTCATCTTTGACGACCCCTTTGGCGATGCCCTCATACACCATACCGAAGGATCCTTGTCCAAGCTCTCGGCACATGGTGATTTTCTCTCGCTCCACTTCCCATTCATCCGGCACATACACTGTAAACAAAGTACAAGAGTTACAAACTAACTGCATATTTACGAATTGATTTTGCCCTTGACTGAATACTCACTTTCTGCTGCGCTGAAGTACTCGGGGTTAACAGACGCGTAAAGGACTCCGTTTCCAAGCCTGTCACTGTTTCTGTGGATTACAGATAGCACTTATTTTATGTGGAACAAGGAAACATTTTCTGTTTTTATATTGTAGTATCTGGAGTATTTCAGATTGGTGCATTTTGTCTGTAGGGGCCTATGCTGTTAAAATGAGAGAATATGGTGTGTAAATGTGTTAAAACTGGTACCGTCTCTTGTTAATACAGAAGAAAGCCCCTCCAGCGCCAAGGACACAAATCAGGAAAATCGGGATGATAATGTAGTACAGGTAGTGGTCATAATTTGATTCTAGGGCGCAAGAAGAGAGTATTTGAAAACCCAATAATTCAACAAATTTCTAAATGGTCATATTTTGGAAGTTGAAAGGAAAGAAAATGATGGTAAACTTACGTTCAACCTGATTCACATAGAAAGCTATGGGTTCTGTCCATGAACCGTTTCCAGCGAGGGACGTAGCCCGCACACGGGCGGAATAGTTCCCAGCTCCCAAGTTGGAGAGTTTCACCCCTTTGTGCTTCCTGTAATGTTGACGGGATACACACTCATGCTTCTCAGGCTGTAGAAAAGGATTTACAAGGACATACTGATTAGTGTAAAAAAAAAAACATACCATAAATCATTAGTTGACAAACTAGTTAACAAGTAGTGCAAAAATGCAGTGCTTTGTCAGTGCTGTGATGCTCTTTCTTTAATGTATCTTAAATGTATTATTTAAAATATATATTGAATTTAACTATATTATGAAAATATTACATTTATCATAAATGCCAAATATACTATATTTCAATTAAAAAAATATTATTACAAATATTAACTGTAAAAACAATATAAAAACCATTCTTTCAAACTGCTTAATTTATATTTTTAAGGTTGTTTAGCTTTTTTATTAACTTGAATTTTATTAAATTTTATTAAAAAAAAAAAAAATAGTGAAGTTTGTTTCAAAGTATTATTATTATTATTTTTTTTTTAACTTGAATGTTACAGCACAGTGAAAGGCAATTCAATTATGAAAACTGAGTATTTACTATTGTCCTTTTGCATTATTGACACACTATTTTCCTATTTAATACTGCAAAGTTGCTTTGACACAATCTGCATTGTTAAAAGCTCTATAGAAATAAAGGTGACTTGACTTCTAAAAAAAAATTCTAAAACATTTATTATGACCCTGATCAGAATACAACGGTCACCTCTGTTCCAAGACGATACTGAATCTCATACAGCAGGATCAAGCCGTTGGGTTTTTGTGGTTCAGGCCACTTCAGGAACACAGAACTCTCCAGATGTTCCCAGGTCACAGGGCCAGGAATGTCATCGGCTCTTTCTAATGAAGGAACCAGAAGATTTGTCTTTGACATGTTTGAATACAGTGCTTCAGGTTCGATTCCGTGTCGATGTACTGCTCTTACCTGCCGCTTTGGTGCGGGAGAAGATAAATGCAGCTACGCTGCAGTGCCGAACCTCTTTGTTGCAGGCGTGCACATCGATGCGGTAAACTGTGAAGGGCTGCAGGCCACCGATGTCAGTGCTACGCTCCTTCACCTTCTTTTCTATAAAGGAAAATTCCTGTCTAGGCGGCTCGTCATCTGAGAAGTTTCCCTCCGTCAGGTTCCAGTTTCCCGCCAACAGAGTGTGGATGGAAGTAGCATTGGCCACACCAAAGAGATCCCGCCGTCGCCTGTCAGGAGGTCTGGAAACAAAGAGATCAGATAAATTGGAGTAACACTGTACAACTTCAAGCTCAAGTTGTGGTTGTGCAGAAACAGACTTTATTTAAAACGTTCTTTCACCATAGACTTCCATTGTAAATGCATTAATATGCACATGCAGGTTTGTAAACTGGAAAAATAATTAATTTTTTAAAAAATTTTTTTAATTTTAATCTGCTTTTATTGTATAAAACAAGCATTGTCTTTTCTAAAACGGATACACTATACAGAGCAGAGGAAAGAAAATACAAAGTTAACTTGTACACAGTAAAAAGTGCATGGTATAAAATACATGTTCATTTATACATAATCATCACCAAGAACGAATACTGTTTGGCATAATTTTTCAGGATCTCCTCTTACATTATTCATCTCTTTTCTGGTCAACTATATGATCACTTTCATTTAAAATGCAGTTTATTTTCTGTGCTAATCGACAACAGACATATGAAGGAAGCTTTTATTTCCTCAGTATTGGGGAGACCATTTTTAACCCCATTTGTGAACGTGTGGGGTAACAACCACATGGCTGTTCTCCCATGAGAGCAAGTTACTCTCGTTCATGCCAAAGCAATCACGGATCCTGTCCTCAGATGATCTGGCAATGGCTCCATCCCCTTGAATCCTTTCACACACACACCACAGCTGGTCTCCATTCCTCGGCCTGCTATCACTCACACGCTGGAGCGGTTTGTCACTCAACTCCCTACAAGCTGCAAGTCCTTCCTCTGCCTGCTGGAAACACACAGCCTACCACCACAGATGGGTTGAGTTTGCCTGAGAGCATGTGGCCAGAGACGTGATATGAAGATATACATCCCTCTGTATATGACCGGATAGGCTGGCTCGAACACAGTCTTGACTAATCGCTGGAATACAAACTATTTAAACCGAAATTTAGAGTGGAATACAAACCTATTTCATACTAAAACACCATGCAGACATTTAGGGTCAGGAAGGTTTTTTTTATTTTTTAAGAACGATTTCCATTTCAAATAAATGCCACTCGTTTGAACTTCATTAATTCATTAGAGAATCCTGAAAAGAAATTGCAGTTTCCACAAAAATATTAACTGTTTTCAATACTGATAATAATAAGAAAGCAGCAATTAGCATATTAAAAAGATATTTTTGAAAGATCATATGACACTGAAGACCGGAGTGTAATGCTGCTAAAAAATTAAGCTCCGCATAACATTTTAAAATTTATATCTAAATAAAAACAATTGCATTTGTACTGTATTTCTAATAAAACAGCCTTGGTGAGCATAAGAGACATAAGAGAAATGTTTTTTCAAAAACAACGACAAAAAAAAAAAATCTTACCTTTCCCAAACTTTTCATTTTCACCTTTTATATAATTTTTAACATTCATAAGTACAGCATCCATTTGAAAATGTTTTTTTTTCTTTGTAAAAACTATATTTTTACTGTCAAAAATGAGCAATTTAATGCATCATGTATGAAAGCATTAAAAGAAAGCCCATACATTTATTTATTTACTTATTTTTATAAAGCCTTAATTTATTATTAGTAAGTATTGACTGATTGATTGATTGCGAATCCAAACATTTTGAAATAGCCATGTGATTTAAGGTATCAAATAAAATCCCTAAACTTACATTATGACCAAACACCTTTTTAGTAAGTACCACTAAAAATATCACAAGTCGTATGTTAGCAGGCTTATTCTCTGTCCCTTCTGTTCCCACATCCCTGTGAAACAGCTTTTTCATTCTCTCTCGATCTCCTTTCTGCGTCTCCCTCCGTGCAGAGCGGCATTCATTGATCTGTGTGCTCTCCGGCTGGAGGGGAACTTCCCTTTATTTCATTGGTATTCCAGATGGCATTACTGTGCATTTCCTGGCAGCCGAGCGGTTTGAGGGGGGAACGGCAACTGAATGGATATGATTTCCTCTCCTTCTCGTTCCCCCTTCCTCTCCATCTCTCCAAATCCTGAACTTCGAGGGAACTCGAGGCACTTCCCTCAATATCTCGGTTTTCAATAAAAACAGGTTGTGCTGGCCTGGGTACAGACATACTTCTCAGCCGCCTGACATAGTTCTGGCACCGCTGCTTTCGTCGTCAGCCAAGCAATGACAAACACGCAGAGGGGAAAAGAATAAATAAAAAATAGACCAGACAGAGCAGGATAATCTAATCCCAAATAACGCAGGCCAGGGTGGAGAATCAATGCCATTTTGATGTCCTGAAACTTGAATTCACAGATGCATTGATTTCAATACAAGCCTGCTCAGCTATACAGTGATTTTGGCATCCTCGGCGGGACACATGCGCCGCCCCACCCGATGATGGATAGTAATAGGATACAGATGTTGCTCCTCATTTTAACACAGAACACTTAATGTGTTACACCTTTGAGATCAGAGAGAAAATGTGGCTTATGTAGTCATTTACATTTGCTTTGCTTGGTCTCCTGTGCTATTTAGATCCAGACCCAAGAGCTCCTACCACAGGATTACTAACACCAGGGGCGGAGGGAAACAATTACTGAGGGAACGCTGAAAATGTTCCAAAACAACCTCTCAGACAAGAAGCAAAAGAGCCATTACAAATGCTAACATCCAGAGACATCAAGAGTCCCTTGCAATCTTCATCTTTGAGATCATGAAAGGTTAACATGGATTTATTGACTATTAAAGATTTTAATTTGAAGTTTAATGGATGTTTTGTACTGGCTGATGCATCAAAACTTGGATGGGAATGAGGTCACATGTTAAACGAGGCTTCAACTCCGACATTCATTTTAAAGTTGTTGCCAATTAAGTAAGAGTTGTAATGCTTATGTCATTCCAAACCTGCAGGCTGTGATTTTTCTTTGAAATACAAAAGAAGACTCTTTACTGAGCCTTTTTCTGTACAATTATTGTAACATAAAAGTGGTATTTTATGTCCAGTACTAAATATATATATATATTTTTTTTATTATTAGTGTGATTTTTTATTTTGTTCAGCCAGGACAAATTAAAGAGATGAAAAGTAACACTAACACATTCATAATCAATATTGTATATCGCAAATAATGATAACTAAATTGGAAAATCTGGCCGATATCTGATCAGTTGGCCGATACTGTTTTTTTAAATCAATAATATGAACAAAAACTCAATAATAATGTGTTGAAATTTGTTATAAAATTAGCAATAATGGCTTGATTTTATTTTTATAAATCAAAATAATTAAATATTTAAATAAGTATTTATTACCAAATAAAAATACATAATTTATTATGATAAATTATTTTATTTCTATTAAGTGTGCTGCTTTGATACAGATTTTTCATAAAATTTTTTGATTTTTGTTTTTACTGTAGTTTTGATCAAATAAATATGGAAGCCTGTTTCCACCACTGCGAGAAAAAAGTCTGAATGGAGAGCTTATATCTCACAATTCTTAGAAAAAATAGTTACAATTGTGAGATGTAAACTCGCAATCGCAAGAAAAAAAGGCAGAATTGTGACATAAAAACTCACAGTTACCTTTTTTATTCAGTGGCGGAAACAGGCTTCCATAAATAAATGCAGACTTCTTTAAAAAAAAATAATAATAATTAAATATATATATATAAAAAAAAATTATACAGTGATGTTATTTTTGGAGAGATTAATAATCATATTCCTGGTCAAACTCTTAAGTTTACCTGGGGGTGAATATGGCATTGTGGAGGAAATTCTCAAAGGCTTTGCGGTAGTAGATGTCTTCCTCGTTTCGCTTCAGATCCTCCTCTGTTTTAGGGCATTTACAACAGGGAGCCTTTTCCCGCCCCCCTGTTTCAGGATTGGTTGGTTTGGTGTCCTCGAGTTCTGTCAAACCCGTGGCTGAAATCCTGATTGGGATCTTCATGTCTATAAAGAAACAACATAAACATGGTTACATTTCTCCAGTAGTGACCTTTAGTGACACAATCTTGTATTATTTCAATATGCTCAAAATGTAAATCCTGGCTTGAATGGCTTGAATATGGTGCACATTATTTTATTACGGAAAAGCTTTATGCATTTTGAAGTTAAAAACTTAACTAGACACTGGATACTTCAGATGTCCACAATAATATGTTTAACTGTTTCATGGTCAAAAGTCTGAATTGCTGTTGGGCAAATGGTGCTCAGTTTAAGGGTGTAATTTAGACCAGACCTTTTGAGCAGTAGTTGTGCTGATAGAGCTCACGGTCCTCGCCCTGCTGCTTCCAGCGGAGCAGGTAGTAGGTGCTGTTTCCGTTGGGGGAGACAGGTGGAGACCACCGCACCACCAGCTTTGATGAAGAATTAGAGTATGCACGAATGTCTACAGGCATTGAGGGTGCTGGAAAGGAAAAAAAAAATTCTTCATTTAGCAACTCAAATGTTTACTACAGAGTAAATCCCCTTGAAGAAACCCACTGAAAGTCATGAGTCATAACCATTGAGATACTTGTCTAGATTTCAATCAACTCTACACTGCTAAAAATCTTATTCTTAATCAGCAACTAAAAGTATTAAAATGTTCTTAAAACAGTTTATAGTTAAATATGTGTACATTAGGATTCAAAATAATTGTGATGGTTAGATTTTCCTTAAGGTTATTTGACCCTAACTATGGTGAGAACAGTAATATTGTGAAATATTTAAATAATACAACATTTAAATATAATATTTAAAATGTAATTTATTCCTGTGATCAAAGCTGAATTTTTAGCATCATTACTCCAGGCTTCAGTGTCACATGATCCTTCAGAAATAATTCTAATATACTGATTTGCTGCTCAAGAAACATTTTTTTATTTATAATTTTAAAAGTAAAAAAAAAAAAAAAAAAAAAAAAAATAACAACAGTTGTGGTGCATACTATTTTTGTGTAAACTTGCGTTGTGATATTTATTTTTCAGTATTCTCTTTTTACTGTCACTTTTGATCAATTTAATATGCTTAATAAATGAATATGCTTATTAAAAGTATTAATACTTGGTTTTAAATCTTACTGACCTGGAACTTTTAAACAGTAGTGTACATAGAGAAACAGACTAAGATATATCTAGCAAGTCTTTTATAGTATTAATCCATTCACATATTTTTAACTTATTTTAAGTATAAAAAAAAAAACAGCAACAAAACATGATCAACTGACCCAAACCCCAAAGCTGATCTACTGACCCATTTTTACTTTTACATTTGTATTTCCAACATTTTTTAATGAATCTAAAAACTGTATTCAAATTGAATCATGACAAAATGTCAAATAATGTCAAAAATGTCATTTCAAATTAAATGCCAGAGCAAACATTACCATCCGTAGTTAAAAAAAAAAAAATTTGATTCTTTAATATCTTATGCAACTTTGCTTTTCAGGTAATTCATCTTTTTTATATAAGGATGTTTTGATATTTTAAAGGGATACTCCACCCCCAAATAAAAATTTTGTCATTAATCACTTACCCCCATGTCGTTCCAAACCTGTAAAAGCTCAGTTCATCTTAGGAACACAATTTAAGATATTTTGGATGAAAGCCTGGAGGCTTGCCAAGACTGTCAAGTAAATAACAGTATCAAAAAAGTGTTCCCGTCACTTCATATAACCCCGATTGCACGTCTGATGGCAGATGGAGTATTCTGACGACGACATTCAAACCCTTTATGTACCTTGACACTGTTATTTATTTGGCAGTCTATGGGACAGTCACAAGCCTCCAGGTTTTCATCCAATATATCTTAAATTGTGTTCCGAAGACGAAATGAGCTTTTACGGGTTTGGAACGACATGGGGGTAAATGATTAATGACAAAACTTTCATTTTGGGGTGGAGTAACCCTTTAAAGAAAAACAGAATAAGTGTACTAATTAGGAAACATGCAATTCATGTCTTCAATTAAATTCATGGCTGACCTGAATCTAGTTCCTTACCTGATGGTTTAGTCCAAATGTATACCACTTCGCTCTTCGCCCCAAGACGCTGTCTGTCCTTGTCCTTGTCCCTGTCCCTGTCCCTGTCCCTGTCCCTGTCCCTGTCCCTGTCCTCCACGACTAATGTTACAGCTTTAACAAAGATGGCATACTGAGTCCAGGGCTTCAGCATGGTGAGTGTAACACCCGGGTTTTGGGTTTGGTCCTCCTGTAAATCCACGTCAACCATGTTCCAGCTGTCAGATCCACAACCGTCCTGACCATCAAACTCTGTAAGGTTCTGGAAAGGCCTACGAGAGAAAGTGAAGGCTATTTACAAAGCTGCTTGAACATTTTAATGGTATTGAGAAAAGTGGTTCAAAAAACAGTAAACTGAACCAGGGTCTGAAAACGCAAAAAAAAAAAAAAAAAAAAAAATCAATCGATCCACTCCGAGCAGAATCAATATTTTAACGTTTCTGTTCCTGTGTTCCTCTGATATTATTACCATTCTGAAACCGGTTCGGGTGGAAATAATACCAGATAATAACGTTATTTTTTTAAAACAATTTTCTTTGCCTATAAAAAAAATAAATAAAAATAATAATAATAATAAAAGTAAAGTGATTTTATTTAATAATAATGATAATTTGATTTATGATTATTTTTGGTATGTTTGCAAGATGTTATAGTATCTGTCAATACTGAGTAATCTTTTCTAGATTTTGGCCAAATGTAGGCTACTAAACAAAAGAAAAAAAAGAGTTTTTTTTAAGATATTTAAAAATGTTTGCTGCATTGTTAAAAAAAAAACAGTACTTGTATAATATTGCGTTTTGAGAGTGACAAAAAAAAACATAAGTCTAGTAGGCTCACGTCACATTTTATTAATCCATTCAGAAATGATGTGCTAAAATGCCGGTAAAGCAAAATGTTAACAATCATAATAAACCCAGTTATTAGTTTCTCTCCACAACAAATCCTCTAAAGTTAAGGCTATGTGTTTAGGCTATAAAAATATCAATCCAAAAACAAATTAATTTAAGGTGAAACTGATGCCTACCTCTCTCATTCGGCACGAATACAAATGTTTACACATTCGATGATTTGATTGGTTGACAGCAAATTTCAAATATTAAATGGAACAATAAAATAACGTTATTAACCGGTTAATGGCCATTTAAAATTTTCAGATTCTGTTTGGAACTATAAAATTTGATTTTGTTTCTGTTCCTGTCAAAATGTTGTTTGTTTCCAGTTTTTGTTTTCGTTCCTTGAACTGGTTCACAGCCCTGATCTGAACAAATTAACAAAACTGAATAAAAAGCAACACTTACGCTTCTTTGTAGTATACAATAAAACTGACAAGGTCTCTGGAGTTGGCTGGTCGAAAACCATCCCACATCAACTTGATTTTATTACTACTCGTGGTATTCGATATGAACTTAAGGATTTCACTCCCACCTAAGAAAAACATTTACAAAATTAAACATTTTATATGTAGATACAGTCTACACTCATTCATAGTTGTTTAAATTGAGAACATAATATTTACAGCTTGCACGGTCTCCATTGTTGCGGAAATCTCCTTCCAAAAACTTCTCCTTAATTCCCGTTTTCTCCCACATTTTGCGGATCTCGGACATGCAGAGTTTGGGATTCAAGCGAAAATACAGTTTTCCAGCATTAATGGTGAGATTGTGCTGGGACCAGTCCCATAAAAGCTGGAGATGCTGGTTATCCAAGGCTGCAAAGGCATACATGCTGGAGACAACATAACAATAGCAATGAATAAGTGACAAAAACAGAAAGAAAAAAAATATGCACACTGCACAGTTTTGGAAGTGCCAAATGCATTTAAATGCAGAATCGAATCCACTAAATTAATGTTGTGTGGTAATGATTGATATAGCAAATCACAGCTACACTACTTATTCATCAAAATATTACTGAAACTGGAGGCATATTAGCATCTGACAGAGATGCAACAGTAAGTAGGGTTATTATAGTTAACTAAAAGCAAAAAATATTACTTGAAATAAAATAATTTCTCATTTTCGTTGTTTAACTTGAAGGACTAAAATAACCAAAACAAAATAATAAAATTAACAAAAACTACATAGAAATAAAAAACTAAAAAAAAATTACTAAAACTTACACAAGAAAATATAAGATAAGAATATAAGAAAATATAAAAATTAAATAAATATTATATATTATATTCCATTTACAGATGTTCTTAATTCTTGCCCAGCTCTCAAATGTTTTAAAATGATATAATTTGCTTTAAGTTCAAAGTATGTACATAGATAAGCTTTCCATTGATGTACGGTTTGTTAGTATAGGACAATATTTGGCCGAGACACAACTATTTGAATATCTGGAATCTGAGGGTGCATAAAAAAAAAATCTAAATATTGAGATAATCACCTTTAAAGTTGTCCAAATGAAGTTATTAGCAATGCATATTACTAATCAAAAATTTAGTTTTTTTATACTTACAGTAGGAAATTTACAAAATATCTTCAGGAACATGATCTTTACTTAATATCCTAATGATTTTTGGCATAATAATAATTTTGACCCATACAAGTGTTTTTTTTTTTTTTTTTGGCTATTGCTACAAATATACCCCAACGACTTAAGACTGGGTTTTATGGTCCAGGGTCACATACGTGATATTTTCAGTTTTTCCATGATCTTGGAAACCCTGTCTTTTTAATCAGTATGCATTCTCTGGACCGTAACATATAGTTCACCTATTGCAAGCGACTACTGTGGCAAGAGATGAAAACAAATAGTCAGAAATTGTGAATCATTAGTCAATACACACCTTCCTCTCTATATTAACCACTGCTATGGTTTTGGGTACACACACACACACACACACACACACACACACGCACACACACGCACGCACACACACACAAAACCGCAGTAAATTCAGATATACAGTGCAACTGTCACTTTCATAAATGCCTGAACTCTGTGTATATGAAGCTGCAGTATGTTTGAGGCCATTACTTGACATATACGCTGATGATTCACAAGCATTGACGTAAATGATCATAAAAGATAAACAGCTTCAGTAAAAGCTGCGTTTGGAATGTAAGCACTTCACATGCATTAAGAGCAAGTGTTGCTTTTAACCCTACAGCACACCTGAAAGCTTTAGTCTGGCACATGTCGAGTCACTTTATACAAACACACACACTTACATTAACTGGCTTAAAGACGCCGTCAAGCCAGTCTTATACACATGCTCTATTTGTTGTATTTATCAGCCGGGTTTATTACAGGCCTGACGCTTGTTGTTGATGCACGTTTAAGGGAATGTTAACAGAACGGACTTATAAATGTTGAATATGTGGATGGAGGGCTTGTTTGTTTATATTTGTCTCCAAAAGCGTTCCCAGAGCTCAATTTAGTCTTTCGTAACAACATGGCACAGAGAGGGCTGTTTTGATCTGTCTTGAAAATGGGATAACAGTAAACAAACAGGGATTGAATTAAATGACACATTTCTTCTATGACGCACAGGACCCATTCTGTTTAAGGAAAAGTTTGACGTTAATTCTGTACGTAATTTTGCTGATTCACACACATAACCAACAACAGGCATGTGATCAGCTAAGGACAGAAAAAAATAAGAAAAAAACAGTTTTTCCCATTCAATAAGACAATATAATAATAATAATAATATATTTTTTTCAACTAATAAATTAAGTGTATTGAGGAAATACATTTTAAAATTACATTTTTTAAATAAAAAATAAATAAATAATTATTTAACAACATTATTGGTAAATAATAATAATAATAATAACTACAACAACAACAACAACATGCATTAAGGAATTTAAATTAAATAAGTAAAAAAAATTATACATATGTAATATGTAATTATTATTATTATTATTATTATTATCACCATTATTATTATTATTATTATATAATAATATTAATTATTGCTACTGTTATATAAAAATATTACAATAACATTATAAAATATAATAATAATTATTATTGTTGTTATTATATTATATTAATATTTGTTGTTACATTATATAGTAATAAATGTAATATAATTTAATAATGTAGTATAATTATTATTATTACCACAATTATTATTATCATTTACAAATTAGTAAAGAAATATATAAACAGACTTTTTTCAGATACATGCATTTCACATGGGTCACACTTCTCTAGTCAGAAAATATGGAAATCTGTATAACATGAAAAACATGCACATTCTTGAACATGTAACTCCTACTTTCATTCCTAAAGCAGTTAAATATATTACTCCCAAAACCAATTCCACAGTTCAAATTCTGAACTTGGCTGCACTGGGTAGCCCCGCCCACCACAAAATCTCACTGGTCCGCAAACCCACCCTCATAACTCTCCATTAATCATCATATATAATCTGACTGGCTGTGATTTGTGTCATTTTGAGCAGTTCTGTGTTGAATGTGGATAGATAAACTGTTAGGAAATGTTGGAATGTGTCAAATTCAAATCTTACTCTTCCCATAGTTCTTCTCCATGGATGTATCTGAGGCTCTTGAGGAAGGAGAGAGAGCTCAGGGCATGTGATGAACGGATCTTAATGTATCCTGTCACTGTCTTGATGAGTCCCAGGAAGTTTTCCAACTCCGAGGCTATGTTAGCTAGAGAGACGGAGGAAAAGAGAGCATGTCAGCGAGCAGGTGTACAGCAATCCGGTGCTAATTGAGGAGCTGCTGTGCCACAGGTACTCACTGCCACGGCGGATGTTGATATGCAGGTTCCCTTTGATAACAGTGCAGCCCTTGAGGGACTGAGCCGCGTCCACCGAGTCAATGACCTTTTCATCACAGATCTTGTCACACAGGCCGTCACAGGCAGTGCAGAACATGCTGCTACACACACAAGGACAAAAAGATCACCACAAAACCAACACGGATGAACCAAATATCTCACTTTCACCTTATCATGTGACCTTCAGCTCGGTGAACGCTAGAGCCTCCGAGTGCAGCTGAACTTTTTTCGCTCTTGATTGGTTTGTTCTGAGGTAATCAGAAGTGTGATTTTTGAGTTTAACTAGGTAACACGTTTCGTCTGATTGCTTTTCAGTAGGTATACAGGATCTGAACACTTTTGTCAGATTTCTCTGCAATGACTGTTCAGGAAAATTGCTGAATTTAAAACTAGAGTACTACAGTCTTAGTATTAGCAAATTAGTAAAGGCCATTATCACTCATTTTAAATACTGAGTGGATTTATTTGTAAAGTATTCGGAGAGCTGGGAAATACAGTAGATTAAGAATATATTTGAACTGAAGTGCTAGAGGATGTGTCGAACTTTGTAAATGATAACGAGTCTAAATCTGCAGTATTTTCGCACTAAATTCTGTAGATACCAAAAAGTCTATTTATCAGATATCACACATCTTAAAAATAGGGGGTGAAACAATGAAAATAAATAATGAAAGCTGTAAAATATAACTGAATTTCAAACAAAGCAAAATAAAACAATGACAATATTACAGCAGAATTCTACTTTTTTTTTTGTATACACATTTATAAAATGTTTTTGACTGCATTTATTTGCTAAAAATAGTATACAAACAGTAATACTATGAAATATAATTACAATTTAAAACAGCTTTTCTATTTTATTATATTTTAAAATGTAATTTATTCCTGTGATCAAAGCTGAATTTTCAGCATCATTACTCCAGTCTTCATTGTCACATGATCCTTCAGAAATCAATCTAATATGCTGTTTTGATGTTCAAGAAACATTTCTTGTAATTATTAATGCTGAAAAAAGCTGGACTTTAGTAACATATGTACGTCTTTACTGTCAGTTTTGATCAATTTAATGTGTCCTTGCTAAATAAAAGTATTATTTATATATATATTTATTTCTAAATTCTGCTGACCCCAACCTTTGCACTATATACTTATTGATTTATTTGCTAACTGAAATAATAATTTCTTTAATAAACAAAAAGATAAGAGATTTTATTTTATTCTTTGTCAACGCAAAAATAGAACACTTAAATTTCATGTTGGACAATTAATCTAAAACACATGGAAACTGTTTTATTCACAACTTTTTGCTAAAATTACTACCATTCCTCAATCCCACATTTAAAACATGAAAAGTTTAGAAGTGGATACCTGCGGTTCTCATCCCGTGTGAAGCCGGGTGGGCAGTCGGACATACACTCTCCTCCGTGGATGACGAAGCGGTCGTAATCAGGCAGGTGGACCTTGGAGCAGAAGTCCTTGGTGATGCAGCGCCAGCCCTCAAACTTGTACGTGCCGAGCGGACAGTCCTCCACGCAGCGGCCCTCGTGATAGTAGTGCTGGCAGGCGGCACAAGCCCTATCGTTGTCGGGCACAGTGCAGCTGCCCAGGCACTGCGGGTGGCAGCACTCGCCCGAATCCGTGCATGCCCGCTGTCTGCAACCCTTCGGACAAACTGGAGGGAAAACACAGGAAGGGAAATGCTGATGTGAAACCATTTCTAGATTTGTTTCAAGAAAACTACACTAAATTAAAAACTGTAGGCAAAAGACTTACACCATTAGAGATGAAACTTTTATACAGCCTTCTGTAATATCAGAAGGTTTCTATGATTTACTTAGACATGTGCTGGTATTTGGTAATGCGATATATAATGAATATGCACAATATTGTTATTGTGGGCACTTCTAAATATCATGAATAATTATATATTACAAATTATTCAGAATTTGGAATGCATTTTAAGAATACTATTCTCATCAACTGGTCAAAATGCACAAAACCGCTGTATGCTGCTTGAAAGACGCTGTGCGCTCTGATGTAAACAAACACGCATGAGACGCGCTAAACTGCAGAAAATGCAGCCGTTACCCTGGAATCCCCATAAATAAACATATTTAAATAGATTTAAATAGCCATTCAGATTTGTGGATTCGCTATGGTGTTCATCACAGCGCCAAATACTTAAATATTTAGACTTAATAGGCTATTTATTTTTAAACTTTTTTTTTAATTTTAATCTGGACTACAACATGCCCTAGATATTGTTTGAAAGTGTTTTGATTCTTTATTGTTCGTTCACACTTTACATCAGGTCTTCATTAGTTAACATAAACTGCCAATAAAAAATTCTTATGAACATTCATAAATCTTAGGTATTACAATATTTAATAACACGTTGTTAAAATCTAAAGTTGTAACTGTGTTATTTAATGAGCTAACATGAACTAAGACTTGTATTTTTTAACAAAGATTAGTAACTTCCGTAGCAAATGTAGCAATTGCTCATTGTGAATGTTAATGCATTAACTAAGGTTAACTAATGAGGTCTTATTGTAAAGTGATACCTATGGGTCTTTGTAGTTCTTTTGCACTTTAATCTGTGTAAATTTATATATTTTTCTGTATTGTATTTAAATGTTCAGTTCTTTTTGTTATAAGAAAAAAGTTATTAAACCTGTTATACTATATTATGAGCACTTTCAACTAAATTTCAATATCGTGATAATATCGTATACCGTGATAAAAGCATTAGCAATTAACCGCAACATGAAAAATTGATACCGGCATATCCCTAGATTTACTTTTATTGGCTACTGTTACTGTATAACAAATACTATCCCAATGTAAAAAAATAAATATAATTAATATTATATTAATAATATTTTAAATACAAACACTTTATATTGTAATATACATATGTTTGTGTGTTTGTGTACACACACAGTACATATATAAATTAAACAGAAAGACTGTTCACAACAGATTAAATTCTGCTGATAATTGTGAGTAGCATTAATCATACTGTATAAAAAATACTATCACAATTGAAAAAAAGCAGGTTTAATGAATATGAATAATAATTAAACTATATATATATAATTTGTAGTTGATTGAGCTATGGTAGGTTTTTTTTTTTGAGGGGGGGAGAATAAACAAGAAAGAGTAAAAGAAAGACAAAATGATAAACAGAAGGTGATGGGTAACTGCTTTTCATATTGCTTTCAGATCCTCCTTGAAAGATTCATTTTTAACTAGTCTAGAACATTCAGGAAGTCAAACGCAGGCTCAGGTAAAGCTGGTTAATTTCCTGACCCTGCTGTGAGGTTAAAAGCCTGGCTGAAGCCCAAGCGGTCTGCAGCTCTGGGTCAGGGTCATGTGATAACACGTCCTCGTCCCGTTACTGTCTATTTCCTCTCGACCTCCGCAGTGTCTTTCAAGCTTGACTGATAAATGTTACTGCAAACAGCCCCAAGGATACAATGCTGTACACTACACAAACGAGTACAGACACATACATCACCACCACTGTCAAAGAAATCCTTTACGTTTACACTTCCTTCTGCCAAAAAAACTACTTAAATTATCAAAACCTATGACCTCATCACCATTAAACGCTTTGGGCTGGTGAGAAAGACTAGACTCAAAATTAACTTTGCAGAAATGCAGAAAGTCTCAGTAAAAACTATATATATAAAATTAGTAATGTGACAAATTTATATTTCATATGCAATAGACTTAATTGTTCAATTTGATTAATTATATTAAAGCGTTTCGCATGGAAATCATACCATATGTACATACTTTTTAAAAAATAAACTTTTTATAAACATGTATAGAATAATTTACCATCAGAACTGAAAACAAACTGAGTTTAAAGTTTTTAAATTGAATCAATAAAGAATTGGTTCAAACAATCATATTAATATAAAACAAACAATAAATACAACCACATATTGCAACCCTATATAAAACAAATGACCATGAAAAATAATGAGGGAAATATTTCTAACCTTCTGGATAAACTAAAATTGAAACTAGAATAAACTTAAATAAACAAACAACCAAACAAGGTGGGGGGGGGGGTCCAACATAAATGTTAATAAATGCAAAAGAAAATCACTTTTTGAGAGAAACATTACCACCCTTCCAAATAATCTAAAATAAATAAATAGAAAAAAAAAAATAATCCAACATAGAAGTTAATACATGCTACTAAAAAATAATTTTGGGGAATAAAATACTGCTAACCAATCCAAATAAATTAAAACAAACAGAGAAAAATAACACAACATATATGATAAGAAATAATTATTTTGAGGGGAAATATTGCCACTCTTTCAAATAATCTAAATCCAATACATTGTTTATTAAATGCACCTGAAAAAATATATATATATATTGGCGCAACTATTGCACTAAAAGAAAAAAAAGTGCATTTGTCAGCTTGCAGACATACAGAAACACTGAGTTTTCCTGCGGTCAGCTCTTTTTTGCCCTCATTCTCATATGACATACTGTATACAGTGCATGTGTTAAGTGTGAAACCCAGCCCCGCTTTACAAACAAATCCAGTCCACATTTTCCATCCGACCGACACTATGTATAATTCGACCAGAGTCCTCTGCTATCATTCTAAATAAGAGCGCATTGTAACAGGGGAGAGGAAAAACTGATTCAGGTCAGAGCACCAGCAAGGAAAACACCAGCTTTAGCACAAGAATGGCCTACATTTAGAACAGAGAAACTCAGCTGCTCGATCTCTCCTTACATGCTCATACTTCAGCCTGGAAGGCAGCAAACTCGCTGTCCAAATGGCCATGAGGAGACGACTCGCATATCTCAGAGAAGCCCCTGAAAGACTATTTACTTTCATTTATTAAAATGTTGGCCTTTCCACAGCGCCAAAGGGCTGAGGGGTTTCAGGGAGGGTCTCTGGGAACGCAGGGATTCGGGTAACCTTACAGCGGGGTCGAGCAAGGCCAAGGGCAGAAGAAAAGCTGGATGCAGAAACCCGTTCAAGCTGTACATGCAACAGTCGCCCTGGAGGACGCTTGTAAATAAAAACGGCTGATAAGAGTTAAATGATAACGCTTTTGTGAAAGCACACGTTAAAAACCTAGCCTGAGGTTTAATGTGTATCTGAGCTATTCCTGATCACAAGCAGCGTTCAAAGAGCAAATTCTTGACAAGAGAGTCAGACGTTCAGCTTCAAATAACTATATTTAAGTTAAAGGGATAGTCCCCCCTAAAATCTGTCATTATTTACTCACCCTCATGTTGTTTCAAACCTGTTGGTTTCTTTCTTTTCTGTTAAACACAAAAGAAGATATTCTAAAGAATGTTGGTAACCAAACAGTTGACGGTAGCCATTGACTTCTATAGTATGGGAAAAAATACTATAGGCTACGGTCAACTCGAGGGTGAATAAATATTACAGAATAATTTTTTTTGGGTGAACTATGCCTTTAAAACTTAAAAAAAAAAAAACATGCAGAAAACTGAGGTCTGAATCCATCCGTTTTGCTTAGAGTTACCGCAAAGAACTGTTTTAGCTTTCATCAGGTCATAATGAAGACAACCCAGCTAATTTTGGCTGACTGAGATATCCCGTCTTCAGCAAGGCCACCATGCTGGAATCTCACTTAGTCTAAACACAGAAAACAACAAACCAGAACCAGACACCCTTGACTGAGCGTCTTGGTCAGGGAAGTTTAGGATCTGAAATACTTGCTCAAATAGGATAGCTAATGCTTTTTTGATGTACATTATTAAGGTAATTCACACTTTATTTTAACTAGCTCATGTTGTTTTCTCAAGTGCACCGGAGGGGCTCTTTTTGATACTTGAGCCTATAGCCTTTCAGTTGCTAACCTAGCTCTTTACCAGTACACCACGTACATAAAGACTGAGTGAAACAGTTTGACTAAACCAGCTTTTTTTCCTGTAATGACATTAATCCCTATTTTATCAGAAATAAAATGCAGAATATAAAAGGGCTAATCATTTTTTCATTTTTAATATACATTAACATTCCGTATGTTTTTTTTTTTTTTTTTTTTTTACTGCTGTTAAAAGAAGTCTCTTATACTTACCACAAGTGCATTTATTTGATGAAAAATACAGTAAAAATGGTAGTGTTGTGAAAAATTATTACAATTTAAAATAACTGCTTTCTATTTCAATATTTTTTAAAATGTAATTTATTCCTGTGATCAATGCTGAATTTTCAGCATCATTGCTCAAGTCTTCAGTGTCACATGATCCTTCAGAAATCATTGAAAACAGTTGTCCTGCTTCATATTTTAGTGAAAACGATGATACTTTTTTTTCAGGATTCTTTGATGTATAGAGAATTCAAAAGAACAGCATTTATTTGAAGCAGAAATCTTTTTTAATATAATAAATATATTTACTGTGTCGATCAATTTAATGCATTCTTGCTGAATAAAAGTATTAATTTCTTTAAAAAATAAACAGCCCAAACTTTTGAATAGTATAGCCAATAGCTCTCTTTTATGTTTCAAAACCATACCTGACTGTTGTAGCATGGATGCTATTTTGAATAAAATATTTTTTTAGATTTCACTTCCTTTGCAACCATTTAAGTTTAATGCATTAAAAACCTTGATGCATGTAGATTCTGCATAGCCCTCATTTACTACAGGTGAATTACATTGAACACCTGGCTTAGGAGATCTTGGATGTTCTTTCTCCATCCAGGAGCAGATCAACTATTAGATTACTGTCTGCTCTCATACACAACAACTGATCCAATATGAGCACCTGGACCCTCAGGAAACAAGCTAGAAAACCGCATATACTGTAGCTTCCCTATTTAATAGATGGAGAAAAGTTCATTTAAGAGATGAGAAACATTTTAAGTTGAAAAGACTTGTTTAAATATTACCAATCAACATCTACTGATATAATTACACACTATAGGATTCCACAGAAATATTAATCTTCTGAAAAAAATGAAATGCATTTTCAGCGTGGTTTTGATATACTTGGCTCAATCTGAACCTGAGAAGCAATGTGGTGATTCACATTGTTTCTTTGCATCCAGCTGCAGGGATGTTTAGCGAGTAGGAGTGATTTCCACCATGATGGTCAACAAAGTTGATTTGCAGTTGTGGAAATAGCCAGCTGTGTAGTTTTCCATGTCAACAACACATGGAGTTTTGTATACATTCACAGGAAAACTGGAAAATATGACTAAACAGTTACTAATAAATATTTTCAGAACATTTCAAAACAAAAGGAAACAGTTAAAAAAAGAATAATTATATAAGAAATAAATACAGGTTGCAAAATTGTTATTTACCAAAATATTATAAAATTAAAAAAAAAAAATACTGAATAAAATACAGTTCAATTAAAAGCAAAACTAAAAACTAAATGGCCCAAAAAAAAAAAAAAAAAAAGAAACCAGTTTTGGAAGCATTCCTGTTCAGATTTAGTTTACATGTACGTACTTGTATCGAAACTAAACCACCTCTAAATGCTACAATGCTAATACTACGCATTGTCGTTGTAATTGAATTTCCACAAGGACAAATACTAATACTGACATAACAACGGATCAAAGATTCACAGCTATTTATTGCAACCACAGTGTTGTAATTAAAACTTTTTTTTTTTGGCTAGCTCTGCTAAAGCTATCCGCACTGCTCTCACCACAGAAATGCAGACATCTGTCTGACCCAGAACATCTTGCTGTCCGGCCAAACCATAATCTACAATGTTTTTTTGTTTTGTTATGATGATGATGAAGATGCTGTTTTTTTTCAAATATTTTTAGAGTATTATTTTTGTATATTTTTCTTTTTTATTATTACTTCATGTATGATATTACAGGGATAGTTTCAGACAGTTATTTAAATTATTTTATGTTTTGTTATGGTTTGTTTCGTTTCAAACCTGTCAAGGTACAACAGACCACAACAAACATGTTCAATAAATAAATAAAAAATAAAAAACAGAGCAGAAAATTGGTGCATTCAGCACTATAAAATAAAATATAACTAAATAAATACTAAAACAAAATAAAGTAGTCAAAGATTAGTGTATTCAGCGAAAGAAAGAAAGAAAGAAAGAAAGAAAGAAAGAAAGAAAGAAAGAAAGAAAGAAAGAAAGAAAGAAAAAGAAAGAATAAAATAATAAGAAAATAAAGTTCAAAGAATAGTGCATTCAAATAAATAAATAAAACCATAAAATTCATATGGGTCACAGAAATTGTGAATTAAGCAAAATACTAAATAAAATAAAGGACAAAGAATAGTGTATTGAAATAAATGAATAAATGAATGAATGAATAAATGAATAAATAAATAAAACAAAACATTAAAATGGTTCACAGAAATTGTGCATTAAGCAAAATACTAAATAAAATAAAGATCAAAGAATAGTTTTTCACATAAATAAACAAATAAACAATCAAACAAATAAATAAATAAAATACCAACACATTAATAAGTTGTTAAGAAATTGTGTTTTAAACAAAAAACTAAATGGTGCATTCAAATAAATTAATAAATAGTGACAACTTAGGGTATTCAGCAAAAGAAAATATATATATATATATATATATATATTATATATATATATATATATATATATACATATACATATAAAAATACACAATAACTGTATTCAGCAAAAAAAACAAAGAAAAGTCAAATAAAAGCAAAATGTATATCAATATACACCACCATAACTCCCCCCCCACACACACAATTTTTGCATTATAGTCTTTCAAAGACATACTGTACAACAGCAAGTGATGAAAATGCCAACATGTGAGGCGTTATTTACTGATTTTCAGGGAATAACTCAACCGAACTAGCATCGTGATCAGACAACTTGCAAAATAGTAAAACCAACATGACAAAAATCATGATAAATCGTGAATCATGATATGATTTTCCCCCCATATCGCCCACCCCTACTTCCACCTAACGTTATTCATCTAAAAAAAACAAACATTCGTAACAGTTTCACTGACATGTGATATAGTCATTTTTGGTTGAACCACTCCTTTAATGAATTGCTCCGTATCAGCGGTGGAGGGAAAATGCCAAGCCCTGTTAGATTAGGCCAGCTCTCACAGAAGACCCCTCAGAGAGCCGCCCCGGTCTGTCCCTGCATTCCCCATCATGGCGCTGACAGTCGAGGCACAGAAAGGATGCCTCAGGCTTTTTATTTTTAGTCAACATCGTCACCTCACCCCCTCTTCCTTATTAATTCAGGAAACTCTCCAAGTTCATCTGAGGTCTTTTCATCACTGCCACAAAGCAGCATGTCAGGGAAAAACAGGTTGCACGCGCTGGCACAGTGTGTTCCCTCTCGCTCTCCATTAGAGCAAGAGCGTGCGCGAGGACAGTGGCAGATAACGCGCAGAAGAAGTATGTGTAGGATCCACCCTGAAATATTATTTTTGTCCCCCAATGGGATGGAGAACAATAGAAATATATGACTCCTAAGTCACAAGAATATTTCTCAATTATTGCATCTCAATCTAATAGCTCAAGGTCACATGTAGTATTAAATGCGGCAGTGATGAAAATTTGTGGAGGATGAAATTATGTTCCTTTCTGGAGCACATCACCGATGTGTTGTAAGTGCTGTTTTATTGCGTACCCCTGACTTTAAGATTTAGGATTTAGCCTAAAACCAAGTTAAGCTCAAGCAAACCTACTGAGATGATCTCAGAGTCAGAGTCAAGGTCAGAAACGTACCCTTCACACGCATGTAAATGCACAGCCAGTGCTTTGCGTGCCTAACCTTGTTGAACTTGAAATGTGTTTGTGCATCAATGTGGCCATGGTTGGTACTTAAAGAGGTGACAGGGTTCCCTTCAGACAGTTGTGCCATTTAACCCAATGTGCACCTAGATAAACTATTAATGGAAGTAGAACAATAGATGACAAGCTTCCTAATTTATTAAATGCATTTCTATTCAGCAGAATTCAACAGAAAATATGATCTATATTTATATATCCACACATGCATATAAAATAATACATATTAATATTATTCTGCTTATTAAAACTCACACAATGCAACAAAAAACATCACCTGCTGTCTTGATCACCAAGACTGAATGAGGGTACGCATCGAGGTTACGCTAGAAATTATGACACTTCTAATGTATCATCAATAGTAGAAACAAATCCAGATCCTAATGTTCAGAGCTGCTGCCGGAGCTTCAGCTGGGCAGCGCACCAATGCACTCATGCCCGGACTGACACCTGATAGAGTTTCATCATATCAGATGGCAAACATCACCCACAACACGCTTGGGCTTGATCAAAACAAGATCCATCAGTCTCACACTACAGAATCAGACAGCAGCTTTACTACCAGGGTTGAAGATATACCAAAAGTGAAACTTATACACTACCTTTGAAGAGTCTGGGGTCAGTAAAATCAATATTTTTATAAAGTAAGGATGTATTAAATTTACCAAAAGTGACAGTAAAGATATTTATGGTGATAGAAAATGCTTCTATTTCAAATAAATGCGGTTCTTTTGAACATCATTAAAGAATCCTGAAAAAAAGATCACGGTTTCCACAAAACATATTAAAGGGGTCATATGATGCTGCTAAAAAGAACATTATTTTGTGTATTTGGTGTAATGAACTGTGTTTATGTGATTTAAGGTTAAAAAAAAAACATTATTTTCCACATACTGTACATTATTGTTTTTCTCCTCTATGGCCCCGCCCTCTGAAACGCATGGATTTTAACAAGGCTCATCGCTCTGAAAAGTGAGGTGTGCTGTGATTGGCCAGCTATCCAGCGTGTTGTGATTGGCCAAATGCCTCAAGCGGGTGATGGAAATGTTACGCCTCTTAACATAAACCCCTTTCACACTGCGATTCTGGCAAATACACGGGTAATGTGTCCTGGTATTTGTACCCGGGTCGCTAGATTTTGCACTTTCACACTGCCAGTGATTACCCGGAATATGTGCGTGCATTCACACACAGCCCGTGTAGGTGGTGTAGTGAAGTGTTGTGTTATGGTGTTGTGTGTTGTGTTGTAGTAGTAGAAGATGGTAGGGTTAACTTTCACTGAAGCTGGTGATCTCAGCGTCAGCACGGAAAGTAAGGAACTAACTGACCTCTGCTTCATTACAGTTTGAACATTTTTTCATCGCGAACGTTGATCTGCCTTCCAAGCACCCGGTAAAAGAGTCGCGCGATAACGTGCGTCATCACTACGACACGGCATTAGTTCTGGCTTTTGTTCACACAGCGCTCGTTCCGGGACTGAACCCGGCAATGGTTACTAGGTCCCCGACCCGGGTTCAATCCCGGAATCAATCCCGGGACGTGTTTGCTTTCACACAGAAGTCGACCCAGCAATGTTCTGGCAATTTGCCGGGTCCGACGTGCAGTGTGAAAGGGGCTATACTGTGATGCCTTGTCCGGCCGAAGCTGACGAGACATAAACATAAAATCCATTACATGTTGGCAGCGGCATGGAGGTTGCTACAACGAAAATAAAAGGTACGCCTATTTTCATTGCGAGAACATCTGGACGGTGTTATGCAAATCTTCCCACATACTGACATAGATATGTGGGGGCGTGTTAGAACGAGCCGTTTCAGCGGGGCATGGATGAGTCTTAACTTTTATAAAGAATATCTCTTTGGATTTGAGACTTTAGTCTTTGTAACTTTACAGATCTTCTTTATTCACCAAGAGCTTGTAACACTCCAAAGAGAAAGGAAAATTTGAAATCGCATCATATGACCCCTTTAAGTTAAATAATAAATCTTAACAACTGTTTTCAACAATGAAAATAATATGAAATGTTTCTTGAGCAGCAAATCAGCATTGGCAATTGGTAGATTTGTTTTCACAATTTAGGTTGCGACAAAAATGTTTTTGCCCAGAATTAAAAATTCTCTTATACTTTACTCATCAGTGCCATCATGGCAGGTCTGTGGAACACAAAAGCAGATATTTTGAAAAATGTCTCCATACAATGAAAATCAATGGGGTTCAATGTTATTCGGACCACAGTGACTTTCAAAATATCTGCTTTACTTGCGTTAGGATGTGAAAGGTTTTTACTTATCAAAAATGAGCAATTACGGTTATTCCAATCAGATGTGAGTGCAGCTGAAGCTGGACAAACAAACACACAAACTAAAATCGATTCGACTTTAGTAGGAGAAACAGTCCGGTGTTCTCGCCCGTCAAAAGCCGCTGACTAATGGTGACATTTTCCCTAACGTCCTTGCTCCCGCTCAAATCCGGCGAAACCAGTAACAGCCATTTTACCTGACGATATGACAGCGCCTCAGACCTGTCTGCTCGCACATAATAGGCCCCGTAAAAGTGTTTTAATAAGCCCAAAACCTTCACATATACTGTACTCAATCCCAGCTTGCAGATGGAGGGCTGAACAGTTATTACAAATCAGACAGTTGGCTAGGTAACAGTCTACCATAACACTGCCTAACAATTTCCAGATTTTAAGACCTAAATACATGAAGTGTTCAGGGGCCTTGCAAAAGAGCGGCTGTTTCTGACTTGCTCTGAGGGCCTTTTCATGAATAGTATTCACTAAGATTGAATCACGGAGAGAGCGACTAGCGCTAATAACAGAGTCCTCATCCAGACAAACGTTGTGAACTTTTAAAATCACACACAAAGTGCTGTATGTGTAATAAAACAGGCCTCAAAGCGGGGCTGCAGCCCAACGGCGATGTGGACATAAATTAAGGACAGCATCTGAATGACAGGAATAAGTAACTCTTTTGAAAGCGTATTCCCGTCACAGGTCTGCGGTTTGAATCTGGAAGGGCTGGTGGGTGTCTTTTCGCCTCGTTATACAGGGCTCAGCGCACTCGTGGGCGTTTGAGGTCCTGCGATGTTTCGGATGGCATGGCGCAGGATATGCCCGGCTAGCTGGCACCGGAGACCAGGCTTGGCTCGTACAGTCACCGCTGCTTTGCTTCCTCCTGTCTTCGTGCTCTACGGAGGCCAAAGGTGCTGGCAGTACAGGCCATCCTGCAGTGATGGCTTTTTTAATCGCAGAGCCCGAGCTTCTAGTACTGTTATTTGGTGAATTGTCTTTGCTATATACATATATATCATTATCATTATTTATAACTATCATTATTTTGGACATTTGTTTTTAATTTTTTATATTGTATAGAAATTAATAGATAAAACACTATTTACACAATTATTATTATTATTATAGTACACACTGCAAATACTGAATAATAAAACTTTGACATATCCTTATTTATCACTAATCGTTATTTTAGAATTGTAATATGAATTGAAAACATGCAGACTATATATTTAATATATAAAATGTATATTTAAATTGCAATAATATCAATAATGAAATTTATAATAAATTTAATTTAATAGTGATAAATAATAACAATTTACAGATAATTGCCATTATTTCTTATTATTATAATTATTTTGGAAATTAAGGATTTTAAATTTTTATATACACTTCTGTTGAAAAGTCTTAGGCACGTTAGTATTTTCACCCCAACGAATGGTGTACAGCCAGTTATTTATATCTTTTGCTGTAGTGTGTCAGTAGGAAATATCAATTTACATTTCCAAACATTCCTTTTGCCATTAATTGTGATAATCCAATTTTTTTTTAGATGCACAAGGAGTCTGACACCCTCCTGTATAAATATTTGTTGTTTGTCTCAAATAAATCGGGTTAATTTAAAAATACAGTGGTTAAATTTAAACTTTTTTTATTGCTCTTTGTTTTAAAAAAGGTTATAAAAAATGTCAATAATTATCGATACCGAACAATATGAAACATTATACCACTGATCAATTTTTTAGCTATATCACCCAGCCCTACATACTACAAAAACGGCTCAAACTGGTGCTCTGCTTTATTTCTCATCAAACATGCGGTCAGTTGACGGTGGGCCCCTCGGAAGGGGCACAACACACAAAAACATGAAATCCCATCCAGTGGTGTCGTCAGTGAAAGGTGAGAGAGCAGGGCTCTGCTCCAGACGCTGGGGGACTGGAGGGTCTTAAGCTCCTGGAGGAGTAAACCAATAGAGGCCAGACTACACCCTATTACAGTCACCCTAATAGAACTGCATTGAGAACGGTGATCAGTAAAATTCATCTTCACATACTATAGCACATAACTCATTTAAACAATTAAAAGTGATATTTAGGCTTACTGAGTTCAACCTCCTTCTGCTAATATTTCTCTAGCTTCTATTTCCAGTAACACCAAATGAAAAGCGTAAACGTGCTTGATGGAAAAGTTGGACCGGATGATGTGGAAAAGACTCAGTGGCCCACAGTGATTGCTCTCTAAATAAACTTCAGCTGTATCCATCTTATATTGAGCTGGTCATTCCTGAAACACTAGCAGATGTGGATGTAACATTCAGTAAGTGACACACTATTTCAAGCAAGTCCGTTCTTATTATAGCCTAAACCATGGGCATATTTGACCAATAAGAAATCGATTGAGTAGCATATGTAAAGGGAGCTCTACGAAGGAGTGAGGGGCTGTTTTCTAAGTTAGGATATAAAGCAGGGGTAAGAATTGGGATGGAAAGGTCCAGAATGACGTTCAATTCAACAAGTTCAAGCAAGCTCAAGCAAGTTTTCAAACTAATTCATCCATGAATGCTCCAGTACAGTATTATTTGATCCAGTACACATTTTATTTAAATCAATCAATCAATCAATCAATAAATATAAAAATTGTAAAATCATTAGAATTTATGAAAGAGATGGAAATCAAATAAACCATAAAATCTTTCAAAATAAATATTTAATAATATAACTGACAAACAAATAAAAAAACTCATACTGAATCAGAAAAGCTTCATTGATTGAAGTAAAAAAAAAAAAAAAACATACTGATCAGATTTTATTAGCATAAAATCTTTCAAAATAAATATTTAATAATATAACTGACAAACAAATAAAAAAAACTCATACTGCATCAGAAAAGCTTCATTGATTAAAGTAAAAAAAAAAAAAAACATACTGATCAGATAAAATTGATAAATCAGTATTTTTAATAATAATAATGATAATAATTTTAGGTCTATATTTTATAATAATAATTATAATAATAATAATAAATACAAAATATTAATAATAATGACGACTTGTTCACATACAAAGATTTTCAGAAACTGATATCAGGCCCCGTAATATCTATTTTTATATCTATATTTTGCAGATTATATAGAATAGCTAAAACATTCTTTGCAAATAACAAGACCACCAATAATAATATTAATTGTTGTTATTTAAAAATAAAGGAACACTAAAAAAGAAAAACATTACAAAAGACAATTAAAAAGATTGAATAATTTTACAAGATCGTATAGAACTTAATCAGCCATTTACTGCTTATCCTAAACCATAAAATAAGAAAATAATGAACAGTTTATCAGCATAAAATATCATTTTTAATATCTGTGCATACCTAACTAATTCATTTAAATTAGCAGGCATGAATGGATTTGAAACCCCATTCATGTCAACAAAAAAAAAGCATGATTCATAATACAGTCCGGTAGGTGCAGAGCAGAAGGGCTGCTCCTGAGCCTCAAAGGGGATTGAGGTATCCGGTATAAATAGTGCAATGATATATCTGGATACTGATTCATGACCTAATGACCAACCTAACGAACAACGCCAGTGGGCTAAACCTATCAAGCGAAATCCTAGTCTTTCCACTTGGTCATATGAAGCACCAGCGGAATCAGATGTACTAGATTAGAGTCGTATTCTGTATTTCCACTTGATGGCAATCAGGTAGTGACCCACTTCACCAGCTTGCTTGCTCAGCAGCAGCAACGATGGGAGTTTAGTAGCTGCCACACGTGGCTGCTGCATGGAGGACGGGAATAACAATGTGGGACAAGCGGCAGGCTTAGGCAGATCTGAATCACAGAGATTGATCCCTGTACCAGACAGGTGTCCTGTTCCTGCGCTCACTGAGTCAGGCTGTCTGCTCCAGGCCAGGAGGATTAGCTTGGCCGGGCAGATTATGAGGGAGTGTGGAGGGAGGGGTGCTCGGAGGCTGTTGAATAAAGTAGACAAGACAATGTTTGCTCTATTCCTCCAAGTTTGGAGAGCAATGTGGTGCTGGCCCTCTGCACTGCCACGTTAAGCGATAGCAGCGGACAAAGATGGGCAGAACAGGTGCTTACTGTACTTCGTCCGACAGCAAGACACGGGATAGAACGCATTCGAGCAGAAAACAGCAAGCTGATGGGACTTCAAGGATTGTGAATATTCGTTTTTTGTTGTTTTTGACTGACAAATAAAATCTTCATTTCATTAAAGGACAAAAAAGTTCAATATATAGACCAGAAGTAATGCATAACTCATGTAAAAATGATTTTGGTGGGCTCATTTCACAAGAAAATGTCAGATTTAATTCAATGTGTCAATGTATTATTTGTGAAATTTACTAGCAAATTCTGATTGAAAAATGTTTCACAGTACATCCTTCAGTATACCAACCAGCCAAATGGACATCAAAACACAAAATAAAACCAAAAATACTGAAAAGAAGTCCTATTTTACCCATGCTTTTAGTTCAAATTGAATGTTACAGGAAAAAGGGCTGTGCAACTTATAATAGTGTTAAAAATACAGTTTTTGAATTGCCTTGCATAGAGTACAGCAGAGCAATCTGATTCATGAACAAACAAGTATTTTAAACTGATTCACAAACAAATGAATCTCTTCACTGAAAAACACAGCACAACCAGTGAATTCTGATACATGAATAGAATCAGTTAATTTTAGTGAATCAAAATCATACAGTACAGCCAGTACAGTCTCATTGCATAATAAATGACTCTTTGAGCCAAAAGACTCGCTAACTCAGTTATTTCAACAAACTGATACACTCTGATGAACTCACTACATCAATAGTTTCCCCAATATATTTCAAACCCCGATCATACAAAATAATAATTTATGCTTATATATATGTGTGTGTGTGTGTGAAAGAGAGAGAAGAGTTTAGTTCCAAAACGCTATAAATCCATTTTCATCAATTTGAGTAAAAATGTGTTTTCTTTACCAAGAAAGTGACAAGATGAAAACCACTATTTTCTGTTTCAAACTTTCACATTGCATCTTTAGGTTATAATAACATTACAAATTCAAATCCAGATTTTGATTTTCAAAGATTTATTATAAAAACTGATTATTTTTCCACCAAAATGCAATAAATCCATTGAATCAATATAAAAGTAATTTTTCATATTGAAACTGTTAAGTAAGTTGATCCACATATGACAGCCTCTGAACTTGGTCAATACTAATCTTATTAATAGCTTACGTTTCTTCCCCACTGCTGAAACCACCACAGGTTCATCAATGCCATCAAAATGATTCTTTTTTTTAGGGCTGCATGATAAATGGCATGTGATTGTCATGCGCATCTCGTCAGTAAAGCCGGTTCTGTGATTAGTAGTAAATCTCCATCACGTGCTTTCAGATGGAGCGGCATTTACTACACAGAGCCATAGATCACTGACAAGCTACACAATATCGCATTCATAATCGAAGGCGATTCATCTGCGATTATGAACATGATATTGAATAGCTTGTCAGTTACTGTTTATAATTCACGGAATGGTGCACTGTGGTTGGTTGAGCAGATGTATCACATATTGCAAAGAAGGGAGACTGACGTTTGTCGCGGTTTGGAAAGATAGGGAGAAAACATGACCTAATAAAAATTTACTTTTCAATAATTACCAGATACAATACTGATTTTGACGGGAACTCAATTTTAATATTTGTGTTTGCATGAATGACTCTGTGCACCTTCTATATATTAATATAAACTTCTGCTTGTGCCGAAGCTACTTGAAATGAGCTTTGATTCTTCATGTGGCTTTCTCTTTTACCACCTGCATTATTATGGTGGTTGTCAGTATGTTAAAGGTCCAAAACAGATTTAAATAGCAGTGTGCGTTGTTGAATTTACTGGTTTACATTCACATTTTCTTGTTTGTAAATTACAGTTTTTGGCCGTAAATGTGTTTACAGTTTTTCTGTATTTTTTACAAAATTATTCTGACAACCACAGCTGCTAAAATTATTTTGCAAAAACTACAGAATTCTTTTTTTTACAGTGTAGCCCTTGAGACTATTTTATCCCTTCAGGGGGCCGTCACTCACAAAAAGGTTGGAGACCCCTGCTATAACAAGTACATAATATACATGTGGAAAAGGAATGTAAACTTATATAACAATAATTGCCCAAACATTAGATTCATATCAAACCAAACCCAAAAAAGAATCTGAAGCTTGTAAACCAGAAACAAATGTTTAAAAAAACCTCCTTACACAATGTAGCATTGACGAGGCAGTAGCAGAGGCTCTGAAGATGTGTCAAGAAGAAATGCCCTGATGTCTGAGCTTTAACAGACTCAGCAGGTGTGAACATGGCACTTTAATTTCCCAGAGGATTGATTTGTTTTCGTCCTCAGCATGTCTCCGGCCGTTCATGGGGGACTGCAATGTTTGTGAGGCTTCTGCGGCCTTGTCAAAGCACCGGCGCGCTGACGTCCCACGACTGGAAATATCTATACCTCTCTCTGTTCAAAGTCTCCACTCTCACCCTTATGCTAAAACACATGCTGGCATAGCAAAATTTGACAGCGTTCAAGTTTCCTAAAACAGCCATGCTAACCTACAGTCACAGACAAAGAAAAGCGCACACTAGCGTCAGCAATCCTATAGACCGCCGAGCTTATCTGATCAACAAATAAGCTTGTCACGTTGACTTCCACGAAAGGAAACAACCAAAAACTTGGCGACTACTTGTCGGTACATGACTATAAAGGATCGACGGACTTCTGGGACAACAAAGCCGCCGTCGTTTCATTCATGTTTCATTCAAGTGAATAAATCTAGGAGCTCCTGGGACCCACCGGCAACACATTCAAATGCATTCCTAAGCTTTATAACATCATGTCTTTGTTGATTCTGTTGAAAAGACATGCTTGAGGGAAAACAGAACACCTTACACTGCCAGAAAAAAAGAAGGCGTTCTGTGTTTAAATGACTAACCTTTCCGAGACGAAATAGAAATAGAAGGAGCTCTCTATCAGTTTTGGAAGTTCTCCCAGTGGTGAACAGTATAGTACAAAGAACAGAAGAAATCTAAGGTGTCCTACTATATTTCACCCAGCCACATTACGGACACCAGCCTCTACTATCTGATACCTAGATCTCTGGTAACTGTGGGAACTCACCTGTGCAACGCTTTCTACTCACTGCATTATACTAATAGGCCCAGTTTCCGACAGAGTTTGCACACTCCTGCAACAAAACGTGGCTCATAAACGTGCTGGTCTGAGAAATCAGCTGGGTCGATAATAATCAAAAGGTCTTGGGAAATTCTTAAAGGAATATTCCAGGTTCGGTTCAAGTTAAGCTTAAATCAACAGAGTTTTTGATTTTCACAAAACAAATAAACAAATTAAAAAAAATAGTTTGACTTGTCTATCCTTTTCTTTATAAAGAAAAATAAGGTGTTAACAGGTTACAGTGTTTAATTTGCATTAATAGTAGTTTTAATAGTAGGCACAAGACTTTAAAATAAATGTGGTCATATAATTTTACTATGGGATTTTTAATTTTTTGTCTAGTTCTGTCTAATTTTATTGCCTTGACAACATAATGTCTGACTTAAAATTTTCTGTAGAAATGCTAAAAACAATTAAATAAATTTTACACATATTAACAGATTAATGGAAAAGATTCTTATAAAAACTTTAAACTTAACATTTCTGCACCAAGTCCTCCAAAACTGGCCAAAAAATAACAAGTAAAAATGAACAGCGTATACAAATGTTCTTACAGCAATGTTTACGTAATGGCTTTTATAAAATGATAATCTGCACATTTCTGCTTTTAAAACCTCAAAAAATGACAGTAAAAACAACATGTAAGCCCTTTTATAAAAATATAATCTTCACATTTTTGAAGTCCTAAAAAATGGCTGTAAAAATATCAATTTTACAGCTCAAATAATACATAAGTTTTAACAGACATGTTTATGTAAGCTCTTTAATAAAATAAAAAAAAAAATTGCTGCTCAAATTCATGTTTTAACAAGTGTTTATGTAAGGGCTTTTTATAGTTGTAATCTTCATTTCTGCTTTCGAATCCTCCAAAATGGACATAAAAATGGCAAAAACTATTTTACAGCACTAATAATGTGCACTCTTTTAACAGAAAAGCTTAAGTAAGTGCTTTAAAAAAATAATATTCTTCCCATTTCAAGTTTTAACAGAGGAATTTATGTACAAGCTTACACAAAAATATAACCGTCACATTTCTGCTTTTAAATCCCACAAAAATTACCTACTGTCAAAAAAGGATCATTTTTCAGCTCAAATACAGCTTTTTGCAAATGATCATATAAATGCTGATCATTTTACAGCTCAAATAAAACTTTATTAAGGAAACAAGGAACAAGTCAGCATTACTTTTTGTGGCAGTCAACAACAATGCCAAAAAAATATCCACTGAAAGAGCTTAAACTTGTATTGAACCCAGAATATTCCTGTAATGGTTAATAAATGACCTGAGCTAAACATATATGGCTGGAAAGTGTCAGAGTTAAACTATCACAAAGGAAACAGGCTACCCTTTGTTCTCACGCACATTTAAGTGCAAGAAAAGGTCAATTCTCTGCATTTCACAGAGTTTCCTTCATGCCTAAATAAGGAAATCAGGTAAAGGAGAAAAACAGCATTAAAGCATAAGACTTTATCTTCAAACTTTCCGAAAGTCTTTGGATGAGCACAAGGCCTCAGTGACATCCGTGTCTGTCTCCTCCGTCTGTCACAATCCTCGCTAACAAAAGGTAGCCAGACATGACAGCAGGTGGCTCCACTAGGGCATTGCTGCAGAAATAATAAAGCAGGCCTAACAGGCACCGACTGAACCGTCTCTTTCACACGACTTGCTTTCTTTATCGCTACAGGGAATTGGCAGAATAGACATGACACAGTAAAGTGAGAGTGAGTCGATAAGATAAGAACTTGAGTAAAAACTAAAGGCCAGTGCAATGCTTCAATGACCTCTACTTACATTTGAACAAAGCCCTTAGTCAAAAGCATGCTGAAATATCGCTAGGACAGCAAACGTCACTGATTATTCATATGCTATAATATGCTATGATCCCTTTCAAAGCCAAACATATCTGACAAATGCAAGGTGCAAGGAAAAAAAACAGCTCAAAATTATACAAGTTTTCTTTAACAAAGCCTGAAAACATTTTTTTTTTTTTATTATTGGCTTAAATATGGGCTATTATTCCCAATGTTGTTATTGCTAATGGAAACAATATATTTTTTTTTAAGATTGTCTGAAAGTGTCTGCTAAAAGATATATTATTCACTGAGTCAGATTATATATGACCTGTCTCAGTATTATATAATGTGTATATAATACATATATATTAGGGGTGGGTGCTATGTAGGGAGTAGGTATAAAATTGACTACCGCACCAGTATGATGTTGTTCCAGGGCTGGACAATATATCGAACGATATGATCATGCGCATCTCGTCAGTAAAGCCGGTTCCATGATTAGCGGTAAATCCACATCACCTGCTTTCAAATGGGGTTGCAGTTAATACACAGAGCCGTAGTTCACTGAGAAGCTACGCTATATCGAGTTCATTATTGAAGATGAATCGCCTTTGATAATGAACTCGATATAGCTTAGCTTCTCAGTGAACTACGGCTCTGTGTATTAACTGCAACTCCATTTGAAAGCAGGTGATGGGGATTTACCGCTAATCATGGAACCGGCTTTACTGACGAGATGCGCATGATCATATCGTTCGATATATTGTCCAGCCCTATGTTGTTCCATTATATGGATTTTGCTATACCGTGGATACTGTTATACATTCATCATATCAAATTTATATAGTTTTGTTCAATTTGGTACGCTTTGCTAATTTTAACGCAAATGATGGTAAAGAGTCATGGCTGAATGTTTTTGTCCTCTGTGTGCAACGCAGTACTACACAGGCATTAGTAATCAAACACAGAGCATCGTAAGAGACCAAATTAATAGAGCGCAAATCGCCTACTACAGTGGTTACCAAACTGGGGGATAGTGTACAGTCTGCAGATTATTTTGCAAAATAAACCTCTGCAGGGTGATAAAGACTACACTGTGTAATTTTCCACTTGCCTGATAAGTAAATAATTGTGCACAAAATCTTAATTTAACATTTTATTTTATTTACTCGCAGTAACCGCTTGAGCGCTCTGTTATCAGTTGTAGAAGTTGTAGTTGCATCAATAACAGACCACTAGATGGCGCAATTGAAGAATCAGAGTTGTATTGCAGGGAGCCATGATATAAATTTCAGACATAATCTCTCTTGCATTGTCAGATTTATCCATGCCTTCTCTTCTCTTACTCCCACATATTGACATTTTTTAATGCTTTATGTGACGTGTATCAAGTGTATGTTAGCTTATGTCCTGCTGGTTCATATGTACGCATCTAACCTCCGAACCATGCAGCAGGTTTCATTCTGAATAAATGAATCTCTTCCCAAATCGTCCCTCCCTAACATTTTCGTTATGTCAATAGATTTATGTCCTAGTTTTTGTCATTCAAAAAAGAGTTTTGGTTTGTTATCGTCTCCTTGTCGTTGGGGAAAAAAATGTCGTTGCCGAATATTATGATGAAAATTATTCATCAATGAAATTAACACTGAATGAGACGTGCAGCTGCTGTGTTATGTAGGGATGGGCGATATGGGCTTGTGTGGAGAAACTCCACATATGCATAGTAGAAGTAATGCTCCAGGAAATCACTAATATGGACAGAGGTATCCAGTGATCGCTGTAGCTGAATAAAACGCAGATAGAGAAATCTTTACTGAGGAAACCTGAAGACAATAAACATGCGATTGCACAAAATACATGGTCTGTGTTCTTCAAGCAATCTTGGGTATTTGTAAAGTGTATTTATAATGCAATGGTAATCGACATAGCCTTTATCACTGTATATAATGCTATAAAATAGTATGATTTCTGCCTTATTCTGATACGAAAGCACAAAGTTATTTCAAACACTCGACTATGTTATGAAGTTAATATGGAAAAAAAGCACGTCAATGAATAATATCTTTGTTGGACAACAGGTTTGTAACCGACTCATACACATGTAAAACTGTATTGCACACATGCTACTGTAGTACATTTATTCATGGCTCAGACCGATTTTTGTTGCACTGTACAGTGTTATCCAAACCTGTTCCAGATTGTACAAGGAGCTGCTCAATTTCATGTTCGCCTTCCTTCACATCACTCCACACAGTCGCACACAGAAATATGTGAACAACTAGATTTTATCATTATTATCGCGGGAAGACTAATTCTTATCATGGGGAGAATTTTTACCGGTATATCGCAAACGATAAGATATCGCCCATCCCTAGTGTTATGCATTAAAAATATTAGAGAAATATAGAAGCTCAATGCGGAGAAGATCTTGATTAGGGGCACAATGGAGCAGCAACAGCAGGAAAATGCAAAACTTAACTGAGCTCAATAGTGTGTGGTTCATCTGAAACTCTTCCTACTGCACAAAATGACTCAATGAGGACCGGATCACCGGGGTGAGCATTAGGAATGGATGCCGTCATCCCTCAAAAGAGGCCTGAAAAAGACACGCAACACCACCCGGTGCTGTCATTAATAATCTCATTTTTGGCACGTGGACAGATCGGAGCAGTGGGACATACTGACGTGGCATCCACGATGCAAACTACAGTAGAAGCACATGTTGTCACCACAGGGACAGATGCAACAGGGTGAGCAGACGGAGCACTTCCTCTTACACTAAATGCCACACTGATGCCAGCCAAACATGGGGCTTTGCAGATAATGTAAACTTTATGATTTACTGTCTCAGTGTGTTTGCTAGAGGGGGAAAAACACTGCACAATATACATACATACATATACACATATATATATATAGCATTGAACTATAACAAAGCATAAACTAAAACAAAAAAAGTGTGTAAAAAAAAAAAAAAAAAAAAAAAAAAAAAAAAAAATATATATATATATATATATAATATTATATATATATATATATATATATATATATTATATATATATATATATATATATATATATAATATTATATATTAAGTTTATTACCTTACTATTTATTTATTTTTGGGTTTTAATGCTTTTCATCAGCCTATGCAGCATAGATCTGACAAACTGCATTATAACACGGCAGAATATTGACTTCTGTGGCCTTTTTTAACCTTATTGATCAAAATCGGAAACATTTCTGTTCCGCTTGGCAGGAGCTCAAATTCCACTGTTTGAAAATAAAGCTTGATAATGCCACGAGCAAGAAAAGCACATTGGATAACACAAACACGCTTTGAGTTCATTTCCCAAAAAAAACTTTGATGATAGATGCTGAACAAGGATGTGTTTGTCCTCAACTGGCGCCATGATTTGATAAAGGGTGTGAAGTCATAACAGGCTGACTGTGCTGGAGAACAGCAACACGGATATAACCTAACACTAAACGCAGACTAAAACTGCCATAGCAAAAACAAACAAAAAAGCAGACAGTTTGATTGCTCACCCAAGCAGAGAAATCACATGCAATAACTGTAACTATGTCTGAGATAGGCTATATATATATATATATATATACTATATATATATATATATATATATATATACTATATATATATATATATATATATATATATATATACACAATAGTATATAAAAATTATATTATGTAGTTCAATGTCTAAACATATAAATATAGCAGAGCACGGTGTAATAAAACCCTAGAGTGCCTAAATCTCATATCCCTTTAAAACTCTTTTCAGGCCTCTCCACCTTATTCAACAATGACGCTTTGATAACAGCATGGGCCATATGTTACACCTCTCATTTCAGGAAGGAGAAAACCTGTAAAATGGTAGCAAAGAGGCTTGACAGTTTAGAAGGCCTATAGGAACAGATGTGCCAGTGGGAAACGAAAACAAGAAAGCCTTTTTTAGATCTTGGAAAGAAAATTAAATAACTAAGAAAGAAGGCACTTCATTTGATATATGCACCAATATGGGGTGGTTTCTAGGGTATATGAGGTTGCTAAGGTGTTATTAGTGGTTGCTAGGCTGTTTGGGGTGGTTACTTGGGGCTAAGGAAACAAAATTATGAAATTATTATTTTTTTTATATCATTTTGAATTGAAATGTGTAATTTCATATGTACATTCATAATTTACAATTTTACTTTTAAAGAAATATACATGATATACAAATGTATGTGGGGAAAATATATATTACTATGAAAATGAATACAAAAAATAAACAATATTTTAAATAAACTAATTTTAAATAATTTTGATTTTAAATGTATAATTTTATATTTACATTCATAATTCCCAATATTTCATTTTTAACATAAATATGACATACAAATGTATGTGGGGAATATATATATATCAAAAGTTTGGAAACATTACTGTTTTTAATGTTTTTGAAAGAAGTTTCTTCTGCTCATCAAGCCTGCATTTATTTGATCAAAAATACAGAATTTTTTTAATATTGTGATATATTATTACAATTTAAAATAATTGTTTTTTTAAATTTATTTAAGATATTAAATTATCATTTATTTCTGTGATGCAAAGCTGAATTTTTAGGATCATTATCACATGATCCTTTAGAAATCATTCTGATATGATGATTCATTATCAAAGTTGGAAACAGTTCTGCTGCTTAATATTTTTTCAGAACATGTGATACTTTTTTAGGATACTTTGATGAATAAAAAGTAAAAAAAAAAAGAAGCTATGTTTTTAAAATATAATTATTTTGTAAAAACAATATACACTACTGGTCAGTAATTTGGGGTCAGTAATTTTTTTTTCTTTCTTTTTTAAAATAAAATCAATACTTTTATTCAGCAAGGATGTGTTAAATTAATAAAAAGTGATAGTAAAGAAAATATATTATTAGAATATATATTAGAATTTTGTTTTATTTTGAATAAATGCAGTTCTTTTTAACCTTTTATTCATCAAATATATTAGACAGCAGAACTGTTTCCAACACTCATAATAAATCAGAATATTAGAATGATTTCTAAATGATCATGTGATAGACTGGATGTTACATGTGACACTGAAGGCTGGAGTAATGATGCTGAAAATTCAGCTTTGCATCACAGGAATAAATAATTTTTTTTTTAAAGTATATTCAAATAGAAAACTATTATTTTAAGTTGTATGAAATATTTCACAATATTACTGTTGTTTTTTCTGTATTTTTGATCAAATAAATGCAGGCTTGATGAGCAGAAGAGACTTCTTTCAAAAACATTAAAAATAGTAATGTTTCCAAACTTTTGACCTGTACTGTATATATATATTACAATAACAACTAATAAAAAATATGAACACTATCTAACAATATGTGTAATATAGTTTCTTTTATAATGATATGGTATAAAAGTGTGTGACATTATAATTACAATATAACAATTAAAAAAAAAACTGAATATTTTAATGATTAAAAAAATTTATATTATATCAATTTTAAACACGCATTTTATTCAGGTTTTGTGTTTTAACCAATGATACATAATATAATACAAATTATTAATAATGTTGTTTGGTAGAAATTTTGTGGTATATGTGGAAAAATATCTGTGTGTTTTTTGGTTTTTTCATCTCATTTATCGATATGCTACTAGTACTATCATCAAGAAAACCGTATGCGTTCTGGACCGGCGGGTCATCCTCCCTGTTAAAACCCTGCAAGTTTAATACTTAAGATGACGCTTTGAACTAAATGTTGACGTTACTTCCGCAAACTGCCGCATCTTTTGGCTGTGTTTGAGCACGCTTGAGGAGTTATGAGGGTTTCGATATGTGCACAGAGCACAGACTCACAAATTCACACACATGGGAGCTTTCATGCAGCAGTATAAATATTTTAGCTGCTAATTATGGTGAGGGGGCACAGACATTGGGCCGCACAGCGCATATGTGTGTGTGTGTGTGTTTTGATGGTGAAGCAAGGCTACCGAGAAGGCCGGCAGAACAGGACCAACACAAAAAGCTTTTTCAAAAGGCCGGAAAACGAGTGGAGTTCCAGGGTCTTTGTGGGAACTCCATGCTGAAGCCGCACAGGTCGGCCTTGTGCTGAGAAACTAGGCCACAGTGTTTGTCACAGCAGCAAGGTGAGGGGCTTCTGGGTAGAGCAGTGGAAGGGAGACAGCGAAGCACCCAAATAACCTCTTCCCTCCGCCCACTATCTGGCAAAGCCCCGACTACACACTCCTAGCAAATTCCTCAGGCCGACTACAAACAGTTCATACCTGTATGAGGCCGCCGAGAGAGCGCAGGAGTCATCCTGCTAAAGCCTGAGTTAGGAGCATCCCAAAGAACTGAGAGGGACAGGAAGGTCGTAACGTGTTAGGAATGTGATTTTGCCATCTTTATAGGGGAAAAAAAGGCTATTTAATTTTTTGATTTTGCTATTTAAACTGTGACGTTGCAAAAAAGTTTGCTTTGTTTACTCATCAAAGCCATTTCCTTCTTGATGAGAGTTCATTTTGGAATTATTTTTTTATTTTTTAATGTTTGTTTTTGTTTTTTTTATTTTTGTTTGTTGCTTTATTTTTTGTATTTTTTTAAATTTGTTTAATGGCTTATTATATTAACCTAAACAACTTTTAAAAAAAATCAATGAGTGCTTGCAATAATATTAAGAGGACTTCATTTAAAAATAATTAAATTAAATAAAAATAAAACTAAGTAAATGAATAAATAAATAAACAAACAAACAAACAAACTTATCTGCGAATAACCAATACAGGCCTGATATTTATTGTGCATGTGCATAACTAAAAATAATAAAAATGACTAAAAATAGTAAATAGGTCTTAATTAAATTAAATAATACAATTTTAGATTTTATTTTCATATAATTATGTTGAATTATTTATATCAATTATATCCCTGAAGTCTAGATATTAGCATCAGCTGAGCTGTCATAATAAGTTGTTTTTATGATATTTATTTATTTATTTTCATTATTATTTTTTATTACCTTTGTTTTTAAATTACTGATTTTCTAAACCTATAAAGTTTAATTTAATATACAAGGATGCTTCTTGATTCTTGGATGCTAAATATTATCATTATTTTCAAATAAAAATAAACGGAATTAAATTAAATTACATTAAATGTAAAAATTTAAATTAAAAAAATACATAAAAATAAATCACAGGCATCAGCCAAAGAAATATGAGCCTAATAAACAAATATTTAAATATTGTGCATCACCAAGCAAATAAATAAATACTAAAAAATAAATATTTTGAACATAAACCATTATTTAATATTAAAAAAAGTAAACAAGTCTATTTCTAAATAATTTTTGTTTCAGTTTCACATCATCACGCTAAATATCATTTCAGCAACAAGCTTCCCTGCACTCTAGATATCAGCACCTGCCATTAAAAAAAATAAAAACTGTAGTCAACCACAAATGAAAAATTATTTAGAAAGACTCTAAAGAATCTAAATCTAAATTACTGATCTACAATTAGATTCATATGGGTTCAATTTTCTATATTCAGTGCCAACCCAACGCACCTTGATGTGCTAATGCTATCAAAGCCTGAGGACTCACAGTACGAACCCAGATGTTGGCAGAAAGTCACAGGTGCAAGTAGAAAGCAGAAAATAAGCCCTGTTCTCCTGAAGTACTTCAAAGGGATCTTCACTTAAACCTAAGTGTTTCCCTGAGGCTTCCCGAGCCTGAGACAGGGGTTTTAATAAAGAGCATGAGAGCTTCATGATGGTAATTACAGAATGGGCAAGAGCTATAAATCCCACTTAAAGGGCTGTGCAAGGCATTATCCAGGAGGAGAACAGGAAGGAACCATCAGCGCAGGATATGAGAGGAAGACACATTGCGATGCACTGAAAAACAGCCAAGAGTAGATGCTCTTCACTTTTGAGTATTTAAAACAAAAGTAGCCAAAACGTGCAAGAAAAACGAGGTGTTAAAAACTGAGAGAACATGCTGCTTTTTAATGGGTGTTTTTCTCATGGGAGAGCAGCCTGGAGCAGGGTACAGTGGTCAGGTACTTCCTGTGGGATTTACGTATAGCATCCGCTGTGGGAAAACATGAGGCACAGTATGGGATTCTGGGATAATAACAGAAGGCCAAAAGGCTCATATAGCCATAAAACACCATAACCAATGATTATCCTCAAGTACAAACTCTTGCTTGTTCAAAAACAAGCCACGATATGAGTAACTTGCTTGTATCTTTATGTTCTATCAAGCGGTTCTTTATTTAAGGACACATAATATGGGTTGAGTGAATAAACACCATTATCTGTCGCTCACCTGACGGATCCGGTTACACAAACAAGTAAATTCTAGGAATTCCTCAACTGAGGTCCCAGTGGGGGACACAAAACAAAACCGTTTGTACTATCATTACACAAGTTAAACACAGCACCAATGTAGTTTACAGAGAATTTGGGCTTTCCTTCAATGCTCTCTGTTATGAGATATGACATATGGGAATATTATTCATAAAAACTGGATCCAAAACCTCTCCTACTAACAAGATTGAGGACATGGATGTTATTTTCTTTTCTTTTTTTTTTTTTTTTTTTTAAATGAGTGAGTATGTTAATGGAAAATGTTTTTTTTTTGCAGATACAAACAGTAACTCAAAACATTTTAATTATACTTTTTGTTTTTCATTTTTCTTTTTCTATTGTTAAAATGTCAAATCAAAATAAATTTTCGTATACCCAATAAAATGGTAAGAATTAATACAAAATGAATAGAAGTGCAAGATAATCAAATAAATATATCAAAATAATTATAACAATACAAAAAAAACATCTTATATAATATTAATATACAATTTGATATAATATTAGATAGATAGATAGACAGATAGATAGAAATATAATTAATATACAAGTTTTTATATATTATGTTTTATTGTAATATATAATTTTTTGCACTAATGTTAATGTTTATTCATTTATACATATATAATTAGAATTTATTTGCATTATATATATATATATATATATATATATATATATATAATATATGTGTGTGGTGTGTGTGTGTGTGTGTGTGTGTGTGTGTGTGTGTGTGTGTGTGTGTGTGTGTGTGTCTGTGTTTCTCCCCCACTTTCAATTGTTTCACTTCAATGAAAGTTTAAAAAAATTTTTGTTTTGTTTTTTATGAAATATCAAAAAGATATTGATGCAGATTTATTTTCACAGCTGCCTTTCTTCATATTCACCAAGTGGTGCCAATATTAGCAGGAGACACATATATCTATATATATATATATATATATATATATTATATATATATATATATATATATATATATATATATATATATATATGCGCGTTTGTGTAAAAATGACAAAACTACTGTATCTGAAATTATTTATATTATACATTTGTGTGCGCATACAAATTAATAAATAAATGTAATATACATTTAGACATTATATTAGTATAGAAATATTAAAATAACATGTAATAACTATGTATATGTAAAACTTTCAATAATTCAGACATCATATTATTTGTAATGCTTATCTGAGTAATGCCACAAGTACATCAATCTCTATTACACACCGTTGCCATAAAAAGCTCACAACTACAGCCATATTTATTAGACTGCGATTTTAATCGTATTTGAGATGCATTGATGCACGTCACCTTAAAAGGGAGGATACGGGAAAACAAAGACAGACAAGTTTAGTCCAGTCTGCCCCAGCAACTATACATGCTGCATTCCTGAAGTCCTGAGATCACGCTGACCTTACATTCACTGTAAATGATAGATGTGAGAGCACCAGCTCTCCCTAAACCATTTCACTCAAACATCTGAGAGCAAAACCAGACAGAAAAGCGAGAATAAGTGGATAGGAGTATCCGAGAAGAAGGGTTATACAATGAATTCCTCCGCTAATTCCCAATCAGCAAAATCAATACAGTGAAAGCTTTGAGAATCCACAGCAATTTTCACAATAACCAAATAGATTGGCCATTATATGAAGTCTGACAGTGTAATGTGAAGAGCCAAAGAGAACTCTTCATTTTCACCCTAAACCTAAACCTGTCACATACTACACAAAGAGTGGCTCATTTTGAATGTAATAGGCATGACAACAGCAGTAGAGAACTGGAAATTACTGTAATTGCTTTGATTAAAGGGAAATGAAAGGCAGGGAGGCCATTATACTGTAGCTACAAATCAGACGGTCGCAGAGGTAGCACTAAAGCGAAGTTCACACTAAATTGCAATTAAATAGTCACAGAGTCACCGAGATATGCGTTTTTGGTTGCTAGTAAGAATTCTCACTCAAATTCAATATCCAAATGCATAAGGGAGAAGATCATGTGAACTTGATTCACTGCATGTCCACTGGTCACTGCATCACATCACCACATTTGCATTACTTCAGGAAAAGAAATCAACACATCCAACTGTCTAGAAAACCTATAAAGTTTCAAAGGGATTTTAACTTAAAAAAAAAAAAGTCTTTGTCAAGCGGCAACATTCAGTTTGTCTTGACATTTTGTTTTTCTAGCTGGATAGATTATATTACATTGTTTGCAATTTATTTTCAATTCCTTACATTGAAATTGCATTTCTGCATCCTATTTGCTAAACTCACATTAAAATTCAGATTCACGAATACGAATTTCATCTTACTTTCAGCCCATATACAGTAAATATCAGCTACTTGACCAAACTGCATATTTTTGGCTCAATTTGAGCCTCTAAATAAAATTTAGGGATCGACCGATATGCATTTTTCAGGGCCGATGCCGATACCGATTATTACAGATCAAGGAGACCGATAACCGATATTTTGAACCGATATGTGTCTAGTGTAAAAATGAAAATTAATGTCAAAATTAAGAATAAAAAGGCCTCTGACAAAGACTCTCTTTAAATTATTTTAACACATCTCTTAATTCTGAGAACTGTTCATAATAACATCATTAATATTAATAATAACAACAAACATAAAAAGTGCTGGGAGCATCCATCAGCAGCATTCTGTAAAATAAGTAAAACTTAAAGCAAATTTAAACAGCAACAAATGAACAAATAATGGAAAATAAATGTAATATATATATATATATACATATATATATATATGTATGTGTGTGTGTGTGTTATATTTAGCATTTTATTTGCTACCCAGAATTGCATTAAAATCACACACAACCCATATTGTAATAGTGTTTTTTATTTTTTTTCGGGACTGGTTTATCACGGCGATACAAACTAGGAAGTATTACAGGACAGCGTCATCCAGAAACGTGCAATGTGAGATTATTGACAATTTACGTTATTAGAAATAAACAGGGGGGGGGGATGCTTTTGAAAAATTTTATGATATGTTTTTAATACGACGGAAATTGTATTTAGTGTGATCGCAGTTTAATAAAACATTGTAAGCCTACGTTAGGCCTATTAATTGTAATGATTTAATGTCCACGGTTATTCAAAACAACAAATTACACCCGAGAAAGCGAGTAAGGAACACAACGGAGCTTTTTGAAACTCCGAATCAGTTAAACCATTGTGTCGCAAAATGATTCACTGTTTTCGATGCGCTTCAATCGGATCGCGTATCGCGAATCATTTGATTCAGATCTGGACGTCAGAGCGGGTTTGCATGATGTTTGTTTTTATCCCCACCGGGGATAAAAGTTATTCAGAGGCAGGGATGCATAGACCAGAAGGGGGGAAATCCCCCCCATCCCCCCGGCAAATCGCACCCCTAGTCAAATGAGAGAGCGCGGCGCGGAGCTCGCGTCGCGTCAGGGCGTCAGAGCTCGCGCTTGATGCCCTTTCAGCACTTCCAAAATTGCATAATGGTAATTCTGAAACTGTATGATAAATTATTTTGCAATCATGTTAGAATAAAGCAATATTTCTCCAAATATGCGCAATTTATTTGACTAAGAGCCCTAACGGAACGGACGCTGTTCAGTGAAGCTATGTGAACACACACAAAAAAAAAAACCGCAGCAGACGTGAGTGAATTCATTCGTGTTGATAATCTATTCACAATATAACGTTAAGTTGGCCGAATGGTGAGAGAAGTAGGTTTTAGTTTCACTATCTCAGCACTGATGTGATGATCCGTTAAAGCATATCACTGCAATGACGGACATTGACCCGGGGAATTCACAGTATAATAACTGAACGGGGCTTGTCATCATAAATCGATTATATTTAGGTGTTTTGCAACTTCAGTGTAGTGATTTATTGCAACTTCAGGAACGTTTACTGCATTCTTACCTTCGAGAGATAACTTTTTGATGTGTGATGATGATCACTTGAAGCAGCTCCTGTGCTTTCGGTGTGAGAGCGGAACATTTTTCCAGGCGCCCCAGCCGTTATTGATTGGCCAGGCTCGTGACTCCCAACAAATCAGACGGACGATGGGCGGGGCTTAGTCTAGGCCACAGAGCGGTGCGCTCTGACTGAGGTGGGCTGGATCAGTGCCAGATCGCGCATTTCAAAATAAAATGGTTTTATCGGCAAATCGGTTTTGAAAATGGCCGATGCCGATAACAATAAAAATGCTTAATATCGGCGCCGATAATCGGCCATGCCGATAATCGGTCGACCCCTAATAAAATTTGGAAGTTTTTTTCTATGAATATATTATATCTATAACATACGATGCGAGTCAGAAAAGCCTGATGTATCAAAAAAGATACTCAACAATGGAAAACATGCAAGTTTTTTTTCTGTAAAGATTTAATAAACTTTATTAAATTATTACCTGTCAGGCTTTACAGGGTAAACATACTGTACATTCAGTAGCATTTAGCTAAACAAGCGCTAATGAAGTGATCTTTTAAACAGAGACATACAAGTCTGATGCGTAATAGAAAGTCGCAGGCATTTTGTTGAGAAATTACTTGGATGTTCTAAAAACCCACTGCTACCACACCAGAATCTCTGGCGATTCCCAGGAATGTGTTCACAAAACAGAGCAGCATCACAGAGTTTCTCCTCTTTCCCTAGTGCTTCAGTCACTGGAAAGAATTTTACCATCTTTAATAGCTCAATTTTCATTTTCAACCAAGTAACACTGACAACAGTAACAAGACGAACCGTCCTCCGATCCAGCTCTGTGATCTTTGTAATTCTCAATAAATTGTTAGTTATTGTTTTTTTTTCAGCCACAGCTGCAAACTCAAATGTGTTTACTGGAAGAGGGCATCTATGTGTGAATTTCCCGCTCATCTGTCACAGTGTTAGGACCGCCCTAAAGCCCCCGAGTTTGTTTACTTTTGCGATGAGCAGTCCAGTAAAACATGGTGTTCGGTTTCGTCCCTCAACGGCCAAGTGCTAATCATGCCGTCCTGGCCGCTTCACATACCACCTCCTCACCATCTGAAAGAGGGGACTTCCAGCTCCAAGCACAGATTTACTCCTCACACTTACAACCTACCCCTTAAGACACTTTAAAGTCAACAAGAAATACGCTCACAAACATCCGCCTTACATAATCTGATGTTTTTCTAAAGCAAAACAGGATATTTAACAAGAAAAAAATGCAATGAAAGTTTGGTGAAAATTTGTCTGCAATAATGAACACGATATTGTGTAGCTTGTCAGTGAATTACGGCTCTGTGTACTCCTGATTCAGATAAAATGACTTTTTCACTAGAGAAGGCAATATTATGGATATGACTCGTATTTTAGCCTGAACAATGGTGTTAAAAACATCATAATAATAGTTGTTGTTTTTTTATTATTACAATAATGCAACTTTTTGCTTCTGAAAATGTTAATTGATGTACTGGAGTCATGTAAAAAACTTGTGGATTACTGTCATGTTTCTATCAGCTGTTTGGACTCTCATTCTGATGGCACCCATTCACTACAGAGGATCTTTTGGTGAGCAAGTGAGGTACTATGAAAGATCGGTCACCAAATATGTGTGATGACCATTGACTTTTATTGTATGGACAAATTAACAGTGAGACATTACTTAAAATATGTTCTTTTGAGTTGCACAGACAAAAAGAAACCCAAATAGTTTTGGAACAACATTGAGGCTAAATACACTATGACAAAATTATTAAATATTTCAGTTCAAGGAAAGACCAAAATGTCCCCCATTTCACCTTTTCTATCTGAATATTCACCAACACCAACTAATTAATACAAGTGCCTAGTGGCCATCTCAAATGTCTATGAAAGAACACCAGGTGCTATTCAATAAACAACAGGCATGGAATTGTTTGGCCAGACATGAATAATCAGACGTTGGTTGCTGTGGTCAATAAGCAAATGTAAATGCAAACGCCTCACGCAAACAAATCTAGACTCTCCCAAGGTCAATGGGGAGCGAGAACAACAACACAGTCCAAGTCCTGATTTATTGCTGCACGCAGTACGCACTGCTATGCAGAGCGTCTGTGATATCTTGCCACGTCAGAGCGACCAGCAATACTCCGTGCCAGAGAGCAGTCTGGGAACTTTAGCACCTGCAGCACCTGCTCAGAAGCAGCTGTGAGAACTGGAGAGGAAGAAGTCAGAGGAAGAGAGTCATGTGTGCCATATACTCAGCTACAGCTGCATGTAGCCTGTGTTTGTTCAACACGACACTGTTTCTTAAAATGAACAACTAATTATGTACAGTGTACACAGTGGCCTATATGCACCAACCCAATGATACCCAACTAAAACTAAAGGACATCTGAAAATAGTTCAACTACTAATTTAAAAGGAAAAAATAATAAATAATATAGAAATAAAGTTTACATATAATGATAATAAAAATCAAGCACTTCTTTTCTATTATTCATTTTTGTCCATACAATGAAAGTCAGGAGGGTCCAATGTAATTTCGACAACATTCTTCAAAACATGCATGAAGAAAGAAAGAAAGAAAGATTTACATTTTGGGGTAAACTGCTTCTTTAATGGCTACATTTACGGAGGACTAAACCTGCAGAAATTAAAATTAAATAAACAAATTAATTAATTAATAAATAAAAGTAATAAAAAAGCAATAAAATGACTTGATAAAACAAATACAGTTAATTTGTAATTAACTTTAATATACACTCGCAGTTATTTTAGTGCTTTTGGGAAAATACTACAATAATGAATACAAAACAATAATGTAAACAACCATTCAAAAGTTTGGTGGCAATAAGATATATATATTATTATTTTTTGTAAAAAAAAAAAAAAAAAAAATTATGAGCCAAAACCTTTTTCAAAAATTCTAAGCAAAATCATGTTCCACAATAAAAAAGGTAGATTTGATTTGAATTAAAAGTCTGAAATAATGTTTAAACGGCTAACTTTGCTTTTTGGATAACACTAACCAACAGCTAACATGGCATAGGTGACATCAGTTATAAAGTTAAAAGCAAAGTCATTTCAGATACAGAGCTAGATATTCCATTTTTATGGAGGATTACAAAAACAAACTTATTTTCCTTCATACAGATAAATCAATTACAGTAAAACCAGGACTGTGTTTTAAGTAAATAGGGGTCAACGCTGGTTTCATGCTGACTTTAACAGTTGCATAAAAAAGTACCTTGTTGTCTTCACTGGTTTAATTGACGCCCTAAGGGCATGAGGTTAAGAGACTAGAGTTTCAAACCGGTTGCAGAGATGAAAGGGTGTCTAGTGCGCAACAGTGAACTCGGTAACTTTCCATCAACTGTGTCCACAACTCAGTCGAGTGAGCACATTAGCAGGGGTGAGTGGAGAGGTGCTGAGCTATTAAACACAGACACACGTAAACACACTCTGAGCTGGACAGACAACAACACTGAGCCAGGGGTCAGCGAGGGTGCTGCTCATCTCCACAGGAGGAAAAGAGATGTTCTTCCACATCTCCATACTGCAGAAGAATGTGTGGCTCGATGTATCCTTAGACCTCTCTGGAAATCCCTGACCTGTCTGGCCTCCTGCCCTGAAGAGACATTAAGTTGAACTAAATATGCTACTAGATAAGCTTAATATGGCATATTAGACTTTAGGGTTGATGTTCAGGCTGGACACTGACACAAATTCAATTTGGTTCAGTGATTCAATGTCCTTCTGAGGTTTTCAATGTTTGCCATCTCAATATATGAGGACAGTCCACGTAAACGTCATCTCCAGAGCTGCTCTGAGAGTTATTTCATGTGCTTTTCAATGCGCATTTTGAGTAAAAAGTACCTTAAAATACATACTCAAAGATCTTCACAACAAATCAACAATATAAACGTTAGTTTTAACTTGAAGAAATTATGACAGAAATATATTATTACTGTACACTAAAATGTACTTCTCACAGTAATAATAATTTTAAGGATTATCATATAACCAAGACATTTTGACATGTTTTCGTTTATACAGATATGCAGCATCCTATTTGAAAAAGAAAAACAAGAAGTTTTGCTTTTAATTTGGCCTAATGGTTATACTTGTTGTCATTTTATAAGTTTTTTCCATTTTGTCATTTTAGATTGATTAAATTGTGAAATCAATATTATCATCTCATCCTTAGTATGCACTAAAAGAATGCAAGGAGAACCTCAACAAGAAGTGCAAGAAATATAATCCTCAAAACCGACACTCAATAAATAATTTGCATTTGGTGACCCCAAGTAATCTGTGCTGTTTGCCCTTGCTAGTTCGTTTCATGTGGAACCGCCTTTAATAAGCCTGAAGGTACATTGTGTGCTCTACTCAGCTATATATAACCCGCACTAAGTCCACATTATCTGATGATGAAACCGTAAAACACTTCATACTTATCCTCTTTTAATCTCTGACATTATTGGAGCAAGACAGCAGCCATATCTGCTCACACATCCGTCTTAGCGCCATGGTTGCACGCTTTCATGTAGGTGAATATCTCGGCTCAGACATTAGGCCGTTTACCTGGCTGAGAACAGCTCTTCCACCCTCTCACCTACTTCCCGAGTCAGTCTCTTAATTACATAATGCCTTAATTACCAGGTTGTGCTTCCTATGCATAACAGAGAAGGAAGCAGCAATGGAATAGAAATTAAATTTGCCGCTTATTTATGCGCATAATACTGATAGTTCCAATTCTAAATTGAGCCATCTTTGAACAGTTCCCAAAAAGATAAGAGAACAACATTCAGCATGAGCAAAGGACTCTTATGCAATGGTTCTTTTTACTGAATCAAACGCATTCAGCATGACCAGAGTCTGATTCCCCAACAAATAACTCCTTGTGAGAAATTATAATTATAACTATGAAATAAATAAACAAATTAGAGTTCAATAGGTGTAGTCCAAAATCCAAAACAAATAACTGTGTTGGTTCTTTAGTGAATCACAAACATTCAGCATGTAACCCAATTACCAAACAAATGACTCCTTATGGGGAGGTTTGTTAGTGAAGAAATAAAAATATATAAAAGCATCAGCATGAATGCCAGTATATTTTCCAAAATGAGCCAGTTCTTTATAGTGAATCAAATACATAAAGCACGAGCAGTGTAGTCTGTTATGTCCTTATGAGGAGCTTCATTATTTTGTTCATTTGTGACTGAATGAATCCAGCATAACGGCAAAGTCTAAATCCCAAAAAGGTGACTCAAATACATACAGCAAATATATTATAAAAAAATAAAACCAGTATAAATAGCACAGTCCGGATCCAAAAGAATTGACTCTTGCAAGCCATTTCTTTAAACTGAATCGAATACATACCAGTGTAACCTGATTCCTGACAAATGACTCTTCATGAGAAGCTTTGTTAGTGAATAATAAATAAATAGATAAATAAATAAAACCAACATGACCGGCAGAGTCTAAATTCCTAACAAATGGCTCCCAGTGAATCTTTGTAGTGAATCAATCAATGAATCAATCAAACTCACTCACAGAACCACAAGACATTAATATCTCATGTCTGACTACATTAGCGACTTACGTTGTTTACGTTACGTATGTTGTTTTTAAGGCATGTGAGACTTAAATCCATGTAGTCTGAATGGTTATTCAATATTTTAAACCAATGTTTTAATGTTTTTAATAAAAATTTCCAACTCTTTCGTACTAAAACTACTAAAAGAATCATTAATGGAATATATCATTTCAATCCTACTGCTGCCATCCTTTAAAACGCTTCAACTTGTTTTGCCTGAGAAACCCCAAAGCTGTGGTAAATATCACTGTTTGTCCAATCATTATTGCTTTATTTAAACACTGTCTAATGAATCTCCATTAGAGATGGTCAAAAACAAGTTATTCAGATTCAGAGTTGGTTTCGTTTAGTGGCTCACTTACAATTATAGCACAGAAATATCTGGCGACCTTTAATGAGTGACACGCTGTAAATCATTCGTTATAGCTAATGGACAAGTTAGGCTGGGTGTTCCAGAAGAGACAGACAGGAAGACAGCTCGACGGGGCGCTCCCAGCTACCTGTGGCCATTAGGGACAGTGCTGACAAGCGTAATGAGGCCCTGGATTGAATCTTAACTGTCCGCTCCAGGGCGGGAAGGGAAACACATCAGCGTTACAAGAAAAGATAAACGCCTTACAGACAGGAATAAGCACAACGTTGAATTGAGTTGACATAACACAAATATTTTGACATGTGTCAACAATTGTGGCAACATCATTCAATCTGAAATCACCCAAAGAAAGGAAGCATGCAGCATTTACGGTCATTTTAGGGAAGATCCAGAAGATGAATCTTCAGCCTTAATATCTAAAAGGGAAAAAATCATGCAAAATATGCCAGAGAAAATAAATAAATAAATTAATTAATAAAAACCCTTCACCGGTACTGGCTGGCATCACACTCTGACTGCAGGTAATCTACAACCGAGCCAGCGTGCGAAATAGGAAGCAGCATCACGCTAGCGTTTCTATGAATGAGACACTGAGGGTGTGGGATGAATCACTGCTCCCCTGCAAATCTGCAGAAAACTCTCGCCACGCAAGGCCTAATTACCTCTTAATACGCTTCAGTCGCGCAAGAGGAAGAAACAGAAGGATGCAAATGATCTCCGTTTACTCCTCTTCCTGCACTTGTTCATGTGGTGGAGAAGCCTCGCTGGATCGGTCCTATCATCGAGCCAGATGAAAGGGTCTAAAAACAAACTAGAGGATGTGCTAATCTAATCCACAGAAATGTTCTCTACACAGTGGGTCATTCAGTTTACACCAATTCAAATGTCAGTAGTAGGGGTGTAAGAAAATATCGATACACATGAGTATCGCAGTATTTTATCTGACAATACTGTATCGATTCTCAAAAAAAACTAAATATCGATATAAAAAATAATATAAATAATAAATTCATACAAGATTCATGGCAGTTGTTTCGTTTTGAGTTCATATCCCGACCGCTAGATAGCAGTCTTTTTTAAATAGGAGGTTTTAAATAGAGAACATAAATGACAGGGGAGTCTATCAACTTTGCAAAGATGTAATAATTTAAAACTACAATTTTAAAACGTTCAGCATCTGCAGTATGAAACTACAATATGTGTGTTGTTTAATAGGTTAAAGTGTGAAGCCAGCTACTTTTCTAAAGTAAGTAATTAAATAACAAAACACAGAGAATGCATCGATCTTGTCGATCTCAAATGGCATGTTATTAGATTTATTAACAGTATTTTCATGTGTCTACATTAAGAAATACCTGCTGACAGTGCTGTTTTTAATCTACGCGTTAACTTTAGACAGATTTTATATTTAAATGACGATCTGTACTGGAACATGCCTGAATATCAACCCTGTGAGGGAACGGGACTCATAAATGGTAGCTTTACGAGAGTATAATTATATTACAAACACCAACAAAGGGAGTTAAATTAAGCCGTTTTGTTTCCAACATGCATTTATTTAAGTCTGTGTTATTTTAACTCATGTAAAGTTACCTCACTGGGTCATGACTTTATGGATTGCATGACTCTCCTTGAGTTTGTCTCTATTTCTCAAAGCCAAGTCTATACAGTATTAATCATTTATGTAATGCATCTCATTTGTGTATTATTGGCTGATATGTTAAATAAAGTATATCCGTTAAAGCAAATCAAGTTACTTTACCTGTAAACGACATTGTTGACTTGTCTCTCTTCAAGACGCAGTGCCGTAATGGCAGTCTTGCATGCAATACTCGAAATGCCCAATATCACAAAACCGATATCCGATAATAGAAAAATGCTCATATACTGGGAAAAATATTGGTAAAACCGATTGGTCGAACTCTAATTTCTGCATCACAGGAATAAAGGACAATTTTAAATATATTATAATAGAAAACATCTAATATTTCACAATATTACTGTTTTTACTGTGTTTTTGATCACATAAACAGAGCCTTTGTGAGCATAAGAGACTTAAATATCCAAAAACGTTAAAACAAAGATCTCACCCCAAGCTTTTGAAAGGTAGTGAACATTTCTGCATTTGTTTTATCTCATAACATTTATTTTAGATAATAAAACTTGCATACAACTGGAGTAAATTTAAATTCTGGGTTAAAAAAAAACATGAATTTTTTTAATAAAGGTTTGTAATAACATTTTAATTTAATAACTTTTATTGCTACTAAAGGCATGGACAAAATATAATTTATTCAAATTTGCAAAATCATTGATTACAAGGGTGCAATGTGGTTGCTAGGTAGTTGTGAAGGGTTGCTAAGAGGTTTATACCACCTGAAGTCAAAAAAAAAAGTCTCTACAATATTCTAGTTCCTAGAAATGGCTGTGTTCCTTTATTTGTTGTTTTTTATACTGATTATTCCATTTACCTTAGAATTCCACTACATTTCGGCAACTGTGCTTCATGTTGTGTTTAAAAGCATTTCAAAAGCACAAAAAATTGTGCAATAGGCTTTTATTAAGCATTAGCAGCCACTATCCTAAACAAAAGGCATGCAACAAACAAAAGGAAAGATAAGTCTTCCTTGAAGCTATCACCTATGCCCAAAGGTTAGATCATTCCTAATGTGTTTGGGCAAGAGCTTGGAATCTTAATGGTTAAACAAGCGGTGCCAAAATCACACAACCCCAGACTGCCCTCGCAAAGCAACCCCTGCTATCACCACAGCAACCCCACCCCTGCCCCCTCGATTTTCACACACATTCTTGCAGAATGATAGAGCGAGCCAGTGGTCCCTGCAACGACTGAGAGCGATGGTTTTCCCCTTTATCCTCCCCATACATTGGTGACTAAGCCAGCTGGAATTCCTGCCTAATTATATGCCCACTTAAAGGGACAGATTCCACTCTTGTCGTTCGCTCCTCCGACGCCACACACAGACAGTCCGATAACGGATGTTTCGGCATGTCTGAGCAGACGCTGCAAGAATCCGATTAAGAGAATTGGCCTCTATGAAGTGTGAGCTTAAATCACAGATGGGACTCAGTATAAGTCTGTATAACAATCAGATGGATCTCTCTGTGTGACAGTATACATTTCATGGCTTTTTATTGAATACAGATATGTAAATTAGTATGTTTTTAAATTAATGTTTATTGCATTGTTTTAGTGTAAAGTTTGTTACTATGATGGGTTTTTGATGTGTGTGAAATGACACTTTGTGTACCTGCTATATATTAATATAGCAGCTTGTGGAAAAGCTAATTTTGATCACTTTTATTTTATTTGTTTTTAAGGTGGTTGTCAGTATATAAGGTAAGAAACTGATTTTTGTACTTTTGTATAATTAACATTACTTCAGTTAGACATACATTTATTTATAATTTTACATTTTTAAATATAATATTTTATTATATAAATATTTATGTAAAATATTTAAATATATTTTCATTTTGGGCCAAAAGATCAGCAGTCAACTGAATAGCAGGCAGCTATTCTACAGAACTCAACGTCACTCAACTGGCACTTATGCTATTCTTATCTAAAATAAACTGTTGTTATCACACAATAAAGTTTGACAAACATGTAACCTTGATGATGGCCAAGACATTCAGCAGGATACTGTCAAGGGCAGACTGTGACTCCAGCATTGAGCCTCTGTGGCGGAGACACAATACTCCGGTGAAAGAGTTATACTGTCCGCCGAGGTTAATGAAGTATGTGGGAGAGGCAGGACACAAAGAGGAAGTCACACTATTGTGCTGCCTGACCAGGCAGAAACCCAGCCTTTACATATGGGCAGATCAACCAATGGTAATTAAAACAAGGCCCCCATTCTCCTGCCGGCCGTTTTGAGAGAGTCCCCCAAGCGTTGAGGCCTGAATGTTTCCGAATGTTTCCGGCCGCGGTGTGGAGCGGATGAGATCACTCAGAGGCAGCTCATTAAGTGATGAGTGCTTTCCCTCCCGCGGGGCGCCGCGGCTCGCTCTTCGGCTAGATAACACAGACTGAGCTCGTAACTTAGTCGGCCACATTGGTAGTAGTTAAATGTCTACATCTGAAATCAAAACAAACTTTTACGCCTTTGGATCTTTATCACTGGCAGTTTTGTCAGAAAGCACTGTGTGAGAGAAGCACAGTGTGAGAGATTTATACAAGCCCTAACTCTAAGTATTAAACTTTGCTGTGTAACTAAGCTCACAAAAACATGAATAATACCTCAAACCTAAAAAAAAAAAAAAACAGCTATATATTATTTTATTTTATTTTTACACATTAATTTTCTGTCTCTTAGGACCACAAAACTAGTCATAAGGGTAAATTTTATGACATTGAGATTTATACATCATCTAAAACTGAATAAATAAGCTTTCCATTGATGTATGGTTTGTTAGGATAGGACAATATTTGAAAGTGAAAAAAGTGAAAGTGACGTGACATTCAGCCAAGTATGGTGACCCATACTCAGAATTCGTGCTCTGCATTTAACCCATCCGAAGTGCACACACACAGAGCAGTGAACACACACACACACTGTGAACACACACCCGGAGCAGTGGGCAGCCATTTTTATGCTGCGGCGCCCGGGGAGCAGTTGGGGGTTCGATGCCTTGCTCAAGGGCACCTAAGTCATGGTATTGAAGGTGGAGAGAGAACTGTACATGCACTCCCCCCACCCACAATTCCTGCCGGCCCGAGACTCGAACTCACAACCCTTGGATTGGGAGTCCGACTCTCTAACCATTAGGCCACGACTTCCCCGAGATCTTTGAGATCTTCCCCGAGATATTTGGCCGAGATCTGGAATCTGAAAAATAGCATTTAAAGTTGTCCAAAATTTAGTTCTCAGCAATGCATATAACTAATCAAACATTAAGTTTTGATATATTTACGTTAGGAAATTTATGAAACATCTTCATGGAACATGATTTTTGGCTTTAAAGAAAATTTTATAATTTTGCCCCATACAATGCATTATTGGCTATTGCTACAAATATACCCATGCTACTTAAGACTGGTTTTATGGTCCAGGGTCACATATATATGCTTTTAAATATGTTTATATAAAATTTTGTGTGTGTGTGTGTGTGTGTATATATATATATATATATTGTACACCACTGTTAATTGTAATTGTGAGTGTACAGCGCAGCCTTATCGGTGGCGCACGAGATGCGATGACGGTGTAATGTTAAGTGTGATTGCATTTTAATGTTTTTGTTAGCCTATCCCGCTGAAGCCACTAGATGTGGCGCTGCTGCGTTGTTACATAGTGTGGGAAAAGAGAACATCAAAGCGGACATGATGTTGTTGAGAAGATGTTGTGCTTTTTTTTTTTTTTTTTGTCAAAACTGAAACCAAGCCGTTCACACAGAACACATATTTCATGCATTTTCTAGAGGGACATATATCACTGTTGCACTCGCGTCTCGCAAAAAAGAGCCGCATGTTTAGAAAGCCATGTAAAATTTATGCAAGTTTAACTTTGAAAAAACATATCTAGAGACTTCATGGCGGGGGGGTTTCCCCACCCCACTGCAACTCCTGTTTTTAAATCAAAAACGTACTCTGTGTGATTGGCTTTCGGCCCTTTGTATTAAACTATGAATACATACATGATGCTGTTTTGTTTATAGTTGTATAATCAACTTAATTAAATAGAATTGGTTTATAAACAGTATTTTAAACATTATGCACTTTTTTTCATTTGCAATATTTTGCTCGATGCACCCTTTTGTGGCCTCAGGAGAGAAACCAAAAGCTTTTCTTCACCCTAACTGAAATTATGCATTTTAAATTCAAATATAATTTGAATTTTGATAATATTTAAGTACAAAATTCACATTTAGTTTTTCATCTATTTTGACAGCCCTACTACTCACGGACTCAATATGCACTCTGCAATAATAATGTGATCGATGACTACAGTCCAAGCTGATAGCTGTTCCAGGGCAGTTTTTTAGTTCTCATCTCTATAAACATAAGACGCCGGCGCATCTCTGATTTGTTGTTGGTCTACCATTACGCTCGTATTTCTTCTTCGCTGTGAATTACAATTTCCGTTCATCTGACCATTGGCAATCTGGGAAGCGCCTCCACAAAAAGTCTGAAGGTACTGCCACACCGGTAAGCCAAAGTGGTAAATAGCCACAGTGTAGGTATGAATTAGATCTTTTTTTTTGTTTAAAAAAATATCAATACTTGGTGCCATAGTATCGATACCGTCTCGCTGCCGGAAATAACACGAAAATCAGCACATCGATTTATCGTCCCACCCCTTATAATTAGAGTATGTGAATGGAGTGAAGCGGCAACAATTTCCCCTCCGCGCTCCGAGCATTTGATGCTGGATTTATAATTCAACGCTTGCAGCGCAGCAAAAACTGACTCAGTGCGGAAACGATTTCTGCACGATCTCAGACCGCAACCGTGTGCAGTGTGAACGCTTTCCGTTAACATAAGCGTGGAAAAAAATGCACCGCATACACACTGCAAATGGAGTGTGTGTGAACCTGGCATAATGTGTGTGCACTTCGAGTGTGCATCAGCGCACTGTCTCCAAGGAGAGTGCGCGAGCACTGAAAGGTTTAAACACTGGCAAGAATTAAAAAGAAATGCAATTTAGTGTTTGTTTTAACTTTAGTGACAATGAGACACTGCCTCAGGTTGTGCAAGTGACAATTCCTGTGTTGACTGTGCAGTGTGCAGCTCGCTTATAGTGCAGGTACATGATGTGATGTGAAGCCATTAACGCATTTTGAGAGAGAAAGAGAAAGCACTCGCGGTGATTCACTGATGTTGTTTGTGAAATTATGGCTCACAAAAAGTTTTACAATTACTTTATAAGTTATTTAATGAAGAAATATGAATTCTACCTCACCTTTAGCATTATAATTATTTTACCCGCGCCAGACAGAAACTGAGACGGTGCGCTGCATGTCCTGCCAAACCTCTGACAGCAGGCGCATCATCAGCTTGAGATCATATTTTGAGATCGGCCATTATAGTGACCGCTAATAAACATCACAATGCGATTATTGGCTAGTAATGATCGGTAGCTGATCAATTGGAGCACCCCTAGTTCTAATGGAAAGCAATGACAGTGGTGAAAAAATTTTACCCACTTAATTTTAATTTTTAACTCGACCTCTCGGAAGATCTTAGCAACTGCATAGCAAATCCCTAGCAACCAACCTGGCACTGCGGCAGTGAGTTCTGCAGAAGTGTTTTAATTTAAAAGATATAGAAGAAACCATGCCACAATTTATTAAGCAAACCTGGTTCTGTGGTGCTCTTTCCTGTCAGCGCTTTATGGATTGGATGCTATTACTGCAGACCTTTTGACTAAGGTTTGCATGAAAAAGAAAAAAGGGAGAACCAACAATGCAGTAAAATTAAAAACTGCCTAATACCTTGTGGTATTCAGAGCAAGGAAGAAATCTCCAATCCTGAGTAGTAAGACATTGTAATCTATTTGGCAAAAGCGCTTGACATTTTAGTGACATTTTCGCTTGGTCTCCACCCAACGGTGGTCAGCAGAGAGATGAAAGAAAGCATTCACCTGTCACCTGTGAAAGACCACTCCAAAATCTCACTACTCCAGATGTCCAACTCTACTGCTGTCCCAAAGCACATCACGCAAACCAGACAGCCAAAATTCCTTATTTGCTTCTTCAAAGGACACAAAAGACACACACCAGAGCTGCCGTTCTGGTCTGGAAATTTTTTCCACAAATGGCTTATAAGATTGTATCTTGTATAACTTTTAACCTGTATAACACACATACCTGCATGCAAAAGCAAAGCCTAAAACATGTAATGTGATCCAAAACTTAAGTATTATTTAGATTTAACATCCAAATTTTTGCTTAATTTATTTTTATTTTTTGCCTGATCCAGCAAATTTGGTGCTGCAAAGGAAAACACCCTCATCAAAAGGCATCATATTGCACTGACGCGTCTGTTTCCGCGATAAATATCCAATACGTGTGACATTTGCAGCATAGAGGTCAGTGTTATGATCAAACAGTAGCAAACAAGGTATCAAAAGGTCATGTTTGGCTTTGCTGGTTCCTGCTAAGTAATCATATGTATGTGGGGATCTTTGCATTGTCGTCTTTTCCCGGACCTCTTCCTGATGAGTATCTTTTACAGTCTATTCAATCATTATTTATTCACCTATATGTCGTTCAAATACTTTAGATTTCTATGGAACACAAAAGGAAATTCTATGATGGGATTTTTAAAATGTAGTTACAATGAACAAGGACAGAGGCTTTCAAGCTTAAAGGGGTCATATGATGTGATTTCAAGTTTTCCTTTCTCTTTGGAGTGTTACAAGCTGATTGTGCATAGATAAGATCCCTGAAGCTGCAAAGACTAAAGTCTCAAACCCAAAGAGATATTCTTCATCAAAGTTAAGACTCTCCCATGCCCCCCTAAAACGGCTCATTCTAACATACCCCCACATGTCTACGTCACGATGTGGAAATATTTGTGTAATGCTGCCCAAATGTTCACGCGAAGAAAGAAGGCGTGGTTTCAGTAACCGCAGTTAGTGTTGAAGCAGCCATGTCAGGGAGATGCTGTGTGTGTCTAGACGAAAGCAAAAGCACTTTATTTGGCCTTCTGAAAGTAGATGCATTTATTAAGCTTCAAGATTATTTGGAATTGTGAAAGTAGATGCATTTAGGAATCTTATTTGGTGAACCTAGGAGAGGAGGTAATTCTGACTTTCCACCGACAATCTGGCGCTTCTGAAGCAGCTACTGTAAGTATGTTTTGCTATTAGTTTAAGTATTTGCTATTGACTGTTCAAATGAGGAGTTTTGCGTCTCATGTGTGTGCGTGTGCGTGTGTGTGTGTGTGTGTGTGAGAGAGAGAGAGAGCAACAGGATCACATCACAGTGGAGTCAGCTGTCTTAAACGTCCGTGATTTGTGTACTGCAAACACATAGGAGCTTCATCACTGTGTCTATCACGCGACTCTGTTCCTAGGGATGCTCATTTCGATTAATTTTCCCGACCGACAACCGCCGCTCGTTAATCGATTATTAACCGTTAACTGATAAGATTATAATATTGAATTGCCATTAAATACAAATAAAATTGACGCTATCTGTGACCCTTTAAAAAAATACAAACATTTTTTTTTTTTTATCAAAGGGTTTATTTTAACGTGCAAAGTGCAAACAGCAGCATACAGAACAGATCAGCAACAGAACCTGGATTCAGGTTTAAATTTCCACGCACCTGCAGCATTTCTGACAGTGAGAGAAAAATAGAATAAAATAATACAAATAAAAAACAAAATAGGCCTACACTAAATATATTTTTTAAACTTAAATAATTAACAAATTAAGATGACAAAAAGAAAACACTGAATCCGTTTGAACGAAGCTTTCAAAAACCGGCAATTTTTTCGTTAGACTAAGATTTTTCGTTAAATAAAAATAGCAGCCCTACCTCAACACCTTGTCTAATTTTTATTTAAAAAAAGCAACATATCAACGTGATGTGGGGTCAGGCTGGAGCGCAGCCTGTTGACAATTAGACCCGCGGCAGAAAACACCCTCTCCGATGGGACAGATGTAGCCTATCGGGAATACACAGGTAACGTCTCGCTAGAGTTGCCAGCTTCGGGAAGCGCTTTTCCAAAGCAGCACACATTTCAATAAGTTTTGCTTTTGCGGCTTCTTTCTCCGTTTGTGCAAAAATTACCATTGAACAGATTCTCTGCGTTATCTCCTCAGATCGCTGTTCATCGCATCTTCTCCCTGATAACATGGAGGGCAAAGTTTGTTGCCCTTCATCACTCGAAGCTTTAGGGTGTTTGCTTCGTAAATGGTACTGCATCGTACTTGTGCTACTGCTGTATTTTAATACGGCGCCGCATAATTTACAGGTAACTTCGTCGCCCTTTCTTTTAAAATGATCCCACACAGTGCTTCTTTTCGCTCGCTTCATTCTGCTTCCCTTGCTCGGAAAAAAAACAATTCTGCAGGCATGTGTCACGTGTGTGGTTGCGCGTGCCGACGCTCTCCGTGAGTTAATAAATATAAGCTATATAGTAGGCTATTTTATTTTTAAACCATGCAGCAAACTAAAAAAAAAGAACCTTAAAAAAACGTTTTAAACCGTTTAACTGATAGTATTAATCGGTCAAAATTTTTACTTTCGGTTAACGGTTAAACGGTCAATATGAGCATCCGTTCCCCTTTCGGGCTTGAACTGATGGTAAAACTAAGGACATTATTAACTGTCTTTACATTTATTTTGAAAGATGAAGCTCGCGATTATGGAAAGGGGCGTTACATTTCCGATGAGTAGCCTACTTGGGGTGTTCGGACAATCACAATTCACTGGGTCAGTTGGCCAATCAGAAGGAGGGACTTTGTAGAAAACGACGCGTTTGAGAGAGGCGGGGCATAGAGGATCTTCAATAATGTACAGTATTTGAAAAATAATGTGTTTTTTGAACATTAAAGCATGTCAATATATTCTGTCACACCAAATACACAAAATAATGATCTTTAAAAAACATCATATGACCCTTTTAAATAACGACAGAGAAGCAGAATAAAAGAGCTCATAGGAATCATGCAATACATTCAAAGTCTTCTGAAGCCATTTGTATGAAACAGACTACAATTTAACTTGATATTCACAGCGAACAATTCAAAGGTTCAAAGGTTTGGGGTCAAGATTTTTTAAATGTTTTGTCTTATGTTCTCCAAGACAGCATTTTTTAAATCAAAAATACATTAAAAACTGTAATATTATGAAATATTATTACAATTTCAAATAGCCGTTTCCTATTTGAATATATTTTCAGGGTGCGCAATCGCTAGCCCGACGTCCCGGGGCTATTGTGTTTTTTCATTGGGGCTAGGGGTTGGCGATATGACCAAAATCTTATATCACGATATGAGAAATTTTATATCTCGATAACGATATATATCTTGTTATAGTTATTTTTCTTTTAATAAGGTTTTTTATGATATTAAGATTTGATACCATAGAATTTTCATAATCCTTGTCACCAATGTCAATATCAAAGTAATACAAGAAAATATTAAGAAAAAAAGAAAAAAAAAAAACCTCAAGCTTACTGGAGGTACATAAACAATTAGTGATGAATTAAGAATAAGAAACTAATTACCAGAAATTAGGGCTGTGCAAAAAATCGAATACGATTTTCATGCGCATCTCTTCAGTAAAGACGCTCCTGTAATTAGTAGTATATCTCCAGCACGTGCGTTCAGATCAGGGTTGTCAGGTTTTCACAACAAATCCTGCCCAGTTGCTTCTCAAAACTAGTCCAAAACTAGCCCAATCGCGTTTCAAGGAGGTTCCCCGATATAAATTGCATCCCGGTGCTAAAATGTACGTTTTTCGGCATGGTTGCCTTGATAATATTCACATTTTAGGGGCTAAATATCACGTTATTGGTATTGGGGTCGCTTCAACCCGCGAACATGAAAAACAACCACAGACTTGGCAACACTGGTTGGCATTTACTACACAGAGCCGTAATTCACTGACAGTCTACACAAAATCGATTTTAAAATCGCAGGCGATTCTTTGTCGATTTTGAAAGCGATGTTGTGTAGCTTGTCGGTGGACTACGGCTCTGTGTAGTAAATGCCGCTCCACCTGAACCAGTGTTGCCAAGTCTGCGGTTGCTTTTTTAATGTCTGCGGGTTGAAGTGACCCCAATACCAATAACGTGATATTTAGCCCCTAAAATGAGAATTTTACCAAGGCAACCCAGCCAAAAAACGTATATTTTAACCCCGGGATGCAATTTATATCGGGGAACCTCCTGGAAACGCGATTGGGCTAGTTTTGGACTAGTTTTGAGAAGCAACTGGGCAGGATTTGTTGTGAAAACCTGGCAACCCTGATCTGAACGCACGTGCTAGAGATATACTACTAATTACAGGAGCGTCTTTACTGAAGAGATGCGCATGAAAATCGTATTCGATTTTTTGCACAGCCCTACAAGAAATAGGACAAAAACTGCAATAAATAAGAAATACATTGTGTAAATGAATTAGTCTTCACTGTGTGAAGTTATATCTATCTATCTATCTATCTATATATATGTGTGTGTGTGTGTGTGTGTGTGTGTGTGTGTGTGTGTGTGTGTATACTGTATATACACATAATCATTAGCATTATTTGTTTATTTCTTTTCTTCTTATTCTAGTTACAAAAGTGATTTAGTCAAGAGCAGTGAGAGATTTTCATGAAAGGCAGATAGGACGAATATTGGACAGCTTCCCCTTTAAGACCTAAGTCCGGATCCAATATACTGTTACATACGCACTTTCTCTCGCAATTGTTTAAATTCCCTTAAGACCTAAATGACTGTGTTTATGAGGATAGTTGCATTTGGACTCATATACGTGTGTATGCAATCGTTCACAACAAATAAAGCGACAAAAATGCTGACGTGCTCTATTAGCAGCTGATTCACGGCTTACGCACTCCTCTCACACACAGAAACAGAGACAGCGCGCACATATAATGTAAGCTCTGTTGTTTGTGTTTCAACGGACTAAAATCAGTTGTTTTAAACTGCAGTGCTTAAAAATGCATGCAAACATTAAGTTTTCGTGACCACACGCACAGCAACGTGACGTGAGCGCGAGCATGCTGTTATTCACGCGTCTGTCTGCATCCCCGTGTGTGTAAGACTGCCGTCATTCAAATTATGAAAACGTATTACCGTAAACAATGTATTTTGCGGCACCATGAAATAAACGATAGCGCACAATATGACTCGATAGACTTTTAATTTCGTCCATCTGATATATATCGTCCTATCGCCCAGCCCTAAGTGGGGCTACCAAAATGTATCACCGCCCTGCCCAATGGGCTCTTAAATAGTGATATAAAATTCCTAACTTGATTTGCGTTGTTCACTTGTAGGGGTGAAACGGATCGTAGTTGATCCATAGACTGTAAAAAAATATGGACGTAGTGTCCGTGACGTCACCCATAGACTCCTCAAGAGCGGTTTTGAAGCTCAAAGTGTGCAAAGCGGGGTGTCGCCATCTTGGCAGCGCGTCACCGTGCGACTCGAAAATGGGCAAAAAGGCGGGAGCTGGTTGCTGAAGCCACGCCCACCTAGCGCGACGGCATTGTCAGCAGCGGCAATCCACCTGTCACTCAAGTGGCCACGCCCTTAATTATGCAGAATTTTAAGGCTTAATATAATTTAAACGGATGAGTTATAAAAAAATTCACCCCTCTCACAGTTTTCATGAAGGGCAAAATTAGCTATGTAGATCAAAATAATTTTTTGAACCAGGCTGTCAACATGTTTTTTTCTGCTGTAAAGTTGGGCATTTTAACATGGGGAGTCTATGGGATTAACTCCCTTTTGTAGCCAGCCTCTAGCGGCCAGTTGATGAATTGCAGTTTTAGTCACTTCCTTATTGGCTTCACGAGAGAGAGCGGGAGGTTGCCGCTCGAGTTGATCGCATTTTTTCTAAGTCTTGCCGATTTAAACATTCTAGCATTATTAAAACATTTGCATGCATTCAGAGCTGCACGCAGACAGCCGTGTTTCAGACAATGCGCGTACACAGAGTTGATTCCTCTTTCGCATATCCTTGATTCTGAATGAACACATACACACAAAATTATCGCAAAATCATTTTCTCTGCAAGTATTCTTATAAACACAGTTGGTTATTTCGTAAGTGAACATAAGAAGTGGAGAAAGAAATCTCCTTTGCATCATTATATTGGATCCGTACATTAGGTCTTAAAGGGGCAGTAGCCTATAAATACCTGCTGTTCCATAAGCACCACCTGCTGTCAGAGTGTGACATTTGCATCTCATTCACAAAGCTAAAGTCAGACCACTCTGTTTTTGCTTCAAATTTTGAAATTATACATTCTAAATTAACATGTATTTAGCATCTTTTTTGAATAGTAATTCTAATGCAGTGGTTGCCTCTGATTTTAAATAGAGCACAGGCAAAGCCTTTGTTTATATGAAAGATTTCTTTTAGCTGTATAATTTTTTATTTGATTTGGGATTTGTTTTAAAATTTAAAGTTAGTTTCATTATTTAACATTTCAGTTTCACAAAGAAATATGCAGCATTTTGTCTGAGAAATAAAAAGGACACCTTTTCATTTATAATTTGTCTTAAATCTCGTTTTGTAAAACAAATATATATATTTATGATGCGATAAAATTCAAGATACAGATTACACAATACAATTTATTTATTTATTTATTATTTATATATTTATATTATATATATATATATATATATATATATATATATATAGAACATTGCCGGGTTCAGTCCCGGAACGAGCACTGTGTGAACAAACGCTAGAACTGATGCCGTAAAGGGTGTATCATTGTGATGACGCACGTGCAACTCTTTTTACCAGTTATCGTGCGACTCTTTTGACGTTCATGATGAAAAAACATGTGCAAACTGTAATGAAGCAGAGATCAGGTAGTTCCTCACTATCCGCGCTTAAGTTGTGATCGTTTGCCAGCTTAAGTGAAACAGAACGCATCACATTACATGTCACATCGTAATGTCACGTGTCTTTACGGGATCTTTACGGGATCTGTGTGAACACACAAACAGATTCCGGAAAATCACTGGCAGTGTGAATGAACCACAATTAAATGATCCCGGGACAAATCCCGGGACACATTATCTGTGTATTTTCCGGAATTTCTGTTAAAAAGAGGCTCAGGTTTAGCACAAATACTGAACTTGTGAGACATCATGACATTATCGAGTATATTGCAATTAGCAAAAACCAAACAAAACACACCTACAGAGTGCATGCATAAGTGACTACGCATTTAGAGTGCATTCTTTCACTGCATGATTCAGTCTATTAATATGCATTAAAAATGATATACATAATTCAAGATAAAGGGGCAGAAAATGTATATTTATATCATTTCATATAGTTAATCAATATCACACGAAGAGTGCCGTTTAAAAAAAATTGGCAAGGTTACAAATGTGTTATTGATTTTATACAACAGTTTAATAAACTATAAGTTAATATCAAGAAACTTACGTTTTAGACAGAATATTGGCTGTTTTTACTCTATTTCGCCAACAAAAATCATTCCAAACACAGCCACAGCACTATTGTGTCTCTGAGCAACATGACAGTTTTTTGTTCCTGATTGAATCAACCATTTAAATGATTCTGTTCTATCACAATGACTCACTAAACAGTGACCTGCTGCCACCTACTGGTGGTTTTAATTGTTTTAGTTTACATTTTTAAGTATTTTTGCAGTTTTTTTTTAATACTTTCAAATATCAGTATTCAAAAGTATTCCACACAAAATGATTTGCAACGGTTGCTTTTCCACGTCCAGTGTAGACAGTCTCAAGCTGCTGATTTATATCCGGGGTTTTTTTTTTTTTTTGGCCAATAGAAGTTATGATTGGCCGGTAACTTAAACATTTAGTAGCCAACTTGGCTGGTGAGTGAAAAAGGTAATTTTAATACCTGGTTTCATCCCTATATGCTACTAGTTTTTGCTGATCATGCTGATTTGTCCACAGTAATGTTCAGCCGATGTCTTTTTTCATTCGGGCTAGTTAAATTCATTTTGGGCTACCAAAACCTGAAGAATGCCTGCCCGAAGGGCTGCCAGGGATTTTTACATTTTGCAAGCCCTGATTTTGAAATACAATTTATGCAAAGCAGAATTTTCAGCATCATTACTCCAGTCTTCAGTGTCACATGATCCTTCAGAAATTATTCTAATATGCCGATTTGCTCATCAATGTCGAAAACAGTTGTGCTGCTTAATCTTTGTCCAAGCAATACATTTTTTCAGGATTCTTTGAGAAAGTTCAAAAGAGCAGCATTATTATATGAAATAGAAATCTTTTGTAGCTTTAGAATTTTTCTATCACTTTGAAGCAAAGTAATGCATCCTTGAATATAACTAAAATCGTACTAATTATCCGTAGATACACTGTATACTAAAAGCATCGCATCTCGTCAGTAAAGCCGGTCCTGTGATTAGTAGTAAATCAGCATCACCTGCTTTCAGATTGAGCGGCTTTCACTACACAGAGCCGTAGTTCACTGACAATTAGGCAAAATCGCCCTCATAATTGCAGATGAATCGCCTAATTTGTCAGTGAACTACGGCTCTGTGTAGTGAAAGCCGCTCCATCTGAAAGCAGGTGATGCTGATTTAGTACTAATCACGGGACCGTCTTTAGTGACGAGATGCGCATGACAATCGAATTTGATTAATTGCACAGCCCTACCTAATGGCCATACAGAACACTCCAGCAACCATTTAGCACTGAGTTTTGAAAAAATGTTTTTTTACTGACAGCAGCGTGAGGATAACTATACAAGATCTGCTGCATATTTGCATCTCAACTCATCTTGAACTGTTAAGTAGTCTTTCTGATGTGGGCTTGTTCCTGTGTGCACACATTTGCAGTAAGCTCTATCTACTCTAAATGTAGCTGAAATGCAAAGTACAAAGCTGGTGAACAACAAGTCCTGACTGGGTAATTAAAGAGCTGGGAAGAAAAAAGGCAAGGCAGACTGACTGGAAACCACTACCAGCCCTTGAAGAAACATCTGTGTTAAAGGAAAACAAGGTAATTATATGGAAAGAGGGAGGAACTGCTAAAGTATTTTCCTTTTAGAGAGAGGCGCTTTGTCTGCCACTGCAGCATCCTTCTGTCCAAAAAGACCACAATAGTGGAAGACTACAACTAGACCTCTCCATTCACGCGTTCTGCACATATTTCATGTTTATACTGGCTTTCAGATCTTTCTTTTCTCATCTTAGTGAAAAATGTTACATCTCCTTAACAAATTTGCTTGTTTTTTTTGTTTTTTTTTATTCCAGTTCACTGCTGTTGTCAGGAATTTGACATTCCGGACACAAACCTTTCTGTAGACAAGGCCATTATCTTCAAAGTCCAGCGCAATCAAAAACCCCTGCAATGACCGGACTCCGTTTTTCATAGTGAACGTACATTGTGAACGCAAAGGAAAAACCAAACATACACAAACACACCCTGCTGCAAACTTGATTTTTCTTCTTTACTGTAAAACATGAACCAGCCAAGATTTGAAGCCTACAGGTACAGAATGAATGCTGGATGACCCCGCTCTACTAGACTGATAACAACCAGAAAGAGCTTTGTGATGACAGATCCCTGGATAATACTGACAGACAGACAAAATGTGCAATTCAGCAGAAACTGGTAGATAAATAATTTGTTTGATTTGTGCACAAAACATACTCTACAAAGAGGTATTGTGAAATGCAGCAATTCGTAACTCAATGCAAGTTGCATTCTCAGCATTACCACAAGAGGTGCCATAGTGGCAATTAGTGTAAACCGTCTGCAACATGTACAAAGAGCATTTCCCAAGAGCATCATCAAGGCACAAGAAAATATTGTGGAAAAGTAAAAAGTCTTTATTCACATGGCTTCAACACTAAAATCTACACACTACACACTTGCCTTCAATCAGGGTGTCCTTCATTAGGTATGGTCGCAAGTTTGTTTTTACCAACATAGTTCAATGATTCAGCTCTTCCAAAAACCAACAAAGCATTCGCGAACTGCATCGCATAGCTTTGTGGTTGCAACTATAGTCTCAACCTATGGTTAGAAGCATATTTGGAAGGAAACAGCTAAGCTAAATGATCAAAACAATAATTACAATCTATGTTATTCACTGAACTGGATCATCAAAGGTTAGCAGCAGCAAAGACACTGATTAATAAAATGGGATTAAATACATGAAGGATATTTGTGTTATGTAACATTTAAATATTGCAGGTTTGCATCATATTCAAAGTTTGCTTTTGACAGTTTTTAGTCATTTTGAGTAATATTGAATCTGTTTTTATGCAAGTGAGATGGGTAAATGCGTTCAAATTTAGTCTAAAAATATAGGAATCTTCCAGGAATTTTTAGAATGTTTCTGGAAATTGACCAGAAATTTTCCACCCCTTTGCAACCCTAGTCATCAGTATGGCATCCAACACATATGATATTGACCAAACACTGTCTTAAAAAAGTGGATCAGTTCTCAACAGCTGCAAAACCTGGCCTATGAATCAGGCAAACACTAAAACACACCCAAGTAACTCACCTTTCTGGCAATGGTTGGAGGTCCAGCATCTGTAATTGTCATTGCTGTTGAAGTTTGTCTTGACACACAGAGGGTTGTCCTCCATGATTCCTGGGCAAACATCTCCGCACTCCTTGGACAGCTTATTTCCATCAATGAAAATGTTAAATTCAGCATCCATAATGAGAGACCAGTCCACAGAATCCAGGTAGCAGAGCTCGGGATTCTTCGCAATTCGTATGGCGCCCCTCGTGATGTTCCGCAGGTTGTAAAGGCCAATGTCCTTCAGGCTGGTTAACTCATATATGACCAGGGCGTTGTTGTAGAACAAGTTACGGCCCCGGATCACAGCGAGGTTTGGAAAGAGGGTGCTGAGGCTGTCCAGCCCGGATACGCGGAAGAGGAGAAGATAATCCGTAATCATGGTCAGTTTGGGGAAACTGAGGGTGCGGAAGACCTCCTGGTTGTTATTGTTTTTGCTTCCAATGAGGAGGATCTGCAGGTATCCCTCAACCACCGTACAGTTCTCCAGCCGCTTGAAATTACTGATGTCATTACCAATGTCAATGCCTGGACCACAGACTGGAATTAGGAAAACAGAAATAGTCACATGATAATCAATATTATCAGTCACAGCTTGGTAGCAAGAGATGAATCAAAAAAACTGACCTTAAATATTTGAATTCATGGAAACATAACAATTTGGAAGCTAAAATAAAGTTCCTGTTATGAATCATAGTCAGGGTAGACATTTAATTTATTGCGTATGTGAGGGAACTTTATACAGTCATTGAACAGACTGTACACGTCTCCCTCACATACTCATCAAATTAGTTGTACTAGTGTCAGAGTACAAGAAAGAGACAGAATGTCCAAAAATGCACTTATTCATGTGTAGTTCCAAACCTGTATGACTTTCATTCTTCAGTGGAACACATAAGAAGAAATTTTGAAAGTCTATAGTGTGTTTTTGTGTCCATACAATAAAATTCAATGGGGTCCAATGTTATTTGTGTTCAAAAAGAGATATTTTAAATGTCTCAGTGAATTGAATTTTTGGACCATACAATGAAATTCAATGGGATCCAATGTTATTTGTGTTCAAAAAGAGATATTTTAAATGTCTCAGTGAATTGAATTTTTGGACCATACAATGAAATTCAATGGGATCCAATGTTATTTGTGTTCAAAAAGTGATATTTCCAATGTCTCGTTGAATTGAATTTCTGGGCCATACAATAAAATTAAATGCGGTTCAATGTTGTTTGGACCCCAACAATCTTCAAAACATCTTCTTTTGTGAATAGATGCTAGGTTTAAACAACTTGATGATGAGTAAATTTACACAACAATATAGAACGAGCACTAAAACAAAACACAATTTACTAACTGTCAACCCAAGCAGACATATGAATAGTTTCAACCACATGCAGGTTTTCTTCTGCTAGTGACACAGTGCCACAAGGGAGCTTATATAAGACAAATTTTTGCATTTTTATGACAGGTATCCTGAGACGGACATCTCTGCTTTCACTTACCACCCATTAAGTTGTTTATTTTCCACAGCGCGATTTGCCCACAAGCTAGCTAATCACAAAGAAAGATCCTAAAACATTTCGGCTGAGCTGAAAAATGAATCCTGGAAAATGCAGGAAGATAATTATAGAGCTCTTGAATTATAGATCCTAAGTGAAACTTTAAAAGATAACATTACCTAAACGTTTATAACCCTTTAAATCCTAGATACCACTCTCAGAGGGAAAAGGCCTGCTCCTTCCTCTTTCTTTTAAAGCCATCCTTAAATTCTGATTTTAACAAGTATGCATTGGTGTATTATATCCATTATGCTAGAAAATCAAATTAAACTATGGTAAAAACAAGCATCTTTCATCGCCCTGGAAGACAGACAGCACCCAGCCTGTCTGCGGACTCTAACATTTTCACACTGCTGAGTAAACAGTGCTATCTTTATTGCTTTGATGGCACTCCAAATCTCATGTTTACATTTGATAACCCAATTCCTGCCTGCCATAGCGAACTCTCCTAGGTAGCAGAGTGAAAGCATTTGGAAATTAGGTCATAAACTGATGTCATCGTTTAGAAATGAAGCAGAAAAAAAACCTTAACCCAAGCTAGTAAATCCTAACACTTCAGACTCTACAACAAAACAGATTGCGACAGAGCACTTTCATATGAAAACTGAACCACAAAACAAGACAACCTAATAGAGCTAACAGAGAGTCAGAGAGTACTTTGATAGTTACCTCAACTCATCATTTCAATGCTGCATCAAATGTTGGCAAGCATCTTGCATGCATAACAAATACATTTCTACTATTGTTTACGTTTTTATATCCTTATCAAATATGTAATTAAAAAAATCTTTAAGCCGTCTTAATGTATTGCAAAAATATTTAAACTCAAACATCAAATTTTAAAAAATTCATATTAGTTAAATCACAAATGGTGAATTTTAAATATTCAATACAAAATTGGATTTAGAAAAAAAAATTACAGGTGCTTCTTCCTATTTATCTTTGTCCAGACCAGAATATTTGGAATATTGCTTTGATTTGGACTCAATTCATACATTTTCATCAGGACCACTTTTAGTCTTTTGTGACATCCCTTTAACTAACAAAAGCAAGAAATTTTTTATGACATGATCCTCCAAGAAGTGACCATTTTTGGAAACGAAACAACAGTACAAACATTAGCAATATTAACAATTTAACTTCTGAATTATTTATGTGTTTCCATGATGTTAGATAATATAAAAAAAATCACAAATTAAATTCAAACTGACAAGCAAATGTAAGCTACAGTAACACTCAACAAACTTTGTCCTTCTAAGATAAAAGGAAACACACAAACTGCTTTAAACCAACCAAAAAGGCAGATCTTCAAATGAGCCAATGGTTTGGTCTCAAGATAAGTCAACCAGTTAACCTGAGCCACATTTATACCCCACTGGGAATCTTTAACTATCCTTTGCCAAGAGAGACAGGTTATACTTAGGATTTCTACTAAGAACCTTCTCTGCCTCACTACCTCGCTGCCCTGCAACCGCTGGGGTTAACAGTAAAACCCAATTACACAGACTTCACAAACTCCTCACTCTTCCAATCAACAGAACCCAGTCTGTTTTGCTAGAGCGGGTGTTTTTACATGTTCTATTTTAAAAACACAGATTTTTCCTCTCTCTCTTGATGAATCGGATGAATCGGGGGGTCTTATTTGCAGTTTACTTGGAAACATGGAAATTTTGTGGTGGTCAAACATGAATGGATGCAAAAATTGCTTTTGTAAGAACTTCCCACGTTATTGATTTTAAAGAGAAAGAATAATGAATATCCTACTAAATATTTTGAATGTTTTTCACATACGTATGGGCCAGTTTTAGGATTATTAAAGAACAAAGGACAGTTTTGCATGGAAAAACAAAGGCAATTTGCATCCCCCATGTGGGTTGAACTAATATTAATAATGACTCATTCCCAGTATGTATGTTTGCATGCCTTGGTTAATATTCCAAAGAAACCATGTAAACCCAACACTGCATCATCAACATGAGACTTACATTCCCCGCCACACTGAGCACATCAGTGTCATTCCAACATGTGTCGTCATCTAAAATCACTTACTGGCAACCACATCACAGCGTCCCAACGTATCCTACTAACCTAACAGTGACCGGCCCGTCCCTGATAGCAATCTCACTAACTGTAATCACACTTATCAATACGATCTGTCAGTTATGTTAACCAAAGAAAACAAATAATAATCTTTCCAGCCTTCAGTGTCAAAGTGAAACAGATTTATCAAATCTACGATGGACTCTATTTACATTAGAGCTGTGAGACTACTGAAGTTGTACATAAACTGTTCACAAAGATCAAACACTTGTGAAGTCATTCCTTGAACTTGAAAATACACATTGAGTTTTAAACGCTCAAGTCCAGTATGAAATCAGACTTATTAATGTATTAAGGAGTGACAAACAAGTTAGAATATGGATAAACAACACTAATGCTTTTAATATCTAAACTAGTCTATTAAAAACCTGTTGGGTTTGTGACCTAAATTAACCAGATACTGTCACCAAAATCTCCCATGCTCCCAATCTGTTGGTGATGACTCAAATTTGACTTTCAAATGTAGATCTATACCTACAGGTGCACATAATGGCACTTGTGAACACAATTACACCACACTAGAATCCAATATTAGCATTATTTGATAGACACAGTGGTAAAATACCTATAAAATCACTATCATAAACGGCAGTGTTAGCATGACCAAACTTGACTTTGTTGTGTTCTTTGACTTTGCATAGCCAAAACGCTCAACAGACACTCATGTGATGTATAATATGTGAGTGTTTCCATTTCTTTTCACTTAAGAAAAATTTAAAGGGAATGAAAGCAGAAAAACATGCAATTAAAAGCAAAGCAATGAGTTTAAAAACAGCTGGTCTGGATTTTGAGCCAGTTTTCCTGCCATGCATCGCAAATGAAAGCTTAAAACACTTTGAAAGCAAAATGAAAGTGAACCTTTCTTAGACAAGCAACAATTGTGATATTATGATCTAATCCAAATGCATCCACATCAATAGAATAACTTACTTTCTCCATGACAAAGTGTAGAGAGGACCAGGACCAGACCACAAAACAAGGTCCAATATCGCCTCTGTCTGCTAGACCTCATTCCTGTACATAAACAAGGCAAACACTTGTTTAAAAAAAAAAAAAATTTTTAAATATAACAAAGCAGGGGAGACAGCTCAACCCTTCAAATTGGATGATGCTTGAAGTCTTGTCAGGACAAAAAAAAAAAAAAATATATATATATATATATATATATATATATATATATATATATATATCATCAAAGTTGGTTAATCCAGCTTGGTGCCTCCTTACGGAGGGGGTGAAAACAACAACAACAAAAAAATAGATGCTCAGCAGCTGGAAATAATCAAAGAAAACCAATTTCGCCCATAGTCGTGGTGTTTTTGCTGGGATAAATGACCCTCCAGACACCCCAGCGAGATTATCCAGCAGCCCCAGCCCGCTTTGCGCGCACCATGAGGCGGATTCAACCGCACTGATTCTCGCGCTGCTTAACCGTGTTTAACAGTATTTTGGACAGCTTTTCCTCGTCGATATATGTGAAAATAACCCTGAAAAACACGTAGCGGCTCGATAATCCTCAGTTCCATGCTCCATGTCGTGGGAAAATTTGGAAAAACACGTTGTAGGTCTCCTCGCAGGCTGGTTTTAGCTGTAACGTTAGTCCAGTGAAACCCGCTTAGATCCGCGGGCTGAAACAGTCTGGACTAGTGTGCCTCTGTGATCTTCATCAGCTGACAGACGCCTAGCACTTCTCATCCAGCGTTCTTAAAGGCCTAAAATCGGTGGGGAAACTCCGAAAGATGCCAATAACATCCGTCCAGGCTTTAAAATGGTCTCTCTCTGCCTCCCACCATCTTCAGTCTGAGATTGCAGACCTTGATTTTTCCCTTCGAGACGCAGGCGATGGAGGACACAGATGATGAGTGAGGGATCGGATCTGTGTTCATTTAGGAAATGTGGAGTAGATCCTGTAGTCTCTCTCCGTTGAATTGACGCTGTAAACAAGGCTCGATCTCTCTCACACTCACACACACTCACTCACACACACACACTCACACACATAGTAGGCTAACGTTACGTTGGAGAAAGGTATAAACCCGGACTGGATCACGCACACGGAAAAGGATTGGGATCCGATTTTGGAGGTTACCAGTGAAAACACTTGAGCGCTGCAGGCTGTGTCTGTATCTGTCTAATTTTTTATTAAAAATATAATTTTGAAATAGTATTGTTTTTTATTAACAACTTAATTTTTTTTTACAGTATAGCCAATTATATAAAACATTATTACTATTGCATTTCAATAATACAAATAGCAGTTCCATATGATGTATGGTTACATTCTTACAAAAAATGGCACTCTTATCAGAAGAAAAAAAAAGATATTTATTGCAATGCAAAGTTATATATTTTTTTAAATGACTTGTTTGATATTCTTTTATTTAAATTGTATTCACAAAGAAAAAAAATATTGTACTTTTTTCTACAAGAGATAATAATAACAATATATATTTACAATAATATTTATTATTTATAATAATAATAAATATTATAAATAAGTATTCATTTATTTATTTATTTTAGTCTATGTATGTTACGTTCACACAGATTAAAGTATCAAATTTTCAAGTATTTTTCCAGCAATTCCTTCTACAAACATAAACACACAGTAAACAGCAAGTTTATTGTCGGCCTCTTTTGGGATTCAGATGCAGCACTTGTAATTTTGTCTCACTGTAATTTTGTCTCACAAAGCATAACTGTTCTGCTGGCGGGAAACACTCATGCAATATGATGTCATAATAAAACTAAAGTCGAGCACAGTGATTTAAATTTCTTTGTCATGTTGAAATCAATAAACATTGCAGCAAAATATAAAATAAGTTGTTTAAAAAAAATTGATAAAAAAAAAGCCAAATGAAACTTTATAATACAATTAATTCTCTCTTAATAGTAAGATAGAGGGTGCATTATTTATATAAACTAGTTTACATATTTCCTTTAAAGAGCTCTTGGTTTTCGGGCTTTGGTTGAGGTTGTGTGTACTGATGTCAGTCTGGTCCTCATCATTGAGTCATTGCACAAATAACAGCAGGTTTGGGTTACTTACTGAAAGCAATATTAACTCAAAACCAAAAGCAACGGCTTTGGGCTAGACAAATTATATACATTTAACACTGACACATTATGAGTTGAAACATCATAATAAATAGTTCCATTAAGCTGTTTTCTTTGAGGCACGGCAAAATATGAGACTAAATGAATAACACATCATCTAGTCATACACAACATGTCTAGACAGGGAGCGCACAGACACGGTTTTAGGAAAATGTTCATACTGTAAGTAGGTGCTTCTGACCTGGTATATAAGTCTTAAAGAATAGTCCACTCAAAAATGAATAGTTGCTGAAAATGTACTTACTGTTGCCACTCCATCAATTTACATGTACATCTTGTGAATTTAAAAGTTGTGTGTTTGTAAGGAACTAATCCGTCATAAATACGTTTTAACTTCAAACCATTGCTTCAGGCTAAAATACAATAGAGGAGTGGTTTTGTCAGTGTTTTTATCAGCTGTTTGGACTCTCATTCTGACGGCACCCATTCACTGCAGAGGATCCATTGGTGAACGGGAGATGGAATGATACATTTCTCCAAATCAGTTCTGATGAAGAAACAAACAAACTACATCTTCGATGGTCTGAGGGTGAGTACATTTTCAACAATTTAGTAAGTGAAACTGCTATCACTTTTTATAAAACAATATATTTTATAATAATATAAACCTTACATCAATATTACTTTTGAGTGTGTTAGAGCATCTAGACAAAATAATTAAAGTTAATTAACAGAATTTGTGCATGCTTTGAAGTGACAAAGCTTGTACATGCTAATTTTGTTATCTGAGTTTTGTGCATCAAAATGTAAACAAATTAAATTTATGATATGATGATTCATACAAATTTCATCAAATATGAGATCCAATGAGTATTTAAATAAACAGTATTTAATAAACAGTTATAGACATTTTTTTAACCGGATGAATTCATCAGCTGCTCCACAGCGTTCAACACTCACCAGATTTTCCATATAACGACTATCATGGAGTGATTAATATCAGCCAAGGAAAATCATGTCGTGCAAATGTGTTGAAGATTAAAAAACAAGGAAAACCTGAAGCACTTACACATTCAAATGCAATGTTCAGTGTAGACAAATTAGCCCCGACTCTGAACACCATATTGTATATCAATAAAACTCTCATAAAAGATGTGAAAAACAAATCTATTTTGGAAACACTTTATTAGGTTCAGAAGTCTATAACCCTTTAAATCTCTCAGGAGGAAAAGTGTGAAATCTCATCTGTAATAACATATATACAGTACATTTAAAAAAAAATGGTTTGGTAGTTAATGCTTTTGCTCACAACACAAAACAAAGAATAAAAACTATGAAAAGACACACAAAACACAACATACATTAATCATGACAATATTTGAGCAGGTGAACCAGCTAATGTATAGGTCTTGCATAAGTAAATATTTATACATATTCACATAAAGTACATACATTTTAAATAAATAATATAAACATATAAAATATAAAATATAACATATAACAATTTATAATAACAATAATTGAAAAAAAATAAAACAAAATGAATAAAATATAATTATTTATACTTACAAAACATTGGCATATGCATTTGAAAAAAAAAAAAAAATAATATAAAATGTAAATAAAATAAAAAACACATCCAATAAATAAATAAATAAGTGCATAAAATACAGGCATAATCATGAATATTTTCATCCCACCACATTATAGTGTCCATGAAAAGAATAACAACTTAAAAATACATATAAAATAAATCCAAATAAAATTACAGCAATTAAAAAAAAAGATAAAAAGACAAATTCTGTGATTACACTAACCACGATCGCAAACGGGGCACAAATTCTGGAGTATATTAGGTAGAGACAACGGTCAGTAAGCTGAATGGGCATTATTCCTTTTGAAATGATCCAAAATCAATTCTTTTAGGCATAAAAATGTATAAATAGTACAATTAACTGCCTTCCAATACTGAAGATCATCATTTAATCCTGTGGCTGATACGGTCCATTTTCAAACAAACAGGAGATACAGAGCACAGCAAGCTCAGGGTTTGTTTGGATGTTGGTGGTCCTTTCTCTAATGAAACAAGAAAAGCCTTTTTGCCGAAGTATAATCTGTGACAGTCTTGATTATCAGCATAATTACAGAGCTCTTTCGGCCCAAAGAGGAGAGCACAAAAGAACTGTGTTAACGCAGCACAAATAACTCGATCCTGGCACAAACATTTAAGCCCTTGTCACATTTCGAAAATTATAGGGAGAGAGCACACATACACCCATTAAACAATGGACTGTACATCCACGGCCACCCAAGACTACAACTTCAGCGATCCAGCCTCCAACGAGCACAAACTGTACCAGCGTGCCCTTCCGATCTCCCCACCCGCTCAATGTTTTGCCTGTCCTCTTGCATTTGTTAAATCCTCATAAACGGTCCCCATAAAGACGGCACACAGCCCACCTACCTCGAGCGCCTCTTGCTGCTTTAATTCTCTCTCTGCACTCAAGTGGAAATAAATGTGTTTACCACCAGCGGGTCACAGATGCTAATGAGCCACTGTTTGTTTCTGAGGAGGAATGGAATTCGGGATGAGATGGGAAAAGGGGTAAAATTATAAATGTGCCCCAATCCAAATATCTCCTTACGCTCCTAAAATTAAATGTTGTTTATTGACATCAGTGGTTCCACAAAGAACCTTTACTGTTCAGGGAACCTTTCTATTCCACAAGAGGTTCTTCAGAGTGGTGGGAGCTGTTTATCTAGATTTAAGGAAAGCATTTGACACAATAAATCATGTGGTTTTAATTTAATTTATCAAATTATATTTTTTGATATAAGATCATATCTAACTGATAGACAACGGTGTGTTCGAGTAGGCAATACAATTTCACAATTATGTACTAATTCAGTTGGTGTACCTCAAGGTTCAATATTAGGTCCTTTGTTATTCAGTTTGTATATTAATGACTTGCCTGATGTTTGTGCACATGTAGATTGTCAGATGTATGCTGATGATACAGTTATATACCTGCATGCTAAAAGTAAAAAGCAAGCTGCAGAAGAATTGTCAGTAGAAATAATTAATATTACTAACTGGTTAAAAAAAATTGTGTACATCATAATGTTAGTAAAACTGTATGTATGTTTTTTTCAAAGTCTGCAAATAGAGATCTGGAACCAGATGTTACAGTAGCAGGTAGAAGGTTATGAGTAGTCCATGAGTATAAATATTTAGGTATAACACTTAACTCACAACTTACATTTAAAAAACAAGATTAAAAATTTGGGAATAGAATTAAATGTAATTTGGCAAATTTTAGACATATTAGGAATAATTTAACCACTGAGCCTTCAAAGTTATGTATTAATGCTATGATTTTTTCACATGTGAACTACTGCCTCACCAGTTGGACACAGACAGGTGTGACTACTTTACAACCAATAGAAGACTCCAGGCTTTGAAAACATTGGATAAAAGGTCTAATTCATATCATCACTGTACAATTTTAGCAAAGTATGTTTTTTTTATACTGGGACAATATGATTCAATTTGCAGATATTTTACTTGTATACAAAATGTTGCACTGTATGGCCCCACCTCCTTCATTTGGACAGTTTTCTCGTTATTTTCTCAATAATTTTTCTCAATATTAATACAATTTTTTATTATTATTATTATTATTATTATTATTATTATTATTATTTTGCAGCCTCAGATTTCAGATTTTCAAATAGTTGTTTCTCAGCCAAATATTGTCCTATCCTAACCATACATCAATGTAAAGCGTATTTATTCAGCTTTCCGATGATGTATAAATCTCAATTTTGTAAAATTGACCCTTATGACTGGTTTTATGGTCCAGGGTCACAAATAAATAAATACAAAATAACAAATTTCAGAATTGACAGAATTGTTAGATATAAACCATTATCTTTTTTATCCCATGGCAGAAACAAGCTTTCATATATACAAGACACAATTGTGTTGCCAGATCTCGCAAAAACAAGAGCAAGCCCATAATAAACAAACAAATCCAAATGCTTTACATTGAAAAGACCAAAATATCACAACCTGCACCTGCCCAATTTAATTTCATAAACTTCATGGTTTTATGAGCTGAGTTAAAAAGCACTTATACAATAGGTGGATATGGCAACGCTTTAAGAACGCAAACAAGTTGACTCTGTCAGTGGTGGTTTAGTTAAAATTGCAGTACCTAATGAATCTTTGGTCAGTATAATTTTACTTTGGTCAAAAAGAGTTGATATTGCTATGGTTACTACGGAATCATCACAACAATAATTTAGGGGATTCACTCCCGTATTAAAACCAGCTCTCACTCCTGACACTTTACAGTGTGTGATCTAAGAGATATATGAACTGTTTACTGAAAAGTTCTTTGGGGAACCTAAAATGCTTATATGGCGCTGCTGCAAAAGCTCCCTTTTGGAACTTTTATTGTTAAGCGTGAATCAAACACAAAAATACCCAATTCAGAATTAATGGAAAGCTTTGGCCTTTGTGCTGACCCATATAAGTAGTGTATTATGAAATGCCTTACTAAGAATCTCCTTGAGAATGATTCTAGGGAGGGTTTTTTTCCCTTCTTTCCAGGAATCAAGCTAGCAGTCAGACGAAGGCAAAGATTAGTAATCCTGTCATATCTGACGTATATAACCAGGCTGACTGACTGTTGGCTAAACAACACGTTGCTATTTTAGTTATTGTGCAAGTCGTGGGTCATCTGGACAATTAAAGGCTTGTAATCAAGGGTTCCCCTCACAAAAACACTTCAAACACTACACTTTTAGTAAGATGGTCTGTACAGTCGCTGGGCCAATACGTATTATGTTGTAGGGATGCATAGTATTACACTGCATTACACTAATGCAATTCACTCTGCAGCTAGGCGTGATTCATAATACTGGCATGATGACAAACCAAAGCACTGGAATAGAGTCCCTTCTAACCCAAAAAGGCTTTATAGAAATCACACTGGAACTAATTGAATATTATGTTACTAGTCCAATGCAATAAATTACAATTTAACCCACATATTTATTTGTAGAGACTTGGCCAAGTTGTATGCTGAGTTAATTTGTTAGTCTGACCAGCAGAGGGTGCCACAAAACAAAATTACAGCCTTCACAGCCGGCCCAAAACAATTGATGGATGTATGTAGATGTCAATTTGAGAGAGGGAGAGAGAGAGAGATAGAGAGAGAAAGAGAGAGAGAGAGAGACAGATCAGACAAGCTGGATATAAACTCATAAAAAGACACGGTCATACATTTTTGTATTCTAGGCATGTATGTAACTTTGATGGTGTGTTACGAATTCAACAAAAGGCTTCCCCCACAGCAATAAGTTCAACCAAATGTCACAGTTTTGGATAAAAAAAAAAACTACATTTCACAGGACAGAGAATGATATTAATGAATTCAGCATGAGCAAGGAATGTGATAAGTGTAAGGAGAATCATCAGACTCTCTGGACAGGAACTCTGGATTTCAGCTATGACACGACGAGGAAAAGTTTGTTCAGAAAAGAGAGAAAATAACAACAAGACAACTATGCGCACAGGAAGGAGATGTTAAAATATGTGACTAATGTAAAAAAAAAAATCACAGATATAAAGGATTATTTTTTTTTTTTTTTTACTTAACACTAATGCCTCAAACTAAATATTAAAAAAGGTTATGTTGCGAATCTTTCTTTGTCAGAAATGTTCACTGTAATAGCTCAGTACCTTATGCACACATTTCTGATGGACCGATTCCCATTAATTGCATTGCAGCCAGTCAATCAGTTTAAAGTTTACAAGTTTTAGAAAGCTCTTGCCTTTTTTTGTGTACAATATACATCAGACGGCCGGTCAACAGACTGTGGGCGGTAGATGGGTGTCCCGTCTGAGACCGAGGGTCTATTTGACAGCGCTTTATCTAAACACTCACTGGAATGTATCAAGGTCTGCTGTTAAAACTATGTAACTATGGTAACTATATACAGTCATGGCCAAAAATATCGGCACCCTTGGTAAATATGATCAAAGAAGGCTGTGAAAATTAATCTGCATTGTTAATCCTTTTGATCTTTTATTTTAAAAAAAAAAAATCACAAAAATCTAACCTTTCATTGGATAGTAAGAATTTAAAATGGGGGAAATATCATTATGAAATTAATGTTTTTCTCAAATACACATTGGACACAATTATTGGCACCCCTAGAAATTCTTATGAGTAAAATATTTCTGAAGTATATTCCCATTCATATTCACAATTTTGAGCACTCCAGGGTGATTATGAACATGAAATTATCCATCCAAGGCTTCCTGTTTCACAGAAATATAAATATGAGGGAAAACAAAGTCCAAATTCCCTTAATCATCCATCACAATGAGAAAAAACAAGGAATATATTTCTGATGTGCAGCAAAAGATAATTGAGCTTCACAAATTAGTGAACTGGCTTTAAGAAAAGAGCTAGAGCAGTGAAAATTCCCATTTCCACCATCAGAGCAATAATTAAGAATTTCCAACAAACAGAAAATGTTATAAATCTGCGTGGAAGAGGACTTGTCTCTATATCGTCCTTATGCACAGTGAGAAGGAGAGTTTGAGTGGCGAAAGACTCTCCAAGGACCACAGCTGGAGAACTGCAGAAAAAAGTTAGTCTCGGGGTCAGAAAACCTTTAAAAAAAAGGTCAAAAAAGGTCAAACAGCACCTACTTCACCACATGTTGTTTAGGAGGGTTTCAAGAAAAATTCCTAGCTCATCCAGAAACTGGAACTTCAAATAGGACTGGCTTCTATGGTTAGATGAAACTAAAAAAATTAGCTTTTTAGCAGCAAACACTCATGATGGGTTTGGTGAACACAGGGATAAAAAGTACCCCATGTGTCAATGAAATATACTGCTGTATTTTTGATGTTGTGGGCCTATATTTCTGCTGGAGGTCCTGGACATCTTGTTTAGACACATGGGATCATGGATTCTATCAAATACCAACAGATAAAAAAATCACTAAGTGACTGACTCTTATAATGGACCATGTTTGGATCTTCCAACCGTACAATAATCCAAACACAAACCTCAAAAACAACACACAAATGGGTCACTGAGCTCAAAACCAAGCTTCTGCTATGGACATTCCAGTCCTCTGACCTGAACCCTACAGAAAATGAGAGGAGTGAACTAAAGAGAAGAAGCACCAACATGGAGCTGGGAATCTAAAGGGACTGAAGTGATTCTGGATGAAGGAATGGTCTCTGATCTCTTGTCAGGTGTTCTCTAACCTCATCAGGCATTATAGGAGAACATTTAGAGCTGTTAAACTGGCAAATGGAGGTTTCAAAAAGTATTGAATAAAAGGGTGCCGTGCCGTTAATTGTGGCCAACGTGTATTTGAGAAAAACATTTATTTCATAATGATATTTCCCCCCATTTTAAATTCTTATTATCCAATGAAAGGTTAGATTTTTGTGAATTTTTTTAAATAAAAGATCAAAAGGATTAACAATGCAGATTCATTTTCACAGCCTTCTTTGATCCTATTTACCAAGGGTGCCAATATTTTCAGCCATAACTCTGTATATAGACAACAAAATGAAATGATAATTTCTGAAATCAAATAATTGGCTTTTATATTGTCTTGGCACAAAAGCAAATTGTTAAATTGTTTTTTACTTTTTTTGAAAGCATATTTGATATTAGCACTTGTCCCCTTTTGCACAAAACAATATGCAGATTTATTTATTTTTTCTAAAAACAAATTATGTTTATTATCAAATAAAAAGTAATAAAATTAAACTATCAAGATTTCTGAATGTCTTTAGAAAACAGAATGAAATAGAAATAGAAATTTGGTGAATGTGAAAAAAATAAACATTATGTGAAAGCCTTAAAAATCCAGTTATTACAGTATTGGCACCTAGGCCTATTATTATAGTATTGTAAAAGGTATACAAGCTATTACTGCATATGCCACCAACTTAGCTCTACGATTCACAAGAGTCAACAGCTCGATTCATTCATAATAAAAAACATGTTTATAAATGCAAAACTCTGCACTTACTCATCACCTTTCACTCTAGTGCACACAATCCAAGAGAAAGAACGCCACAATAAACAACAGAACTGGAAAGACAAAAAGACAATGAACACCAGCTGTTCACGCTCTCATTTAGTCAGGTCAGAAATGAAGTTTGTCTGATGGCCTCTCTAAACTTCTCACAAGTGCCCTTGTGATCAAACTGAGAAAAATCCTGCAGCTAAAGTCACTTAGTGAAAGAGGTTACATAACACACAATAACAGACAGTGCCAGCTGTCAATAACTGCAGAGTTCAGGGACAGAAAGATCTGCTCTGCTCTGCTCTAATCTGCTCTCAGAGGTGAACAGAGTCAGGCAAATGAAATGACCATCTTGCATTCATTTTCACACAGGAAATGAGATTCATGTGTTTTGAGGCCAAGGTATTTGAACTTAACCACCAAGAACCACAGAGACCAAAATGTTCTACATTTTCCTGTAAGTGGTGAAATTCTTTTGTGAAACTAGAGGAATACTAACCAGTTTAACTATAGTGTCCAATTCTTTCACAATCAGCACATTTCTTTTTGAGATATTTAGAGGTATTCTTTTATTTTTCATACATACAAAGCTTAAGACATTAACTTAAAAGATATGGATTCTGCCATTATTTATTCATCCTGTTTTTATTTATTTATTCATCCAAAATACTGTTATAGTTTTTGCAAACATTTTAACATGATTTTATATTTGTTTTCTGTTTTAACTTTAATTTTAGTTAAAGTTTTAGTCATTATACTGTGTTTTTGCAATTGTTATTTTATATTTGTCTATATTAATTTGTATTTATTATTTTTATTTTATTTAGTTTTAGTTCTTTTAGTACTTCAAGTTAAACGACTAAATGAAAATAAGAAATAAAACAATTAAAGATGTAGTCATTTTGCTGTTTTTGTCATATTATTTTTTAGTGTTCATACAGATTTCATGCATTTTTATTTATAAAAATTAAATATATATATATATTTTTTAATCATACCAATTAAAAATGAAGCTAAATAAATTTTACAGTAATGAGAGATGAATAAAATTTTATATATAAGATTTATTTTATTTCAAGTAATTTTTTTTTGAATGTTTTGAACAAAATATTTCAGTATTTCAGTTCAGTATTCAGTATTTCAAGTTTCAATGTTTTTAACATTCAATACAATTAAATTCAATGAAAACTTAGCAAATAAACGGCCATAAGAGACCGTCTAATTAAAGTACATTTTGTTTTCATTTAAGAGCTGTATAAATCTGAAACTGCCGGTGTTGAGGTAATTCACTGGCATGGAAAAAGCATTTGGAAATGTCTTTCTGAAGGGCTATACAGAAAACTGATAATCACCCATTGCAAGGACCTATAGCCACCATAATGAGAATTACTACTTCTTGTAATTATTTTTTTCTATGAGTGGCCTGAAAAAATACAGAAAAAACATTTGGTTCTTCTTACTAAGTACATAGATCATGATTTATGGCAAGTTGCTCAAACTTACTGTACTTTGGAAATGAGGAAAAGTTTGGAAAAGTAGCAAGCAAAAACTAGGTACCTCAAAATGAACCTCAGACATGTGCTTCCTACATAACCAAAACATGGACTGAGATATTTTAAGTTATTATGTCCACGCACTGCCTTTTCAAGCCCTTTGATGCAAACTGTACTTTCATGTTAGCCACTTAAAGAGTGTCTTTAAAGCTGTGATTTTTTTTTGGTCATTGCAGTTTATCACATAATAGCAGGACTTACAGGAAATTGCTGTAATTTGCAGGAAATATCCCTGGAGATGCTTTACAACTCCATCGCCAGTTAATAGAGGTAGAATATGATCTCTAACCTATATTAGGTGCAACACTTTAGTATGTGCAACGACACATATTCACCCTTCAAAACTTCATCAGACAATTCCCATCAGATTTAGTGTTAAAGTATGAGGCTCACTTCTGGTTGTGAACATTTCCGTCAAGACTTTCTCTCTGTTTATCTGCTTGGCATTCCCCATGCACTGCATTTCAGCTGAAATGGTTTATTGAATCCTGTTGGGAAAACACTATCACATGCATACTGAGAACAGATGAGTTTCTATGAATATCAATCTGCTTGTTAATTTTTGCCATAAATTCCACCCGAATCTTTGTTGCATTTTAACACTTAAGCTATTTTAAATGTGTTCTTTAACATTTGCATTTAGCAATTCATCATTTCTTTTATTCAGCAAGGATGCATTAAATTGATTAAAATAGACAGTAATTTCGACTTTTCCATTAATCCAATTATCCTGAAAAAAAGGTATTCTGGGTTCCCAAACAAAATATCAAGTAGCATAACTGATTTTAATATTGATAATATAAGAAAAGTTTCTTGAGCATCAAATCAGTATATCATAATGATTTCAGAAGGATCATGTGACACTGAAGACTAAAGTTATGATGCTGAAAATACAGCTCTGCATTAAAGGAATACATTACACTCAACTAGAAATTCAAATACAAAAAACTTATTTTAAATTTTAATGGCATTCACAATAATGTAGTATTTTTGATCAAATAATCGCTGCTTGAGTACATAGATGTACTGTATGTACAGTATGTACATAATTGCACATACTTAGGGTTAGTGATTTTGAGCAAGTATTAAACTTTGTCTGTTTTTGATGTATTGATGATTATGTTTTCCTAAAGGGAAGATAAACAGTGGGAGGCTTTAATATTATCAAATCACATCCAAATTATAGCTGATGGCAGACTGATGATAAACAGTATAATGGCTGCATAATGAGTGTTTCAGTTTTGCATTTTTGTGCAAAAAAAAATAAAAAATATAGCCACAGGACAGAAATCTAAATATCTTTTAAAATCTTAATTTACTCTTGAGAAAACCACCTTTGTAATATCCAATGTACCTTCATTAGAGGTTGAAGAGTGGTCTCAAACTGTGCTCATTAAACATAACAGAGCCTCTTGAGCTATGAAAAAACATAACAATAAATGCTTCAGAGTGATCATATTTCCCCCCAAAAAAAACCCTCGACAAAGATTTGTTAGAGAATTCACAGTCGGTGTGCATACGTGTGTGTGTGTGTGTGTGTGTATGTGAGAAAACCTGAGCTTCATTTCGCCCCTCCTCCCAAATGGGAAGGAGTGTGTGTGTGTTTGTTTTTCCCATCAGCCTCATCATATTCACAGACTCTCCCACTTCTGTGCCTTGCCCTATGGATACCTGGTATGTGCACTTTTACTCTCTTCTGTTCGTCAGTCGAGCATGTGTGTGCGTTTATGTGATTTGACTTTTATCTCACACAAGAACTAAGAAGAAGTCTTTCTACAAAAGCAAGAGAACTGCTGCAAGATCTCTGTGCTCCTGCGCTGTTGCATGCATGGCTTTCCAGACAGAGTGATTTAGCATATGGTCAACGGATGAGATGGGTTTCTTTGGTTTGGACTGCAGTGTGGGTGTTTCATATTTTAGAGGGTTGCAGAGAATTCGTTTATGTATATTTACTTACCTCAAATAACTTCCAGGTGGAGATGATCGTACGCAGTAGAGCGAAAGGCTTTTAGCTGTCAGACAGGAGTTTAAGCAAAATGGTTTTACAGCTGAAAGGTGAGAGCAAAATATCCATATCAATGATTGCATGAATTTTCTATTTTTTTGTATCATTTTTTATAGTTTGGAAAAATTCTAAACTGGTTTATATTCAGATCCAGCTGATGGACTAGTTTAAAAAAACATTTTTCAAGTTGTAAATTAAATAAAGATTAGTGGAGTTCAGTTTACAAGAAAATACCTGTTCAGTCTACTTCAATATTTCACATTTAATTCAATGTATTATTTCCCATTTCTTAATAATTACTTGTGAAATATACTAGCAATTTCTGATTGAAAAATGTTTCAAAGTAAATCCAAAACATTTGATATAATTAATATATATTTAACATAAACAATATAGTACATAATATTATATATATATATATATATATATATATATATATATATATATATATATATATATACATACATACAATTTTCAGGTACCTTAATGGAAAATATATATATATATATATATATATATATATATATATATATATAATATATATATATATATATATATATATATATATATATATATATATATATATATATATATATATATATATACATATCTAATAAATAATAAATATGACTAAAATCAAATCAAATAAATTATGGCATTTTTACGGCAAAGTTTACTGGTGTAATGATTATATTTTCATTGCCCCCTTATGCGAACACTGCAGTTTTTTCCAATGCAAAAACATCTGCAAGTTGAACTTTGACATACATTTCCCACTTACAAGGACAAAAATGATTCTTCTTAAGAAAAGACAGCTCACGGTATCCATTGGTTTAATTGAAAATGAATCAGCCGGACAGGGAAGGCATTCCATCCCATTCTATCCTGCACCAATGAGACGGTCCATTATGTGTGCACTTAAAATCTGTTCAAGCTTCCAGGCCTGTTCACTTTTGCTCATATTTCTGCTTTCTAACACATAAACAGCTTTTAAGTGTTAAAATATGTGCATGTGATTGTTGATTGAACTCATGTAACTTGATAAAAACTAAAATGAATAAAATCAAATAAGAAACAAGAAAACAAAAACTAATAAAAATGACTAAATCCCATTTAAAAAGTTCTAATATTTAAACAAAAAATATAAAAAAATTAATTAACTCAAAATAGTAATAAATACAACAACAACACTGTAGGCAGCCTATCTCACTTTCATTGGAAAAGAGCAGCGTTGAGATTCCGCAAAATATCTCCTTTTTTAGTCATTCAATTTTAAATGTCATGATGGTGAGTAAATATTGACATTTTCATGTTTGGATGAACTATTCCTCTTGTTTCCTCTAGGTATTTATATCACCGAAGATAGGAAGCATCTATTTATTTTTGTTGAAGGCAATGTCATGCTAGCATCATCTCAACAACACCGCAAAGAAGTAAAACGCACATAAAGGACGCCACCAATTTCCCAACTCAAACCGCAGTGAACAATGGGGAAAGGATATTACATCAGCAGACATCTGGCCACTGCAGCCATGGTGCTGGCCGCAATAGCCTTGCTGACCATCATTGCATTATCAGTGGTTTATAATCGAGAAAAGTCCAAAAACGCAGCCAAATTCACTAACGCAACTACATCGCCAGTACCTCCCACTCAGAAAACTTCCAATGAACCCTGGGACAAATACAGACTGCCTGATACTCTGTCTCCAGAGTACTACAATGTGACTCTTTGGCCCCGTTTGGTGAAGAACGCCAATGGGATGTATATTTTCACTGGGATCTCTGGAGTGATGTTTACTTGTGTGAAGAAGACAGACCTGATATTAATTCACTCCAACAAGCTGAACTTGACTCTGTTTAAGGGGCACCATGCAAAACTCACGGGTCAGAGTGGTGTAACGGCTCCGGCCATAAAGACAACCTGGTTTCAGATGGAAACACAGTACCTTGTGATTCAACTGGAGGGAAAACTGAAGCCTGGCAAGTCCTACTGGCTCTATACAGAGTTCACAGGAGAGCTCGCTGATGATCTGGAGGGTTTCTACAGGAGTGAATACATGGAAGATGGGGAAAAAAAGTGAGAAGTTGTTTTGGGAAGCAATACAAAAAGTACATAGCAGCTAAAGTACTAAAGCAGCTAAAAATGTCAGAATGTCATTCCATTAGACACAAAATGTCAAACCACGTGGCATCAGCAAACTGATGAAAGATCTGCTAGAGATTTATCTGAACTAACTTCGCTTTTCTGAGCCATTTCTGCAACTGCATCTAAGCAACTGTTTTTAAAGATCAGTGGATGTATGAAGTCAGTTCCTTTCACGTTCCCTAGCAGACAAACCACAAGTGTACTTCCCTTCATGTTCAGCAACTTTTCACGAAACTTCATATGTGCATTAATTTTGAACAGCATATACACCACTGTTAAAAAGTTTGGGGTCAGTACTATTTTAAATAAATAAATAAATATTTGCAAGGATGCATCAAATCGACCAAAAGTGTCAGTAGACCCTAATTAAAAAAAAGTAATGTATACGTTTATTTGATACAAAGTATAGTTCAAATCTATTAAAATAGACTTATTTGGAGTACTACTTGCACACAATGCACATTTCGTAATACTGCAAGATCTTTGAATAATATCAGTCTTTTAATGCAAGATATTTAAAGTGTAGTAAACAATAGTTGCACTTTAGCACAATCAAATATTCTTCAGTATATCTTTAGTTGGACTTCATCTTTACTTATGCACAGTTAAAGTGCATTAAGTACAAAATTAGTTGTTTTAAATTTATTAGACTTTAAGAATAGCAGTTAAGCATCTTAAAAAAGTACAATTGTAGTGTATTTTTATTAAGCACCTATATATTTAAATGTATTTGTATACATAACATAAATGTATTTCAAATACATTTAAGTATATTTATTCTTCATAGGGAACACATGTATAATGATACAATATGAATGTTATTAATGTTATTTCAAACACATGCTGCAAAAACAAATGCCACTTGGTTTGATATTTTTATAATGCAATTAAATCAAGACATATGTGACTTATGTTACTAAAAATAATTCCTTTGATGTTGTTCCTTTCAATTTTAGAAAAATACTGATCCTTTAAACTTAGAAATATGACATCACACTGACAAACAAAAAGTAACTCAATGTTTTTATAAGTGCAACTGCACAAAAAATGGTTTTAACTCTTGTTGAAATTGATCTGAGTTTAGAGTTTTGTTATCTAACAACACTTGAAATGCTCTTGTGTTTTGCAGAATTATTGCCATCACTCAGATGCAGGCCACTTATGCTAGAAAAGCTTTCCCATGTTTCGATGAACCTGGCATGAAAGCTGTGTTTCATATCACTCTCATCCATGACCTGGAAACGACAGCACTGTCAAACAGCCAAGAAATTAGTAAGACAAACAATAAATCACTAAACATATAATAGTTCCTTGACTAATTACTTTGTATTTGTGCTCAATGAAAGACCGAATCTGTGTGTGCTGCTCTAAACAAGCTGCAGCAAAAAGGGTTTACGGGGGCATTGGAGATTGTAGGATTCAATTGATGTCACCTGCAAATTTTACTATAAAATTTGCAATCGTTTCACCCTCCAAAACATTATTTACTTAATTTAAATAAAGATAAATATATATACATATACATATAACATTATTAACTTACAATTTGAATACATTAACTAAACTAAACTAAATTAAGAATAAAATTAACTAAAATTACAACAAATCTACAATAAATAATTATACTCCATACATTACATTTTTCATAAAAATGTTTTCAGCTTTTTGTTTTTGTTTACTTTCTCCCTCTTAAACCACAAGAGAGCCCCATAACTGTCTAATCGAGTTGTAACTGCTTCCTGAGCCAGTTTTTAGTGTATTTAAAAAAGAAAAGAGCCTGCACATATCTAGAAAAGGCCTGTTTTTTTTTTTTAATCATGAAAGTTAAAGGGAACTGGGTGTGTAAAGATCACAAAATAAAACACCATAAAATATCATTTAAAAAGTCTAAGACTTGTGCTCTATAAGCCAAGCCTTCTGAAGTCACTTATAGCTTTGTATCATAGACTACAAAATTGGTGAATAGACACCATATTTGATCTGAGAGCTGCTGCAGTGAGGACTTCAATTTCAGTCTATTACAACAACAAAAAACACAGCAAAATAATTAATAAATTCACCATCTGTAAACCATGGAAGAGAGAGTTATGGGTTTAGAACAACATGAAAATGATGATGACTAACGAATTATTCACTTACAGTGCAAAGTTTGCATATACGTTTGCATGTTTTGTGTGGTTTTTGAATCATAGTCAGCGGGTTCTGTGAAATTCACCAGCATCTGTCCTCCTGATGTTGGCATTCATTTCAGCTATGTTTGTTTTCCATGCAGTTATTCCCTCAACTGCCATTAGCTTGAAATCTAATCTTGACTATCTGAACATAAGCAAAGCAGGCAAACTTTTGCCTCAAATCATGTTTTGCTTGTAGGGCCAATTTCAAATCAAAACAATGTTTAGTTGAACCCTGTCAAGATTTTCTAACATATCCCTCTTAAAAATGCTTTTCAATTGCAAAACGAAATGCTGTGGACTGTAAGCCAGTGATGGAATTAAAATGGACTTATTTTTATATTGAATTAGCCTATTCACTTACTCAATATATTGACTTCCAATCATGCTGAATTTAAAATATTAAAAATAATAATTACTTGCATTTTCATAAATAGCTCTAATTGTAATTTCTTACTTTTTTCATCTTAGAAACAGAAAAAGTCACCATCGATGGAACGGCAGTTACCAGAACGATATTTGGTCCCACAAAGAAGATGTCAACGTATCTCATCGCGTTTGTTGTCAGTGATTTCAAGTACATCAGTGCTAAAGACAAGAAGGGAGTTTTGGTAGGGCCTCTGCACCAATTTATAAATCTAAGCTTTATGTAGAGAAATATGGTATAGACGTGAAGTTATATGAAAACTACTTGTTTGGCTTGTCAAAGGTAAGAATATGGGCAAGAAAAAAGGCCATTGAAGACGGGCAAGGCAACTATGCACTCAAAATCACTCAGCCAATACTGGAGTTCTTTGAGAAATATTACAACACTAGCTATCCGCTTTCCAAGTCAGGTATGACCATGATAAAAAATAAAACCGTTTCCCTTCAAAGCACAGCAGAATAAGCAGTTATCCTCCTGTTTTCTTAGACCAGATTGCATTGCCTGACTTTAACTCAGGAGCCATGGAAAACTGGGGTCTTGTCGCTTACAGAGAGACGGCTCTTCTATACGATCCGCAGACGTCTGCCAATGGCAACAAGCAGAGGGTTGTGACTGTTGTTTCTCACGAGCTGGCTCACATGGTACGTCTAGGCCCTGTAAAGGGGACACGGAGTACTTTTTGCTTCGCACAGTTTGCCAAGTGATTTATGTGTCTTCTAGTGGTTTGGAAACCTCGTGACGCTGAAATGGTGGAATGATCTCTGGCTGAACGAGGGGTTCGCTTCATACGTGGAGTATCTGGGCGCTGATTATGCTGAGCCAACGTGGGACATGGTAAGAACATCATTCAGAGGATTTTTGTTAAATAGTTCCTCTGTTTTAAATAGTTTTAAGATTACCACTAGATAATTAACTTCTCACACTATTACACAATCATCAAGGCACTTACAACGTGTAGAAAAATGTGCCTGTATTGAAGTGTGTACGTACTTTCTCTATTTCAATTTAATGAACAGAAACAACTAAAGCTAATCTGTAGATGCTTTTAAAACATCGGTCAGTTTGTTTAAGCAAAGGTTTGGCTGGTTGGAAGCAGATAGTCCTGCTGGTGGATGCTGTAACTACACCACCCAGACCAAACAGTATCTTTCTCCCTTGATGGCCATTTAGAAATAAGCCACGACAAAATCAAGTTTTATTTGCAAGCAACATATAAAAAGTGCCTATTTACTTTAACAAGTTCTTGGTGAACCTGAAACATTCATTATTTTATTCGGCAATGGTTTTGGGAAACCTGGGGAATTTATAAATACATAAAAGAATAAATAAATTAATTAATAAATAAATGAATGAATAAATGAATCAAATGAGTTCTTGGTTAACCTGATTTATTTATTTATTTATGAAACACAAGTACTTAGTAAACTAAAAAAAATATATGAAATAAAATAAAATATATTTATTTATTTATAAGCCAAACACGCTTTTAGTAAGTAACATATTTATTTAATTCAAAGAAAAATGAATGAATAAATAAATAATGAAAATTTCAAGTTTGCCAAAAACTTGTTTGCCTTATAAATAAATACATAAATAAATACATAAATATCTTATTTAATATATTTTCAAGTTTACTAAGAACTTGTTTAATTTCTAAATAAATAAATGAATAAATAAACAAATATCTTATTTCATATATTTTTCAAGTTTAATTAGAACTTGTTTCCCTTATAAATAAATAAATAAATAAATAGGTACTTTTCCATAAATCTTTCAGGTGTACCATATGCCCTGAAAACAAACAAAGAAACTTGGTAAACCTGGAAACATTAATTATTTCTGCAGTTCCACACACTTCACCTTAGAGAAAGGATGATGTATTACTGCATGTTGTTGTTCAGCTAAATGTATTAAAGAGACACGCCTTGTAACATGTAATTGACAATCAATTCTGTCCCTCGCCAGAAAGACCAGACCATTCTGTACGACCTGCAAAGAGCATTTGCTGTGGACAGCTTGACTTCCTCTCACCCCCTCTCCCGAAAGGAGGAGGAGGTCAACACACCCTCAGAAATTAGCGAAATGTTTAACACCATATCCTACAGCAAGGTATAAAAATCTACTGCATTATTATGACAACCAGCAACTGAACAGTGCCTAAAGAAACAATAAGAACACTCTAGCAACTGGATAGGGTTTCAGCTTGAACAATGATGTTGTGGAATTTCGAAAGACCACCACTCTTGAGAGGTTGCAAATAAAGTCATAAAGCAGTCAGAGTAGTTTAAGTCAGAGATAAATGCATTTCATATGTTTGTCGTTATAGGGAGCTGCAGTGCTTAAAATGCTCTCTGAATTCCTGACAGAGCCGGTGTTTGCCAAAGGACTTAGTGTAAGCCTTACTGTACTCTCCTGTTTTTTAACAATTTCCAGAGTTCATGCAACTTTTGTGCCGTATTTCATGACCTGATAGTACAGTTGTGTTGTTCTTCTCCCGCAGAACTATCTGAAGCAGTTTGCTTTTGGAAGCTCAGTGTATACAGATCTCTGGGACCATCTTCAAAAGGTGGGCTGTTTAACTGCTTCAGATTTATGTTTGGTAAAGATGGCCAATTGCAAGTTAAGTAAGAATTGCATGATATAAAGTCATAATTGTGTGTTATAAAATCAGAGTTGTGAGATATAAACTCGCAATTGTAAGAAAATAGTATTTTCCCTTAGAATTGGACTTTACATCTCATAATTGTGAGTTTACATCTCAAAATTCAGAAAAAGTCAAAATTGCAAGAAAAAAGTTTATATCTCACAATTTCTCTCCAAATTGCGAGTTTATATCTTGCAAATCTAAGAAAAAATGTAAATTGCAAGATAAAATGTTGTCGCAATTACAAGTTTACATCTCACAATACTGACTTTAGAATTTGCAATTGTGAGTTCATATCTCACAATGCTGAGAAAAAAAGTCAGAATTGCATGAAAAAAGTCAGCTTATATCTAGCAATTCTGATGTTTTTTCTCACAATTGTGAGTATATCTCTTAATTTTGAAAAAAAAGTCAATCGCAATTGTAAGAAAATTGTCCTTTTCCTTTAGAATTTCTCGCAATTATGAGTTTATATCTCACAATTCTGAGAAAAAAGTTTTTTATTGCACTTGCGAGGGTAAAGTCAGAATACAACGAGATACAAACTCACAATTGTGAAACAAAAACATCAGAACTGCGAGATAAATAATGTTTATAACATTATTTTTCACTTTTAACAAGTGAATTTGTTTTACATCCACTTCACATGTGCTGCACTTGGAATAAAACTTTCTTTAACTAGATTGTTAATAAAAGAAAATGATACTTGAGTCACGTTGTAGTTACAGTTAACTAGTTAAATGTAAAAAAAAAAAAAAAAAATCGAGCCTAATATGTGGTGTAGTAAACACTGTAAAACTTTAAGGAACTGTTCATTTTCACTTCTCAACCAGGCAGTAGATCAAACTCCAGGAGTGAAACTACCGTATAGTGTTCATGAGATCATGAACCGCTGGATACTACAGATGGGATTCCCAGTAATCACTATTGACACTCGAACAGGGAACGTCAGCCAAAAGCACTTTCTCCTAGAGCCTGAAGCAGTGGTGGATAGGAAATCTGAATTCAAGTATGTTGTCGAATATCATCATTGTAATATAACATTTCCAGATCCTCTGAAAACCCTTCTTATAAGTTTTACTGCTGTGTTAAACCTCAGTTATGAATGGTTTGTACCCATCAAATGGATGAAGAAACAGCAGGTGCAGGACCAGCTGTGGCTTCTGCAGAAATCAGGTACATTAAACCTTGTTAAGTCACTTTATATGATTCATCTACCTCAAGATCTTGCAACAGGTCTTGCACACTCTCACTCAGTCAATAAAATCGCAGGTCACTCGGTTCTTAAAATTATGGGTCTCTGCAAGGGCATTCAGCCAATCTGTAGTAGGCAAAGAGTCAAATCTTACTCTGTATTCTACAGGGGGCTGGAGATGCATGAAATCCTGGATTTTGGGAATTAGATTAGTTTTTAGAAGCTTACAAAACTATTCTGGCTCGAGAAAATGCTTTGAATGCATGCATTTGCTTTTACATTCACTGAAGACCAACAGAAAAGTGTTTGACCATGTAAAACTGTTCGTCACAATGCCAGGGTTGTTGCTTGTTGGCTTGGTGGTCTACTGGCCCAAGTATAAAGATGTATTAATTTTGTCTTTGCACTGCCAGTACTGTAACTTGTTGTCAAATAAAATGTTTTCTCCTTGCATGGAGATACTGTATAAAATATTACCTTACTTTATCTGCTCTAAGCTCTACACAAACCCATGAAAGTCAGCAAAAATGAATGGGTGCTGGCCAACCTCCACGTGTCGGGATACTTCAGAGTGAACTACGACCTTGGGAACTGGGAGCGACTTCTCAGCCAACTGGAGTCCGGTCACCAGGTCCTGCATGAAAATTATGAGAAAGAACAGTCTCAAAAGGGCCAAAAAGACATTATTGTAATGTCTTTTCTTTATATAGGTGATACCTGTGGTAAACAGAGCTCAGATTCTGGATGATGCATTTAATCTGGCAAGGTGAGAATTATTACACATTGAATGTACACTACCACTCAAAAGTTTGTGATGTTTTTTTTTTTTAAAGAAATTAATACTCTTTTTTAGCTAGGGTGCATTAAATAAATCAAAAGTGACAGTAAAGACATTTATAATGTTACAAAAAAACAAAAAACAAATAAATGCTGTTCTTTCTCTTCCTGAAAAAAAAATGTATTACGTTTTCCACAAAAATACTGTTTTCAGCATTGATAATGATAAGAAATGTTGAAAAAATAAGTAATGGTTGCTGAAAATTCAGCTTTGCTAACACAGGAATGAATTATATTTTAAAGGGATACTCCACCCCAAAATGAAAATTTTGTCATTAAACACTTACCCCCATGTTGTTCCAAACCCCTAAACGCTTTGTTCGTCTTCTGAACACAATTTAAGATATTTTGCATGAAAATCAGGAGGCCTGTGACTGTCTCATAGACTGCCGAGTAAAATACACTTTCAAGGTCCAGGAAAGTATGAAAGACATCGTCAGAATACTCCATCTGCCTTCAGAGATTTAACCGTAACGTAATGAAGCGATGATAATTTTTTTGTACACGAATAAAACAAAACTACAACTTTATTCAACAGTTTGTCTCCTCTGTGTCTCTCCACATCACCGTAGCGCCATTTTGGGCTGAACGCAGGCAGTGTATGCTCTTCTGTGTCAGCCATGCCACAAGGATGAGCTGTTTTCATTCAAATCAAAGCGTAAATACATGTAGAAAATGTATCCTTGTGGCGCGGCTGACACAGAAGAGTGTACACTGCCTGCCTTCAGCTCATATTCTCCAAAATGGCGCTACGTTGATGTGGGGAGAGACAGAGGAGACAAATTGTTGAATAAAGTCATTATTTTTGTTTTCTTCGCGTACAAAAAAAATTATTGTCACTTCATAATGTTACTGTTGAATAACTGATGGCAGATGGAGTATTCTGACAATGTCTTCCATACTTTCCTGGACACTGACACTGTTATTTATTTGGCAGTCTATGGGACAGTCTCAAGCCTACCGGTTTTCATCCAAAATATTTTAAATTGTGTTCCAAAGATGAATGAAGCTTTTACGGGTTTGGAACGACATGGGGGTAAGTGATTAATGACAAAATTTTCATTTTGGGGTAGAGTATCCCAACATTTAAACTGTAATGACATTTCACAATATTATTGATTTTACTATATTTTTAATCAAATACAGCCCTGGTGAGCAGAAGAGACTTCTTTAAAAATCATTAAAACATTTTACTGACCCCATACATTTTTGAAAGGTAATGGGTTCCCACTGTCTTGGAAAGGTATTTATTGTTGGCCTGGGAAAGTAATAAGAATGAATCACTAAACTGATATAAGTTTTTATAGTTATTCTAGTTATGTGCTGCTCAAAAATATTCCATCGGCTACAAATAGTTTTAGTGTTGAATACATCATGCAAACCATGTTAGTGTGATTTGTCAGTGAATTGAGTCAGTTCTTTGCTATGAATCAGTTAAACTGATTCACAATTCAGTCTAAATGATTAATGAGCAAATCCGTCTGAATTAAAGTGATTTTTAAAAGTTTGTATCTATCCATTAATTGAAGACAACTTTTCAAAATGTGGATGAGTGTATTCCATATAAAACTGTTTTTTTTTTCAGAGCATCCATTATAAACATAACGCTTGCTTTGAGAACAACTAAATATCTCTTGCATGAGCGGAAGTACATTCCATGGGAGGCGGCGCTTCGAAATCTGAACTATTTTTTCCAGTTGTTTGATCGCAGTGAAGTATACGGTGCCATGCAGGTTGGTTAAATCTCATTTTTATAATCAAAACTGAAGTAAAACAGATAGATTACAGGGACTGCTGTTTGTATTTATTTTAGGCTTATCTTAAGAAACAAGTCAAACCACTATTTGAATATTTTGGGAATATCAGCTCAAACTGGACAGCAGTTCCCTCTGGCCACACTGATCAGTAAGGACAAATCTTTCATATGTCACATGCTTCCCAGACTCAATTGGCTTTAAGTAGATAAAGTTATGTTTAATAATAAGCTATTTTTTGTCCTCAGGTTCACACAGATCATTGCGCTGTCCCTCGCCTGCAGCACCGGGGTGGAGGGATGCCGAGAACTAACCAGGAACTGGTTCAAAAAATGGATGCAGAATCCTCATAACAATGTGTGAGTGCAAACCTGTGGATGATTGTATACCATGTCTTAAGCAATTTAGATATTAGTAACTTACATCACAAGTTTTTGTTTTTGAAAAGTTTCAAGTGCTTGACACTCAGTATCAGTGGAAGAAATTAAACTTATAGTTTTATAAAGTGAACAAATTAATTTAATTATTACCTGATTTTTTAAAGAATAGTTTTTAATTCAGTGTGTGCTGAGATTCATCTTGTGAATAGTTAGTTCAACTTAAATGTTAAAGTCAAACACTACTCACAACTCAATTTACTTCCGTAATGTGACTCTGCATTTCAGAGTGAAACAAGATATTCAGTGAGAAAACATATAAATTGTGAAGTGTAAAAAAGTGAGTGTAAAAAGTGAGCGTTACATACCAGAATGCAGGCAGGAGATTTGAAGGGATGGGCTCAAATGTGTGATTTGTAGCATCATCTGAAAAGGAAAGTAATTTCAGAGTTAGACCAGTTATTACATTTTAATAAAAGTTTAAATTTTTTATCATATTTTAATACAGTGCACCAATATTGTGCTCTAATATTTTGATACACCTCTCTAATGTAGAATTAAAATATGAAAAATTAAAACATACATACAGGTCCTTCTCAAAAAATTTGCATATTGTGATAAAAGTTAATTATTTTCCATAATGTAATGATAAAAATTAAACTTTCATATATTTTAGATTCATTGCACACCAACTGAAATATTTCAGGTCTTTTATTGTTTTAATACTGATGATTTTGGCATACCGCTCATGAAAACCCAAAATTCCTATCTCAAAAAATGTGCATATCATGAAAAGCTATTAACCTAATCATCTGAATCAACTAATTAACTCTAAACACCTGCAAAAGATTCCTGAGGCTTTTAAAAACTCCCAGCCTGGTTCATTACTCAAAACCGCAATCATGGGTAAGACTGCCGACCTGACTGCTGTCCAGAAGGCCATCATTGACACCCTCAAGCGAGAGGGTAAGACACAGAAATAAATTTCTGAACGAATAGGCTGTTCCCAGAGTGCTGTATCAAGGCACCTCAGTGGGAAGTCTGTGGGAAGGAAAAAGTGTGGCAAAAAAACGCTGCACAACGAGAAGAGGTGACCGGACCCTGAGGAAGATTTGTTTGTGGAGAAGGACCGATTCCAGACCTTGGGGGACCTGCGGAAGCAGTGGACTGAGTCTGGAGTAGAATCATCCAGAGCCACCGTGCACAGGCGTGGTGCTTTTGAACCAGAAAAACAGCGGCAGAAGCGCCTGACCTGGGCTACAGAGAAGCAGCACTGGACTGTTGCTCAGTGGTCCAAAGTACTTTTTTCGGATGAAAGCAAATTTTGCATGTCATTCGGAAATCAAGGTGCCACAGTCTGGAGGAAGACTGGGGAGAAGGAAATGCCAAAATGCCTGAAGTCCAGTGTCAAGTACCCACAGTCAGTGATGGTCTGGGGTGCCATGTCAGCTGCTGGTGTTGGTCCACTGTGTTTTATCAAGGGCAGGGTCAATGCAGCTAGCTATCAGGAGATTTTGGAGCACTTCATGCTTCCATCTGCTGAAAAGCTTTATGGAGATGAAGATTTCGTTTTTTCAGCACGACCTGGCACCTGCTCACAGTGCCAAAACCACTGGTAAATGGTTTACTGACCATGGTACTACTGTGCTCAATTGGCCTGCCAACTCTCCTGACCTGAACCCCATAGAGAATCTGTGGGATATTGTGAAGAGAAAGTTGAGAGACGCAAGACCCAACACTCTGGATGAGCTTAAGGCCGCTATCGAAGCATCCTGGGCCTCCATAACACCTCAACAGTGCCACAGGCTGATTGCCTCCATGCCACGCCGCATTGAAGCAGTCATTTCTGCAAAAAGATTCCCGACCAAGTATTGAGTGCATAACTGAACATAATTATTTGAAGGTTGACTTTTTTCATATTAAAAACACTTTCTTTTATTGGTCAGATGAAATATGCTATTTTTTTGAGATTTTGGGTTTTGTTTTTTTTTGTTTTAATATTGTTAGTATTAAAACAATAAAAGACCTGAAATATTTCAGTTGGTGTGCAATGAATCTAAAATATATGAAAGTTTAATTTTTATCATTACATTATGGAAAATAATGAACTTTCATCACAATATGCTAATTTTTTGAGAAGGACCTGTATTGCACATTTAATCTACACTACCATTGAAAAGTTTGAGTTTATTAAGACTTTTTAAAGAATTTATTAAGCAGTGATGCATTAATTTGGTCAAAAGTGACAGTAAAGACATCTATAAAAAGATTTCTGTTTCAAATAAATGCTGTTCTTTCAAACTATCCATTCATCGAAAAAAATCCTAGAAAAAAAATCACAGTTTAAAAAAGAAAAGAAAAAAGAAGCACAACTGTTTTCAAAATTGATAATAACTAGAATTGTTTCTTGAGCATATTCAGCATAATAGAATGATTTCTGAAGGATCATATGACACTGAAGACTGGATTAATGGCTGTTGAAAATTCTGAAATAAATGGCTATTTTAAATAGTACAATATTTCATTTATTGGAGCTGCATTTATGATGAAATAAATAATGAAAAAAATTCCATTCAGGATTCATCCTAACCTGAGGTCCACGGTGTACTGTAATGCCATCGCTGCAGGTGGTGCAGAAGAGTGGAACTTTGGCTGGCAGATGTTCCAGAAGGCCACAGTCGCAGCGGAAGCTGTCAAACTGAGATCGGCTCTGGCCTGCACTAAAGTGCCCTGGTTACTGAACAGGTAGCTCTGGGAAAGCATAAGGGTCAAAGACATGATGTCTGAAATAAATTCAATTTAAACCACTTATATTAACACTCAAGTTCTAAGAATCTTTTGAATGACGGACACATTTTTGGGGGTTATACCTAATAAACCTGAACAGAACTTACCTTGTCTATCATGTTCTGAAATTTTTAAGCATCCTATATCATTTCCAGTTTTATCATTTATGACAACAAAATATCTTAACACAACAATGTATTTGTTTTTTCCAAATATTAATACAGGTTAATATTCATATCCTTATTATGCACTATGTTTTTTAAGATTATAGCAAAACATTTTTTTTTTAAATTGTGGGACTTTTAATTGTTACTTTTTGAACAATTTGTGTAGATGCTCTGTGATACTCTAGGAACTGTGGAGTTTAACTTGAAAATTGTTTCATGTTTTAATAAGGTACCTGGAATACACTATGAACCCAGAAAAGATACGCAAACAGGACGCCACTTCTACCATTGGGTACATTGCCAGTAATATTATTGGCCAATCTTTGGCATGGGATTTTGTGCGGGCAAACTGGGACTATTTCTTCAAAATGTAAGTGTGACAAATACCATAATACACACACACCAAGAGAAAGAAAGAGAAAAATATGTAAAAGAACACACTTTTGGTATTACTCAACAGGTACGGCACTGGATCATTCAGTTTCTCCAGATTGATTAGTGACATCACCTACAGATTTTGCACTCCATTTGAACTCAGTCAGGTACATGACCTTTGACCTTACAACCCACACAGCAAAAATCTATTGCATGCACTGTGAGAGGCTTATAAGACATAACTTGACTTAAGTGTTAAATCCTCGCTGTTTTTGTTATTGAAACGCTTCCAAAAGGATAATGCTGAGACCGGATTCGGCTCGGGAACTCGAGCGCTGCAGCAGGCCATCGAAAAGACAACAGCCAAGATTAAATGGCTGGCGGAGAACAAGGAACCGGTTCATCAGTGGTTCCTCTCAGAATCAGCATAAAACTCACATCTGTGTGCCGTGAGATCAGAGTAAGTTCAAGTATTACTTCAGTAATTTCAGCTGGATGCGCTTAAGTAAAAAAAATAATCATTCTGTCATCACTTACTCACCCTCATGTCATCTAAACCTGTATGATTTTTCTCCTGTGAGACACAAAAGGGAAATTTTGAATATCCTGAAACTGAAAACAGAAAAAAAAAAATTCTGTAATATTTAGCCATATAACTATTTATAAATGCAGCTTTGGTAAGCATAAGAGATCTTACTAACACCCAAACTTATGAATGGGAGTGAATATGACAGCATTTTCATTTTGGGTGAACTATTCCTTTTAATCTTTGTGTGTGTGTGTGTGTGTGTGTGTGTGTGTGTGTGTGTGTGTGTGTGTGTGTGTGTGTGTGTGTGTGTGTATTGCAGGATGGCTCCAGCCTCACATGAATTCATCATCCCGTAACCTGATGGAATGAAAATGAATGGATGCTAACAGCATTTTGGCAGGATGTTTTTACCCAAGGAGCAGCCCCTCCCGGAGTAACCTGAGAAATGTCTTGCTCAAGGACACAATAGCGCTCTGATATTTAACCCCTAGTTCACATCACTCGGATACAAATGAGGATGGATTTACATAAGAGACTATACAAAATACACTGGCAATGGATCCCTCAGTATTGAAAAAGCAGGGAACCTGTTTCACAATTTGTGTATAATTAATAGTGTTGCTAAATCAAGCATCACTATTATTATTGTTATTGCTCATACTCATAGTCATCCTGCACAATATTTGCTATGAACATCATTGATACCTCAAATCATGCAGGTTGTTCAGAAGGGGTTTGCTATGCATTTCTAAGCATTTGGAGTGGATGCCTATAGACTTACATATGATCCAAGCCATATTTAGGTTGTTTTGAGCTGACTAAGTAGCATCCTAGCAAACCCAAGCAACTGTATAGCTATGCACACATAAAAACAATTGTGTATGGGCAACCACACTCATATTTTCTTGTAAAATTATATTTAGCATTTAAATGTTAACTTGCTATTATTGACTGGAATGTGCAATTTTGAAAATATGCTCCCATTAAAAAGTATAAACATAAACTTCCGCTCAAAAGGTTCGGGTCAGTAAGTTTAAGAAATTAAAGGCCAGACTTACTAAGAGCTTGCGCCAGCACAAACCGTCTTTTGGCATTAAAATAGTACTGTCAGAATTTATTAAAGATGCGCAGTGAAGCATTATTTACAGTTATTTTTGCATCTGACCTTATTGAATATGCATTTGTAGGAGTTTCCCTTTCAGATGTAAAATTTATGGGAGGAGGGTTTTAAAATTAATCATGCAATGTGATTTACTAATGTTTGCGCTCGTCAAATTACTGGTATTTTTGGCAATATTTGACAAGCAAAAAAAAAACAACCAAAAAAAACCACTGCTCTTGGTAGATTGCGCTGGTCATTATGGAAATGATCTGACTGCATCTGTGTTCTTTAATGTGTGCATTGTCAGCACATCACCCGCAGAATTTTCCCATCCCATCAGCGCTTTTACAGAATTGCGCTCTAACACTAATTTGCCATGTTTAGTAAATCTGGCCCTAATACTTCTATTCAGCAAGTGAAATAAACTGATTAAAGTGACAGTGAAGACATTTAAAATAACTTCTGTTCTTCTAAATGTTATATTCAATACCCTGAAAAAAAAGAATCATGTTTTCCACAAAAAATATTAAGCAGCACGACTGTTTTCGACATGGTTAATAATCAAATATGTTACCTGAGCAGCTAAAAATTCAGCTTTTCCATCAGAGGAAAAAATGACATTTTATAATATATTAAAATGGAAAATAGTTATTTTAAATTGTGATAATATTTTACAGTTTTACTGTATTTTTGATCAAATAAATGTAGCCTTGGTGAGTATACTTTTTACTGACCACAAACTTTTAAATAATAGTGGTGGTAACTGTTTTTTATGGCCTTTTTTGATGCATGTACATCTCTGTCTTTTTTCTCTTAAATAAATAATTAAGTTGTAGAAACATTTTGAAATCATTATTTCAAGCTGTGTCACAGTGTCTGTATATTTTAGTGTGCATCTTCCTCATTTCTGAATGCGCTTATACACTGTCATCATGACACACTGAACACATAACTTCAGAATACGTTAAAAGATATAGTGCTGCTTGATGGCATCCGCTAGATCGTTTTTCTATGTAATTCACTGTCATAACCACACAAACAGCAGGAGGCTGTTTCATAACATTTTAAATATTAACTTGGAAGGGGTATAAAGCACTTTCAAGACTCAAGAGTAACGTAATTACCCAGAAGCGATCTCTAATAAGCCCTGTGTCCCAGTTTAACTTGGCAAACAAAAGTCACATGCAAAGTCAAGTCAAATGCGAAGTATAAAGACATATTTGCCATTGTTTTGTTGATTTAAAAATGAGAACTATGCAAACATGTAGAGCTTGAGTAACTGTTTTCCGCAGAAATGGCATGGATACGACCACAGCATGATTCATCACAGTCACCACTATTTAATCACACACGCTTCATGACTGTCTGCAAGACTTGATCCTGTTCCGGCCCCATCATTAACTCCTGACAACATCTCCTGATACTTCATTTTAACTCTGCGGCCATGGGGAAAGGCTTTTACATTAGTAAGCCTCTAGGGATTGTGCTATTTGGGTTGGGCGCTGGGGCCGTGCTCACCATTTTTGCACTCTCAGTGGTCTATGCTCAAGAGAAATGGAAAAACGAGGTAAATGCAATAGACGGGACCCGCATGGTGACGACTGCAGCACCCCACAGAACCTCGGCACCGTCGAACGAGCCCTGGGACAAGTACAGACTGCCTGACGCCCTTCTTCCTGAGTACTACAATGTGACGCTTTGGCCTCGGTTGGTGCTGGACGAGCGGGGCATGTACATTTTCACTGGGAAATCTGGAGTTGCATTTACTTGCATGAAGGAGACCAACCTGATCCTTATTCATTCCAATGAGCTGAACTTCACCTTGACCTCAGAGATGCATCATGCCAAGCTGACGGGTTTGGGAGGGACAAGCGCTCCGGCCATTCTGAAGACCTGGTTTCAAACACAAACACAGTTCATGGTGATTCAGCTGAAAGGAAAACTACAAGTTGGAAAATCCTATTGGCTCTACACGGAATTCCATGGAGAGCTGTCAGATGACCTCGGAGGATTTTACAGAAGCGAATACACAGAAAATGGTGTAAAAAAGTAAGATGACTACTGGCATTACTTAGCTAAGAAAGGGTTGAAATGTTTGTATTTTTACAGCTTTTGAAGTTAACATCAAAGTAAATACTTATAATGCTAATTAATTAATCTTAAAATGAACTATAAAAATGTTTATAGCATACTTATGTGTAAAGTAATAGTATTTTAGGTCCTGTAACACACAATATGTTTTTTCCGCAAATTTTTAAGTTCAATTAATTTGTATTGTGGTATGAGAAATTAATTTTAAAATGTACAAATATTATTTTGGATTTCAATATCAGGGCAATAAATGAATTAGAGAATTTCTAAAAATTAGGAAATAATTATTTAATGTTTAATTTAAAAACCACAAACCACTGCTTTATATATTTTGTAATTATTGAATTATTATTATTATTATTATTACTGAATATTGGATAAAAGTGTCTGCTAAATGCAAAAATGTACATGTAAAATGTAAATTCATTATTAGGTGTAATTAATGTTTTCCTTGAATTGCACACTGAATTTTGAACTGTTTTGCAAGCTGTACTACTACTTCCTACACACTCAGCTGAGATAACTTCATTTTGGCAGAGTTGTCGCCACAACACAAATGCAGCCCACCGCCGCCCGGAACGCTTTCCCCTGCTTTGATGAGCCATCAATGAAGGCCATCTTCCATCTGACTCTCCTTCACCCTCGTGGAACTGTGGCCCTTTCTAACGGCATGGAGCTGGGTTAGTGATCACAACAATAACAAGTGTAATAGATACTATTATTAGAAATTATAAGACGATATTGTAATTTCAATTTAATTCAGTAATCAAAGCTCTATATTATCCAAACAGATTTATCATTTACTTCACAAAAATGATCAAATTAAGCATATGCTTCTAAATTCAATGGGATGCATACTGTATCTTATGACATGACTTTTAGTGTTTTTTTTTTTTTTTTTTTTTATAAAAAATGAAACAAAAACAAAAACAAGCAAAAAAACAACCGGTAGCCTTAAACCACATCACAGTCTTTACAGTAAGAGATGTACAGAAGTTTAGACCTAACCAATTATTTTAGCTTTACTGAAGTTTTTCCAAAGTTGTATAATGGTAGTCTTGATTGCTTGGTGGTTTATAACCTGCTCTTTAATCACTTATTGAGGCCTTATATTTTCCCTTGCGTGTTATATAATCACTGACAAAATTTACATTTAAAGGGATACTCCAACCCAAAATGAAAATTTTGTCATTAATCACTTACCCTCATGTCGTTCCAAACCCGTAAAAGCTTTGTTCATCTCAGAACACAATTTAAGATATTTTGGATGAAAACCAGGAAAATAGTTTTTATAATTAATAGTAAAAAATAGTAAATAATTTCAACTGAAAATAGTGATTTTAAATTATATTAATATTTCCCAATATTACTGTTTTTGCTGTATTTTAATCAACTAGAAACCACATAATCGCAGACTTCTTTCAAAAACACAAAATCATTAAGACCCCAACTTTTGAACTGTACACAAGAGTATACTGAATGGATTTATATGTGGACACATTTTAAATCTTCACTCATGTTCTGATTTTCCCTTTAGGCACTGAAAGCATCACCATAGATAATCAAGAGGTTTTACAGACCAGATTTGAGCCAACTCAGAAAATGTCAACATATCTGTTGGCCTTTGTTGTCAGTGAATTTACCAACATACGATCCCCTCCAGAGGCCAATATTTTGGTAGAAATCAAGATATATTCACTCTCTTGCTCCCTTCTTTCCTCTTATAGATGTACTGTAAATGTGGATAACAAGTTAAAAACGTGTATTAAATGTATTGATTTTTATTACATAATCAATTTGTAATTTCCACCAAATGTATTACTTTATTTTATTTATTTATTTTTTAGATCAGAATATGGGGACGCAGAGAAGCCATTGAAACTGGTCAGGGAGATTATGCCCTTAATGTGACATTCCCTATTTTGAAATATTTCGAAAACTATTACAACACCACGTACCCCCTATCCAAATCAGGTGAGAGTTTAAACATGCAAGCTCATTCCAAACTTTATGTCTCAATCCATTAACACTGGACCACTGGGGAAAAAAGCAATCAGACTAATACTTTCCATTCTCTAGACCAAATCGCACTTCCTGATTTCGCTGCTGGAGCCATGGAAAACTGGGGTCTGGTCACATACAGAGAGCTATCGCTTTTCTACGATCCTAACGTGTCCTCTAATGAAGATAAAGAATGGGTGGTCACTGTTATTACACATGAACTTGCACACATGGTATGTGGAGAACCTCTCCCTCTTTCTATAAAAAATTGTTGTAATTCATTAAATTATGTAATTCATTTATGTGAGTCAAATTACTGTCTAGTGGTTTGGGAACCTTGTGACCATGAGATGGTGGAACGACCTGTGGCTCAATGAAGGTTTTGCAAATTATGTTTCATATCTTGGAGCTGATTATGCTGAGCCCACCTGGAATATTGTAAGTCTTTATTCACTATATTCACATCTGGTCTATTCAAATCATGTCTATGTTCACAAAATATAGCAAAGAATATAATAGAAATCAGAAGGCTCGATTTTCATTTTTCATGGGGGCCCATCAGGACTGCCTATGCATAGGGCCCGGGATCTTGTGCAACGCCCCTGGCAATAAGCCCCAAGAAGCCGTGGTTTACAGTGAATTTATAACAGTCTTTCGCTCTGAAACCGATTGAGTATCGCGTTGAAAATAGTTACGTCACGTTTCTATTCTATGCCTGCTTGATTTTCAACGAAAAATGTCCTCTACTTGCACTCCAATAATTCATGCTGACGAGGCTTGGTAAAGTTCCGTAAAGTTGTTTCATTTGTGAACTGTACACTGAAAATAGTAAGATTTCTTTATTTGCTAGCTAATTATTAACGCATTTTTTTTTTAACGCCAGACCTACTATGGCAAGCCGTTTTAACATTTAAAACTTTGTTAAAACGGCTTGCGATAGACCTACTGCTACTAGGCGAGTGTAATGTAACGTGACGTAACTTAATTAATATTCATGAGCAAAGTGAAGCCTGATCCTGATACAAACTACAAAAAAGTAATCTATCTATATCAAGTAGATTGATATCATATCTTTCTTTCTTTTTTTTTTTTAAGTATTATGAATATATTAAAGTGAGGGGTTCACTGTCTTTTCTCTCCTGAAAAGATCTGATGGTGCTGCAACAGGTTCAGAGGGCGTTTGAGGTTGACGCTCTTGTTTCCTCCCACCCGCTTTCTTCACAAGAGGATGAAGTCATCACACCGGATCAAATCGATCTGTTATTTGATACCATCACGTATAGCAAGGTTTTCATCATGAGCCAAAAACAACTTGAAATAACTGTTAAGCAGTGCCATATTGCAGTGTTTCAGTTAATGCTAAATTGTTGTCATTTCAGGGGGCTGCAATACTGAGAATGTTGTCAGAGTTTCTGACAGAGTCTATCTTTGCTAATGGACTTCATGTATGTCTGAAAAGTTTAAGGCTTTAAAAGTATTTTATGATGCATTAATGTGACTTTTAGAGTGACTTTTTCTCAGACTAACCCCCGTGCATTATTTCCACAGAACTATTTGCATGAGTATGCATACAACAACACTGTGTACACAGATCTTTGGAAAAAACTGCAGGAAGTAAGTTACAAAATAGATGCAATGGAATCCTTAAATAAATATTAGTGTAAGCGTGTTTGTCTTTTTATCCATAATTTTCATTATATTTCATTATAAATCTTTTTCAGGTTATAGACGCAGATTCAAGCATCCAACTCCCAGCCTCAATAAATGAAATTATGAATCGCTGGATTCTTCAGATGGGTTTTCCTGTAGTAACTATTGACACTCGAACAGGAAGTATCACTCAGCAGCACTTCCTGATACACCCAGAGGCAGTAGTGGACAAGCCATCTGACTACAAGTATGTTTAAACTGACAAATGTGTCAACAGAGTACTGTCCTTTTAAATTATACTGTGTGTATGTTCAAAAATGATTGCAGTTATGAATGGTTTGTGCCAATCACATGGATGAAGAGCGGCAGTAACATGGGCCAGCACTGGCTGCTTACTAAAACAGCTTCATATGAGCCCATGAAGACCGATACTGACTGGTTATTGGCCAACCTGAATGTCACGGGATACTACAGGGTTAATTATGATCCCCAGAACTGGGAACGTCTCCTCATACAACTGAATTCAGATCATAAAGTAGGTGTCTCATTATCTTTAAAGCAATTCAAAACATTAAGCATCAAAGTAGCATACCTGAATAAAATCCAAAGAATAATCAGTTTAAAGTGAACATTAAAAATGATTATATTAGTAAAACTTGAACAAAATTATATGGTTATATAGTATTAAATATAGTAGTCAGCATTTGAAGTGGATCAGAAAAGTCCATCAAAGTTGTCCTAAGACAAGAACGCATTTTGATCTACTTAAAATGTTCACTAGTTTATTACAATCTTTATAATATATACTGTTCTGCTGTATAATTTTGTAGTTCTGAATTGTTCTAATATATAGTTATACATGATATTTACTAGTTGATATAATATATATATAATAAATAATAACATAATATAACATTTGATTTGATCCTCTTTTCACATAGGTTATTCCAGTCCTTAACAGGGGTCAGATAATTGATGATGCATTTAATTTGGCGAGGTAAGCTCTCTGCTGTAATGATATTTCATCAATGGACAATTCCTCAGGGCATCAATTTCATCAAAAAATGATCTTGCTGTAAATAATAAAATAATTGAAAATCTGAATCTTATTATTCATAGGGCACAGATAATCAACATAACCTTGGCTCTGAGAACAACTAAGTATCTCTACAAGGAGAAGGAGTACATACCGTGGGAATCTGCCATAAGAAATTTACAGTACTTTTTCCTCATGTTTGACCGAACAGAAGTCTATGGACCTTTACAGGTATGTTCGTTTATGTATTACAAAAAATAGTATTATTACATGCAGCTGATACATAAAAAAATTACAATAAAAAATTCAGTACACAGAGAATGCTCATTCAGAACATATCAGACACTTATTTTATCATTTATAAATCACTCCAGACTTACCTGCGGGGAGAGGTGCAGCCTCTTTTTGACCACTTCAAAGTTATCACATCAAACTGGACTCAGAAACCCCCAAGATACATGGACCAGTAAATACGTGATTTCTTTGTTTACAGTTTATTCTATATATATATATATATATATATATATATATATATATATATATATATATATATACCACCACTATGTGTTACTACAGTCAGTTATATGCTTTAATTCTTTAAGCACAAACATAAAGCTGTTGTGAAGAATTTTAAAGTGGTCACATCATGATCACATCATGGTTTTGGATATAAAAAAAATTAAAGTATTATGCAAAGCAGCTCCTTATGTACTGACGTCAGACAGACCACAAGATGAAATGACCACCCACAAAAACACATCAACTTTACCACACTGAGGTAATGAGGAAATATATGCTATTCATAAACACACGACAAATGTGGTAAATATGAATAAAGTGTGGGAAAATCTGTCAGAGCTTGTGCAAACCCATGGGTAATTTTATATGCAAAGAGGATGTTTACATAAAAGTCATATAGGCACAACCGCAAAAAAGGCTCTTTAATTGTAAGGTTTAGAGACTGGGGTGAAATATGATTATAAAAAAACTAAATTTTTCAGAAACTAAGTGGACCTCAGTGGAAAACAAAACAACTAAAAAATTTATGATATGACCCCTTTAAACTCTCCTTATAACTGAGAGGTTGCATAACATATTTAATTAATTTCTGTTTTTGCATAAAAATTGGCAATATAAGCAATGTTCACTGTGATAAAAGGGGATATATGGGAAAGGGAAACTGAAATATTGTTTGGTTTGTGTGACTTCTGTTTGTAGATACAACCAAATAAACGCAATCTCAATGGCTTGCAAAACCGGAGTGAAAGGATGTTCAGAGCTCACTAGAATGTGGTACAGACAGTGGATGAAGAACCCTGACACTAGCCCGTATGGAAAATGCTTCTCTAAGCCTGAAATCTGAATTCAGTTCATACCAGTTATTTATTCTCATTTCTTAATTCTTATTCTGCAAATTCAGTTGAATTTAGTTCAGTTCAGTGATTCAGTTCTACTCTCAATTCAGTTCAAGCCAGTTCATCTCTTTCAAGGTCTGTTTGTACCAATGATTTTTAGTTTAGTTCAGTTAATCAGTTTCCATTCAGTTCAATTCAAGTCACAATTCAGTTTAAGTCAGTTCTTTTCAGTTCTTTTCAATCTGTTTATGGGAGCTAAATTCAGTCAATTTCCCCTCAGAATTCAGTTCAAGCCAATTTAGCTCTTGATTTTAGTTAGTTCAGTTAATCTGTTTCTTTTAATTCAAGTCAGAATTCATTCCATTTTAGTTCTTTTTAATGTTTATGGAAGTTCAGTTCAGTTCTACTCCGAATTCAGTTCAAGACAGTCCAGCTTTTTCTAGTTCTGTCCATACCATTGATTTTAGTTAAGTTCATTTAATACATTTAATTAGATTCAAGTCCGAATTCACTTCAAGCTTGTTCATTTATTTCTAGTTATCAAATCTTTTTATGGGAGTTTAAGTCAGTTCAGTTCCAGTTGAGTTCTTTTTATGTCTGTAGATTTCACTGATTTTAGTTTAGTTCAGTAAATCAGTTTAATTCAATTCAATTCAGAATTCAGTTAAAAACATTTAGGATCTTTCTAGCAATGTTCATTCAGATATTGTTCAGTTTAATTCAAGCCGGCTCACTTCAGATATTTCTGGTTTGGTTCAGTTCAGTTGTGTTTATTTTGGTTTTATTTTATTTTATTTTTCACTCAAGAATTCCCTCAAATCTGAAGGTCACTGTGTACTGTAATGCCATCGCTGCTGGAGGTGTTGAGGAGTGGGATTTCGGATGGCAGATGTTCAAGAACAGTACCATTGCTGCAGAGGCAGAGAAACTGTTATATGGTCTGTCATGCACTAAAGAGCCCTGGCTGTTAAACAGGTGAGTCATGTATACTACATCTTAAAACATAAACTACCCAAAAAATTCATACTTTTATTCTGTAAAGATGCATTTAATTGATCAAAAGTGACAGTAAAGATATTCTATTTCAAACTAAATGCTGTTTTTTTCTATTTATTTATTTTTTATTTAATTTTGTATTAATCAAAGAATCCTAAAATAAATATGTGTCCACAAAAATATTAAGCAGTATAGTTGGTGTCAACATTGATAATAATAATAAATGCTTCTTGAGCAGCAAATCAGTGTATTAGAATTTCTGAAGACTGCAGTAATGATGCTGAAAATTCAGCTTTGCATCACAGCAATAAAATACATTTTAAAATATATTCAAATAGAAAAATTTTAATAATAAATATTTTAAATTTTAATAATATTTCACAATATTAATCTTTTCACTGTATTTTATGAACAAATAAACACAGCTTTGATAAGCATAAGCTTCTTTAAAAAAAAAAAAAAAAATCTTACTGACCCAAACTTTTGAATGGTAGTACATAGCTTATATTTTATATGACAGAAGTCCATTTATTTCAATTATTTTATTTTATTAATTTAACTAAGTCTCGTACATGTAGTGTTTACTCATTTAATTGCCTTTTGTTTTCGAAAGGTACCTGGAATACTCAATAGATCCAAACCTGATCAGGAAGCAGGACATTACCTACGCTATTGTGTATATTGCAGACAATGTAATTGGACAACCATTGGTTTGGGACTTTTTCAGAGCAAACTGGGAGTATATAACTAAGAAGTAAGTACTGTATTTCCTTCTTTCTTTCTAAATGTATATTTATATTCTCTGCTGACATTTTCTATCATGTGATCTCCATAGTTTTGAGGATGGACCCTTCTTTTTTGGAGGACTGATCAAAGGCATCACAAAAAAGTTTTCCACAGAATTTGAACTGCAACAGGTTTGTGCTATTTGAACAAGAGCTTGTATTTGCAAATGCAAAACCAATATTATTACACTACTGTTAAAATTTTTAGGGTCTGTACGATTTTTCAAATGTTTTTGAAAGTCTCTTACATTCACCAAGGCTGCGCACTGTTTATTTTATTAAAAAACATAATAATATTAAGATAAATAAAACATAAAAATATTGTGAAATACTACTGCAATTAAAAATAATGATTTTCTACTGTAATATATTTTAAAATGTCATTTATTCCTGTGATGATAAAGCTCAAGTAACATTTCTTCTTATTATTAATGTTTAAAACAGTTGTGCTGCTTAATTTTTTTTTTTAAACATTTTTTCAAGGATTCTTTGTTGAATAGAAAGTTCATTCAAAATAGAAATCTTTTGTAACATGTCTTTAATGTAACTTTTGCTCAATTTGATTCATCTATGCTTAATAAAACAGTCAATTTCAAATTATTCCTAATTATTAATTTCTCAAAAATCGTAGTGACCTCAGAGTTTTAAACAGTAGCAAATATGTAATATTTTTTATCTTAAATTTAAGCTTAAGATTGGCAAAAATTGTTGTGATGCTATATTCTGTTTTTCTTTCTTTTTTTCTTGAGATGTGTGTACTTATCCATTTCTTTCTCACAGTTGCAGCGATTTCAAGAGGACTTTGCAGCAAGCAATTTTAGTTTTGGTATGCAGGCAATAGAGCAGGCCATTGAACAAACAAAAGCCAACATTAAATGGATATCTGAAAACAAAGCGCAAGTGATGAACTGGCTAATTGAACAGTCAGACTAAACCCTCTCATTATGACTGTTTGTGTATAATATTTTTTTATACTTGCTAAGTATTACATATATTTATATTTTGAAAATACAGACATTTTATAATCAAGTTTGATAATTAGCTATATTGATAATTGTCAATCTTTTGCTCTGACAAATATATATTTGTATGCATTTAAATATTAAGCAAATAAACATCATATATTTTGTTTATAATCACCAGTTATATTGTACTGTCATTCATGATTCAACATTTCTTCATTGTTCTTTAAGTAGTTCCATTGCCTTTAGAAAGTACATTTTCTTTTTATGAAAGTCAACCTTAAATTAAAATGTTTGTCATTTTTAATCATCTAATAGTTTTTTTGTTTGTTTGTGAAAAACCTATGGAGGAAATTATTTGGGGGGAAAAATCTCTTTTGCACATACTGCTTATGAAAGATGAACAGTGGAATGGACCTTCAGTAACACAGGCCAAGATGTAACAACACATTACAGGACTTGTTGTTTCTGTAACTAGACGAACGTGGTTAATTCTTCTGTGTCATTAGGGGCTCAACAGAGGAAGTAGACAAGACTGCACAAATGGGAGGAAATGAGTGTGAGGAAGTGATTCATTATTATGATGTCTGAAAGCAGCTGCAGACCTGTCACCTTCAAGACTCTTACGACTTTTACTACATATTATAAATGGACATTGAAGAACAGCTGTCACTCACGTCACTAATGGTGCTATTAATATCTTTAATAAACTCACAGCAAGGTTTTTGTGTTGTTGTGCAATCTGACATGGGATCATAAGATTCTCATCATGTTGTCTTGTTGCTGGCACCATAGGTACTTAAAGGAATAGTTTTTAATTTGCTGAAAATTTACTCACCCTCAGGCCATCAAAGATGTAGTTGAGTTTGGAATAGATTTGAAGAAATTTAGAATTACTTCACTTGCTCACCATTGGATCATCTGCAGTGAATGGGTGCCGTCAGAATGGAGAAAGCGTTATTATGGATTATGTTTTGGTCAGAAGCGATGGTTTAAAGTTCAAATGCCTTAACGATTTTCACTTCACAAGGCATTAACTGATGGACTGGAGTCATTTGGATCACTTGTGAATTATTGTGATGTTTTTATCAGCTGTTTGGACTCTCATTCTGACGGCACCCATTCACTGCAGAGGATCCGTTGGTGAGCAAGTGATGTAATGCTCAATTTCTTTATATCCGCTAATATACTTGAATATACTTGAATTATATCTTGGATGGTCCAATGGAATTTTCAGCAATTTGTTGTTTTTTGGGTGAACTTTTCCTAGTTCCTCTATTTAAAAGAGAATTTAAAGGGTTAGTTCACCCAAAAATGAAAATTAGCCTGTGTTTTACTCACCCTTGAGGCATCCTAACCCTTTTAGATATTAGGAAACACCACATCCGTTTATCTTTTTAGCTTTAAAGAGGCATCAGACCTTGCATTTCAGAAGAAGAGCCCCACAGAGCTTTGTTTACAGTCTGAGGGGTATTAAAGGATCTCACCTGTAAGAGTTTGTTTACTCTCCTGCCCACTGTAATGCTTGCTCTGCAGGGGTGTTTCCTTAAATGTGTGAATTACAACGTGGAATTACCATCACAGCTGTCCCTCATTAGGATGCTGCTTAATGATCTGTTTTATGGTGTACATTGTTTAATAATATTGAAATCATTTGTATGTAATGTTTAAAACACACAACTGATGTAAGATTTTTTAAGGGTTTATTTGCCAGAAAACATACAATTCATAAATATTAATATATTTTTAAACATAGAAAAATATAAATAGCTGTACAGACATATACACAAAATTAAAGTATTTCATTATCTTACACACATTGCACAAATTAATATTTGCATTCAGGTGCGTTTCAGTCTGCTTTGATCAGCACTGTCCGTGGAAGAAATTGTGTTGTTCGAGAAACCAACAATCCTGAGCTGGGAAGGATAGGAATTCGCCTTCGACTGGATTCTGAGTCTGGGAAAATAAAATACAGATCAAATTAAGAAAAAGAACAGGATAGCTATTTTTTAAATTGAATTAAATTTTTAAAATACAAAGAATTAAATAATTATTATTATTTAAAAAAAATGCATAAATATAACAGCACAACAAACAGGTTTATTATAGTTAAGCGATTCTAAAATTAAAACTGTAACATTTTTTACTTTAAATAAAAATAAATGTTTAAAAAAAAAAAAAAAAAAAAGCTTAGAGAAGTGCCTATCTAGGAAACTAACTAAATCAAAAAAAAAAAAAAGAAAAAAAAAAAAAAAACTTAGTTTAAAAAAATTACAAAAACAGACACAAAAAAAATTACTAAACTTTTTAACAAAAATGGAAATAAAAATGAAAAATATACAAATAGAAACTAACTTATCCAAAAACACTTTAAGTACAATACTGCATATATGTGAAGTCTAAATTTATGACAAATTTACAAAATATTTAGTAATATTATTTAAAATAGTATCTAAACACTGTTGAAGTACAATGTACATACCTGATAACAGGTCATAGATGGGAACTGCTGAGCTGGTAAACTTTGAGGAGCTGAAGGGGTTGCAGTGAAGCCGTCAAAGATGGTTGATGCAGCATTGACCTCGGCCTGAGCTCCACAATCAACCTCATCTTCAGTGAGTTCGAGCTGAGCAGACAGGCAGGAGATGTACTGGATAGTGAGCCGCAGCGTCTCGATCTTGGTCAAGGTTTTTCCAACAGGAGCCACTGATGGAGGCAGGTATGACCTGAGGTGATGAAGAGCTTTGGTCAGATCCCTCATCCTCAGCTTCTCCCGCTCACTTGCGGTTTGCCGTTTCACTCCAGGGAATTTTGACCTTGGCCGCCCGGTTCTCTTGGGTGGCTGGACCTTGTTCCTCCCCTGGGTGGTGATGCTGTGGTGTGGGATGACCTGGGCTATGTCCTGTCCCACTCCACAAGGGTAAGCCGGAGGGGAGAAGCCACAGGAATCTGTGGAAGAGGCTGGAGACAGGCTGCTGCCGGCGCTGTAGTAGCCTGCATCTGATACGGCATAGCTCTGATCCAAAAGGTTCTCACAGTCAAACAGGCAAGCGCTGCTGTCTTGGAGCTGAAGAGAAGAGCTGGAGGTATCCATGGCTATAGTGTTGAGAAGGTCTCTGCTGAGTGAGGTTGTGGTTGCTGGTGGACCATGTTCCTCCTGTATATATCCTCTGTGAGGTGCGATTTGGCACCTCAGAGGATCCAAGTCAGTACTTGAGAGGAGAAGTGACACCAGAAGTAGGGGGTCTGTGGGAAAGAGCAGCTTCTCCTGCCTCAGATGTGAGGTGTGAGGACCAGAAACAGCCTGAGCACACAACCCTTGCAAGTTTAAATAAGACATAGCTAGATAGATAGATAGATAGATAGATAGATAGATAGATAGATAGATAGATAGATAGATAGATAGATAGATAGATAGATAGATAGATAGATAGATCATGATATACACCATTGCAATGAACAATTATAAACACAAAATCACAAACAGCAACTATGCTTCATTTTTATTAATGTATTTATTGTAATAATTAGAATTCAAATTAATTCTATTCAGATATAAGTAAACAACAATTTACATCAATTTCATAATGATGTGCATTGTAAATGTGTAAAAGGTAAATATCTATCTATCTATATATATATATATATACAAATATATCACCATAAATTAGCATGAGAGGCTTCTTTAAAAATACATAAAAAATATTATTGACCCCAAACCTCTTAAAGTTATTGTGCATTTATGTATATTATTAAAACACTAAATTTGGAGAGCAAATACTAATATTTTAAAACTTACTCAAATTATATGTATACATATTAAAGTAAACTGAGAGTATGTAAAAAAATTACATGTTGTGTGTGTGTGTGTGTGTGTGTGACCCTGGACCACAAAACCAGTCATAAGGGTCATTTTTTAAAATATGAAGCTGAATAAATAAGCTTTCCATTGATGTATGGTTTGTTAGGATAGGACAATATTTGGCCGAGATACAACTATTTGAAAATCTGGAATCTGAGGGTGCAAAAAGATCAAAATATTGAGAAAGTCAACAAAAGATACTTAACATAAGATAGAACATAAGATACTTCTTAAAAAAAAAAACCTAAAAAATATATTACTCAACCCGAAATTCATATTTATAAATAGATGTTACTACATGAATATGGTATATACTGTATATACATATACATCTTGCGATTTCATATACTAAACTTGAAGAGCAACTACATAGTATTTTTAAAATTAAGATTAAAATTACATTTATTTTTTATTTGTCACAACAAAATACTATTTAAGTGAACTAAAAGAAAGCTAAAATATGATTTAAAATACTGAAAAACATATAATGAGCAGTTACAGCACTTTCCATTAATACATTTTAAACATAAATCTTGATGCCCATGTTATTTGTTAGCTACCCAGAACAAAGCTAGTGTTGAAACGCTAAGTGCAGAATAATTCAATCGTATACAGTATTTCTGAGAATGGCTTCAGCACTGTACTTTGTCTGAAGCTGACCAACCATAACCAAGAACTTTTGTGTGTATTTTCCTGATGATTTCAGGCTCCTGAGGCCCTGCGCTTTTCATGGTCAATGCTAATTTACTGCTGATGACATGTTTGATTCAGGTCAGAGACGTTTGCATCTCAGATTACAAATCCAAACAATCCCCTGACTATCAAACACAGTAGCTCTACCAACAGATGAGACTTAGTTCATCAGTCAGTCTGGCTTCCATCAAAATATGAGGAGAGGAGCATGAGAAAAACACGATCACATCACACCCACTCCTTCATGTTAACATTATTAACACCATTCTGATTACATTCATAGCTAGACATGAAGTTTTGACCTCAGAGGTCTGAAAATGACACCTTCTTAGGGCTCCTGTAGTGATGAAGCAGATGATGGTGGTGGACGAGATCAGTGACTGCAGTTCCCACAAACAGAAGTGTCATATTTGACTCCTGCATCAACAGAGACACACATATACATAGATATCAACATAAAATGTTCCAATGTTATCCGAAAGTTCTCAGGGATGTGCTCAATGAATAAGATCACAAATTACGTATTAGTTTCATTTTAAATGTCAATTTTAACTGAGAAGACTGTGTAATTTCCTGATCAAAGGTGTGAGGTCACACCTCAGCAATGTTTACGGTGTTAGTTCAGAAAGTTCTCATGGACTTCACCAGAAAAACACTAGTCCTGATAGACATGCTGGTTTTAAGCACTATTTGAACTCGCATGTGAAACTGTAGATTGCAAATATGACAATGGAATTTGGTACACGAGCTTAACTACCAGAATGAGAGGGTGTCTTACATAACTTAAAGGAATAGTTCATCCAAAAATAAATATTTGCTGACAGTTTACCCACTCTCAGGCCATGCAAGATGTAGACAAATTTGAGTCTTCATCAGAAGAGATTTGGAGAAATTTAGCATTACATCACTTGCTCACCAACGGATCCTCTGTAGTGAATGGGTGCCGTCAGAATGAGAGTCCAAACAGCTGGTAAAAACATCACAATAATCCACAAGTAATCCACACCACTCCAGTCCATCAGTTAATGTCTTGTGAAGTGAAAAGCTGTGTTTGTAAGAAACAAATCCATCAAGACGTTTTAACTTCCAGTTACTTTATCCATAATACTGCTTTCTCCAGTGAAAAAAGTCATCTGGTCTGAACCAGGAGAGAAATATACACAAATCAAGCACTGTTTACAAGCAAAACAGTCCAAAACAGTTATAAAAATGTTGGTGGGCTTTGATGTGAGAGGACAACAGGGCATGGACTTTTTCACTGCACAAAGCATTATTATAGATTATAGACTATGGATGGATATAGACGAGGACTATTTTGGTCAAAAACAAGGGTGTCAAGTTTAAAATGCCTAAATGATGGATTTATTGTGATGTTTTTATCAGCTTAGACTGATTTTGAAGGCGTTCACTGCAGAGGATCCACTGGTGAACAAGTGATGTAATGCTACATTTCTCCAAATCTGTCCCAGTGAAGATCTCATTTTAAGGAAATTTTATTTTTTTTAGGTGAACTAACCCTAGGATTTCCTCTAACTTTGTTTAACACCCAAGTGATTATGAGCCGATTAACACGTGATTGTTACACATTCACACATTTTAATTGTGTATTTGCCTTCCAAGATGAAAGAGCTGAATGTGTGTATTTGACATTGGGATTTGCACATCAAATATACCTCACAAGCTGGCAAAATAAAGTTTGTGGGCTAATTCCACAACTTACTGTAATTCACACACAACTGTTCTATGCATTTAAAATGCAACTCGCTCACATTAGGACATGAGTATTGTGAGGGAGGTCTCAACAGCTAGGTTTGAGGCTAGACTTCGTGGCGTGAACAGGCTTTTCAGTTGAACTTCATTAGCAGCAATAGGCTTCACTTGTCACAGACTGAATACACATCACATCTGAAGGATCATGCTTGGATGGAATATACTACAATTTAAATAAAATAAGCAATATCTGGGATGCTTTCTGGTTATTGTTTTAGTTAAATAAACCAGGAAATGTCACATTTGCTTGGTTATTATGATGCAGCTCTGTGCCAGCTTTAACAGCTTCAGTGTTATTCAATAAAATTACAAGATAATCAGAACATAACAGACAATCTAGTGGCAATACATTGTACACAGGCCAACAGACATGGAAACAGCTAATGAGGGTGAAATATCTTCCAACAAGCGGTAAAGATCCATTAGGAATAGTTATTAAACTACAGACGAACAAAAAACCAAATCAAGTTTCCATTGATTTCGCCCAAACACTTTACTTTTGCTCTTTACTCTTGCTGTTTTCTGAGGAAACCTGAACATTAGTTCAAATGTATTAGCCCTTAGAATTAAATAGTGATAAGTGGAAAGGTTAGAAATAAAAGGTGATATTTGGATATATAGCCTACCATGGTACCGAATGTTTACCATAGTGTTTACATGGTGCTTCAAGGTTAGAAAGAAAGAACATTGTTGAATACCAAAGTATAGGTCCAGAAACCTTGGTATTGCCAAAATGTACACTATTGATCGATTTTTCTTTTATGCCAAAAATCATTAGGATATTAAGTAAAGCTCATGTTCCATGAAGATATTTGGTAAGCTAAATTTCCTAACGTAAATATATCAAAACTTGATTTTTGATTGGTAATATGCATTGCTTAGGACTTCATTTGGACAACTTTAAAGGTGATTTTCTCAATATTTTGAGAAATATTCCAGATTTCAAATTCCAGATTTACCCACAGTCTACCAGAAATACTTTTGATGATATTTGTCTGTGACTACTTGGTAATCATTTGTCCTCTTGCAAGTAGCTAGGCTTTGATAGAACATATGTGTGTTTATTAACGATCATTACCGAACTTAGGCTATGTTTTCAGTCATGTAAATATGTGTGATATTATTTGTTCATGTTGTAAATGTTGAAACTTTGATAACATTTGCCACATCACAGTTACTGACTGACATAGTAACACATTGGGGCAATGGCTAACGTTACAGGAATTTCACTTTTATGGTTGTGACAACATAATTTTGTTACAAACTATATATCTATATGAACGTGTAAAACAAACTTTCACCATGTCTTCTTGTCAACAGTCAATTTCAAAAGATAAGAACGAAGTATGTTTATTTTTTACTTTTTTAGTACGTAGGTGCTAAGAGGTTATTTTACTCGGACTTTACTGACATCTGGTGGCAGGCTGGACTTTTTAACCTTTAACTCAAGCGATCCTGAATCCGGAAGTAGTTGAGGAGCATTGTGGGACATGTAGTTCCCACATTTAGGCGGTAGAAAGTTAGCAACCCAAACCACAAGTGATTTACAGGGACAAAATATCATTTTGTCATGTTATAGCTGAGCATACCTGATTGGCATCTACAAAAATAACTGACCACTATATTAATTTATATTTTGTGCCAATTACAATGGCCAGTTTATGATAAAGCTGTATAATGTCATCACTGTTTGTTTATTTTGTGTTGTGAGATGTAGAGTGGTGTGATTTTAATGTTTTGTTTTATTTTGACATGATGAGTATTCTTTTTTGTGTTTTTTAAAGGACATAAAGGGTTCTATTTATAAAGTTAGATATATTTTAATGAACATAATATAATTATTTTTTATTGTAGTCAACATGACTGAAACACCAGTGAACAAGAAAAAGTACAGGAAAAGAGAAACTGTTTTTAATAATGCATGATTTATATTAAATACGTATCAAATATAGTTTTGTATTTACATAGGACAGACAAGGATAACTCATATATCATAAATTATAAGAATAACAGGATTAACTTTGATTCACATTTATTTCTTTCACAAGCCAAACAACCACATGTATTTACTGTACACAGTACAGTAGTCGGCACCAGTCTTGCATTGGCTGTGATGGAGACGTTTTTGCGGTCAGCTCCAGTAAGCTTGAGGAACAAGATGATAGCCAAAGTTTCTGCCATAAACCTGAAACAGAGGATTAGATAGATAATTGGTTAGAGTACAGTACTTTAAAATGTTTAATTGCATGATTTGTTCATTTTCAACTGTTAATTATATATATATATATATATATATATATATATATATATATATATATATATATATATATATATGTATGTATGTATATCATCTGAATTCAGATATTATTTTGCCATCTGTAAATATATTTGAAATATATTTGTTAAATATATGAAGATAGTTACATGGATAGATAAGAATGAAAAATAATGTATTTTATCTTATTAGGCAAATAATAATTTTATTAGTTTTCCTATTATTACATGTATTATGGTTATTTAAAGTGTTGAAAAGGGAAAATAGTGACCAGATGCACTTCAACCTGGTGTTTTGCGACACCTGGAGGGTCAGCTGCGTTACTGCAAGGGGTCTGCCAGTTAATTTTTTTCTTTTATTTCAGATTAATTAAACTTAAGTAAAGTTAGTTAAAGTTCAGCTAAATATTAATATCGTTAAAACAAATGAAGTGATATTAAAAAGTAATGTACAAATAGATGACTGTACATAAATATTGATTTTTACTGCTTCTGCACTATTTATATAATATATATTTCTATAATTTACACAACACACACACACACACACAACACACACACACACACACACACACACACACACACACACACACACACACACACACACACACACACACACACACATACATATACATACATACATATAATACATTATGTATAACTAGATAATAAATATATTTATAAGATTTAATTATATTGTTAGGTTAAAAAAATGTATAACCAGAATAAACTGTAAGTCGCTTTGGATAAAAGCGTCTGCTAAATGCATACATGTAAATGTAATTATAATATAAATAAATAATTTATAAATGAAATTTCAATATAATTAAATAATTAAAAATAAATAAATAAATATAAAATAAATATATAATTATTTTAGCATCCATAAAAAAAAAAAACAAGCAGTATTTACATACCTGGTATGTCTGTGATGTCTAAGCACACTGTTGTGACTGGAGGAAGCCGTCTACATTTGCAGAGAAGTTTTGCTCTGTTGAATGCTGCTGTGAGGAACCACCACACTGATCTTTGTTGATCTCATCACAGTGCCCTGCATGACCAGAGCAACCCTCATACTGTCCATTATAGTGACCGTAACTCTGTTCTTGCTCCACCCAATCCCCAGCCATATACTGAAAATAACCAACGATCTCTGGAGAATAAGAGCAGCCGCCGTTCCTGTTCTTCCTGTGGTTCAGCTCTACTTCACCGAGACCCAGCTGAGCAGACAGAAACGAGATGTAGCGTATGGTGAGGCGGAGCGTCTCGATCTTGGTCAGGGTTTGGCCTACGGGAGCTACAGACGGAGGCAGGTAGGTCCTGAGATGGTGGAGAGCTTTGGTCAGATCCCTCATCCTCAGTTTCTCCTTCTCACTGGCATTCTGCCGTTGCTCGCTCGGGTTCTTCACCCTTAATCTGCGTTTCTTCTTGACGGCCCCTGCAGGTTTGACTGATTTTGGGCATGCAGGCTGGGCCTGGTGGTAAGGGGTGAAGCCCCGGTCCATGGATGGATCCGGCGAGATGGTATCTGGAGAGGAAACGCTGTAAAACTCTGACTCTGAGCTTGAACAGCTCCACTGGTTCTGCTGGCTGTGGCTTGAGCTTTCCATATTGTGAATCTGAGAGTGAATGAAGGCTGGACTGAGGGCTGGAGGTTTATATGTTGGACTCAGAGGTGCGAGGTGACACTTCTGCAGGCCTGCAGTAGCCACAGTCTCTCAGACCCCAGGACCCGGCCTGGATCTGTCTGGGAAAGACTCGGAGAGGACACAGGAGCAGAGGTGTGAATTTTGACTCCTCTTTAAAACAACAAACTAGTGCAGCTACTCTCCCAGAAAACCCATCTTGTGCAACTGACCAAACAATCTATGGCTTCTGTTTAAAAAGATTTTAATTTATCTAAGACAAAAAAAGAGAAGAGCATTTTTAAAAAGAAATTAATAGTTTTATTCAGCAAGGATGCATTAAATAATTCAGAAGTGATAGTAATTATGTTACAAAAGAAATATAAACAAAGGCTGTTCTGAACTTTCTATTTTTCTAAGAATCTTGAAAAAATGCATCATAGTTTCCACAAAAATATTAAGCAACACAACTGTTTTCAACTTTTGTAATAAGAAGAAATATTTCTTGAGCAGCAGATCAACTTATTAAGAATGATTTCTGAAGGATCGTGAGACACTGAAGACTGGAGACTTGGCTGTTAAAAATTAATCTTTGTATCAGAAATAAACTACATTTTATTTTAAAATAATATATATATATATATATATATATATATATATATATATATATATATATATATATATATATATATATATAAGTTATTTTAACTTGTAATAATATTTCACAGCATTACTGTTTTTTTCCGTATTTTTATTCAAATAAATGCAGCATTTGTGAACATAAGAGACTTCTTTAACAACATAAAAAAAGTCTTATAATGTATATCAAATGACCGTGTTTCAGTAGCATTTTTATATCTTTTAGATTTAGGTTAATCTAGTAAGGTAAAACAGTTGAGCTTAATCAACCGATAATTCCCATTCTCAGTGGAAGCAGCCTTCAGCAAATTATAGATAAGATATGGTCCCAATCCTCAGCCTAATAATTCAAAACTGCTGCCAGCTGTCTGTATGAGGTTGTATTTCAAAGAGCTAAGCAGCATAATTGACCTTAATTGTGTTTAATGATGCTTAATAAACTCCATTAGCAGATTGCACTTGAGGTGTGACATCCACACAGACTGGTGACCAGGTTTGCAGTTTTGTGGTTGATATAGTCACTGTGGTCAGTGAAGTGGGTCTCATTCAGAGATTCAAAGTGATAATGAGTACATATATATATACATTATATATACAAATTGTAGGTCATCAGATTGATTGGTAAGTGTTGGCTATAATTAGAAATATAAGCTTTTTTTTTTTTACATTTTGATTTCCATATTTTAATTTTATTGATTAAAATATTAATATACAATTTATTAAATGTATAATATACAGAGTATCACTAAAAAGTTAGGAGATGATAAGAATCCAAGGCTGCATTTATGTAATCAAAATAATGTTGGCGTGTTGCTATGTGGTTTCTATATTGTTCTGGGCAATTGTTGAGTTAAATGCCACCTTGATTCTTCACACTCAATTTTGATTCTGGAAAAATGTCTTTATATTTCTGAAGAGGCTTGAACGTAAATTGGAGCAGGAATTCTGGAAAATTCAATAGCATTGTTGTTGAGGCCTTGTAGAATGTGTGTCGTAGTGATGACGTGCGTCATTGTGCGATGGTTTGAATGTAAACGCAGAAGAAGAAAGTGTATGCAGACCAAAAATAAATACAAAAAAATAAAAAATACTCTAAATGAAGATTATAATACAATAAAAAAGTTCACAGAGCTACAGAAGTTGAAATAAGCCGCAAGCTTTGCGATCAGGGTTGCCAGGTTTTCACAAGAAAACGCAGTTAGTCACAACTTAAAAATAGCCCAAAACTAGCCCAATTGCGCATTCCAGGGGATAAATATCATGGTACTGGAGTGGCGACAACAGTGTTAAAGTAGTCCAATTTATAAAGCAAATACAGTGTTTGTGTATTTTGCAACACTGTTTGTGATGAAGGAGCGGTGAGTACAAAAAATGAAGTCACCTCTGTAATGTGTGTAAACATAATCACATCAGAAAATTAAATCAGTCCCACCAAACAGTTTATCCATATCTAATAACCTGTGCTGTTTCCAAGAAAGTGGTTTCCAATCATGTTATCATGTCAGCCACACTGAGGTTTCCAAATAATAAAAATGAGCATTTGTTGTCATAATAGTTTTTAACAAGTTTGCTCTTACAGATAAAACGGAACCAAATAACTGTTCAAATCTTTCAGGTCCACTTCTTGAGAATGGATTCTCTGACCTCAGTGACCGATGCTGTGACCTCCAGGCCACCTCTCTGTCTTTCTGTGAGAGTGAATGAGCAGTGTGCTAGATTTGGCACCTCTGTACTGCAGTAGAATGAGTGAAGCTGCCACCTGTGTGTGTGTCTTTCCACACTTCTGCAAGCTTCTCTCAAACTCCCAAAGAAACACAACTAAAATATCTCTTCCTCGTGCTTATCTTTGCAGTGGAAACATGCGTGATCATGCATTTGCACATTTGGTAATTTCAATGTTACCTGCTTTGACTTTAGTTACTGTACTTTTACTGGGTAAATAAAATTTTTACTGTGGCCAGGCAAGACCTAGCAAAGTGAGGCCTTTCCACACCCTTGGTGTGAAACGTGACAACCGACTTAATCACAGAGTAGATTTAAACCGAGAAGCACATTGTGCACGAATAAAACTATCAATGCTCATATGCAAATTGCCCTTTTGACATCACTGAAAAATAATGCTGATTATAGTTTTCTAAATGAATAACTAGAGGAAAACATTATGCAGCCACAAACTTAAGAATATAAGAAATTAAAAATTAGAAGAGTAGCATATTTAGCTTTTACAAGAATGCACAGCAACTTATAATCAAGTAAATCTGGTGAAAGAATTATCTGGATTTTGTTTCACACCTTTGCATAAATCTCAAGAGGTGTGACTGATTCACACGTGAGCCCTGGCTTTGTTGTTACAAATGCCTTTCCATGTTCACGTACTCACAGAAAAGCATGGGAACTTAAAATAAGACCAAAACACTGGTTTTCTCATTTTCTTTCCCATTTTTAATATACTGTACTGAGAAAGAACAGCAGTCATTGAAAATCAGAAGTAAAATTATGTTTATATTATATTTATTTTTTTGAACAAATACAAAAAGAATATATTTTAGATTTGACATAAAGCTATTAAGACTTGCTATGGAGGTCCTTTTGCAGCATTTAATCATTCCTGACCTATTAAAATAAAATAAATTTGAATAAACTTTTCTGTGGTCAAAAGTGAAAAAAGAAACTCTTAAAAATACTATTTGAGCCATTCCTTCATAATTACTATTCACACGTGTTTAAAACAGAAAATTAAAATCTAAATCACACAATCTACAAATTTTCTCACAGGAAATGAGCATTATACACCCTTCACATAAGTCAAATTTAAAAATATCTATCCTCATACAAACAATATTTTCATTCTGTATCATTTTCTAATTAAAAGGCATGACAAACAATATTTTAAAAGATGGGAATCCAAGAACATTAGCATTAAAACACAGTGAAAATATAATTATCTAATGTGAAATAAGCATATACCACAGTATTAACAAATACAGCACAAGCAAAACTAGCGGATGACCAAAAGCTGGTGAGTAGATGAAGTTGGTGTAAAGATTTTTGCACCAAAAAACAAAAAGAACTCAATTTTTACATATTAAATACAAGCAAAATGCAGAGATCTCATTTAAAGATTGAACTTACAGTCAAAAAGTTATTTTTTTTTCCAGTATAAAAAAAGGAATTCCATAATGACGCTCAAATCTAATTCATTTGTATAATTGTTGTAAATATATTTCCCCATATTTCCAAACCTTACTCAAAATATAGCCTCTGTGAACACTTTAAACAAATATGTGACCCTGGACCACAAAGCCAGTCATAAGGTTAAATTTTTGGAAATTGGGATTTATACATCATCTGACAGCTGAAAAAAAAAAAAAAAACCCTTTCCATTGATGTATGGTTTATTAGGATAGGACAATATTTGGCCGAAATACAATAATTAAAATATCTGGAATCTGAGGGTGCAAAAAATCTAAATATTGAGGAAATCCCCTTTAAAGTTGTCCAAATTAAGTTCTTAGAAATGCATATTACTAATCAAAAATTAAGATTTGATATATTTACGGTAGGAAATTTACAAAATGTCTTCATGGAGCATGATCTTTACTTAATATCCTAATGATTTTTAGCATAAAAGGAAAATCAATAAATTTGACCCATACAATGTATTTTTGGCTTTTGCTACAAATACACCCCCAGCGACTTAAGACTGGTTTTGTGGTCCAGGGTCACATATATGAGCTATGACTGTAATGCTACGGTACAGTGGTTCTAGCATGACACCATATCAGCTTTACATGATTCAGCCCTTTTGCAGTCCAGCATGCGGTCATCCAGTGTCCAGCTGGACCAAACGCAGAGGCCTTGAGGAGTTTGGCTTTTTCACTGAAGAATGACCTCTCTTGTCTCAGGTAACTTAAATGCTAGCAGTCCTCCGCACACTAGCGCTGAGAAGGACAGGATGATGGGAATGATCTTAGTGATGCCGATTACCTTTCCAAAGATGAAAGAGCTGATGATAGCTGCCAGTTTACACGTGCCATTCAGCACACCGAAGGCTGTGGCTCTGAGGACACAAATGATGGATGCGTGAGCACAGTGTGGAAAGTTTTGAATGGTAGTGTAGTTCAAAAAGTCAAAGCCATTTTAATAAAGTTGTCAAAGGCTGTTTTTAAAGGTATCTGCCTTGTATGAATTTTAAGTATCAGAGATGTCTTGTAATTGGCTTTTGTACCTTTTCGAGGTTGGATAGAGCTCCACTGTGACGACCTCAATGCCGTTCCAAGCTGCAGCACTGGCTGCGAAGAACAGGCACTGGAAGAAGACGACAGCCCACTGACTGAAGCACAGGAGCAGGAAGAACGTGCAGCCAGCAGAGCCTAACATGGATCCCCCTGCAAACACACACACACACACACACACACACACACACACACACACACACACACACACACACACACACACACACACACACACACACACACACACACACACAATTCATTTAGATACTATAAAACCACTGAAAGGTACTGACAAAGCCATAACATGTTTTGTTTAACCACTCACCTATAATTTTTAATCGTCCTATTTTATCCATTAATAGACCTGCTATGATGTTGCCCGGTATTACAGACAAACTCCCCAGGAAGCAGACTAGATAGATCAGGATGTCATTTTCCTCTTGGAAATTTAGATGACAGCCTTTTTTGGGGTGCAGAAATGTTGTATTTTCCAGCTTACAGTCAATGAACTTGGAATCTTCCCACAGGTCTGCAAGAGACGTGACAAAAATGACAGTTTATGAAAGGAACCCCAAGATAATCATTCAGAAATCAAATGGACTGAAGGTTAATGTATAATAGATACACAAAAGATGTACAAACTGAATACCGGTATTGTAGAAGACTGTGTTTTTAACGGTGCAGTTCTCAAAGAAGGTGTCTGTTGATCTGATGTCCTCAAAATAACAGTTCTCAAAGAGTGATTCCTCAAACTTCACGTTTCTCATTTCTATGTCCATAAACCTGCATGTAAAGTACACAAAAAAGACTGCTCAACCAATACACATACACTTAATTACATTTATATAAAATAAATTACATTTTTAAATATATTAACATTTTGAAAACAGTTCTTTTAAACTGTATTAATATTTCTCAATATTACTGTTTTACTATAACATAAAAAAACACCCTTAATTTACCTGCATAAGTCCTTTATTCTATAAAACATCATTTATATCAAGACAGAGAGACTGTTAAGCTAATAATCGGGCATGTGTACTGCTGTAAATGAATAAATAAATGTACCGGTCATGGATATACTCCCCCTCCTTGTGGACCTGATTTTGCAGAGTGAAGTTGAAATGAAAGTGTTCCACTTTCTCACGATGAAAGGTCTTGACGTTGGACTCGTACTCCTCAAACTGAAGGTACTTGATCTGGTCAGGAAACCACGCTCCCAGGCCAAAATAGCTGGAAGATGAATTATTGCTGTAGGTTGATTACTGTTAAAGGAGTACTTTTGCTCTGTTTTAAAACCTACAGAGAGATCATTATTTACATGCTGGCGTTTACGGGAGGGACGGTAAATTTAACATCGTTCTCTCTTTTGACTGCCGTTATCAGTGTCTCTCAATTTTTTTTCCTTTTTTTGAAAGTCATGAAAACACTATCATGGAGTTTTTCTTTTGCTATTTGAGCAAATGAGAATGCAAATATATTTGTGGTACTCTCCTATTCAATGCTCTTGAAGCCAACCATGATGACTTCCACTGCTGAGAAACATTGTGCAGTTAAATAAATATAAATATATACACGTAAATACATGTAAATATTTTCAAAATAAATGCTGTATGTGTGTGTCTTCATATATACATAATAAACATGCAAAGTACACACACATATATTATGTTAACAAAAACTTTTATTTTGGATTAATCGCGATTAATTGTTTGACAACTCTATTTTAAACATAATTTTGCATTATTACTATTATGTCACCTTATGTACTGATATAGTTTCTGAGTTTCTGGTTTTAATGCCTATCACACTTATACTGCCTACAGTATGTAGAACATTTATGAGGTTCTCTGACTGTTAGGATAGGCGACGTAGAAAGTAGACAGCATGAAGCTCACTATATCTGCTATTAAGCTGCTCTATCGAGAGCTGCTCACCTGAAGCCCATCGTAAACCACACAATGGCAATGAACAACCCATGGAGTCTGAGATCAGGTGCGGCGAGTGACATCAGGTTCTTCATGACCTGTGGAGAACAATGGAAACAAACACTGCATTTGCTTTAGCAAAACAAACATCTAGCATCCAATATTTTTATTGCATGCTTCAATGCTTTTATCACCTGCCAGACAAAAACTGTAATTCTGAACCCAAAGAAAGGTAATGGTAGACCTCTCCTCAACAAGCCTTCAGGTCTTTAGCTCAAATGGTGCTTACCTGTTTAACCAGGGTCATATGTCTGACCATGAATCTTTGGAAGGCAGTGCCAGTTTCACTCTGAATCTCTATGAACTCGTCGTCCTGTGCTTGAGGCATTTTGATCTGTGAAAACTGAAAGAGAGGGATTTATTTCATAGATAAGACCATGTAAGCTGAGCTACATAACAGGATTTTTAAACTCATCATCACAGACGATGGATGAGCTAGTAGTTTAAAATGGAAATCTTTACTTGAAACACTCTCTCTGGCTCTCCTTTCGCTCTCCAGTTGGTGTCATGGACCTGCTTCAGGATCATCCAGGCCTCATCGTGTCTTGCAGTCTGAAATTCACAAAAAAATTTGTATGGCACAGGGATTTTTTAACAGTATGTGCACCAATTATAAGAACTAATTTTATACAAATAGAATATACTTTATGCCTTAAAAATATGACATTTTTCACAATATGCAATTTTGACAATCAGTACACTCTTAAAAATAAAGGCTTCAAAAAGGTGTTTTTGCATACAAGAACCATTTTTGTTTGCCCAAAGATTCTTTTAGTGAACAGTTCTTAAATGAGCTATTTTGAAGAACATTTCAAAAACCTAAGAAAATTGTTCCATTATAAAGAACCTTTTCTGCATTTGAAAGGTTCCATGGATGTTCGAGGTTCTTGATGGAACCATCAATGCCAATAAAGAACCTTTGGTGTACAGTACATCGTTTTATAAAACTCAAGGTAGTGTTGGGCAATACAACAGCTAATAAACTGCTTTGTTCAGAGCAAAATTTACTTAAATTAATATCTAACTATCTAATATTTTATTTTATCGACATTTTATTTGCTTATTTATTTTATTAGACACTAATGATGATGTGATCTTGAAATTGTTTTGTCTTTAACTGTGCACTTTTTTATTATGCATTGCACTTTTGTATTATCATGGCATCTAAATAACGATTTTCTCAAAGGACATTGTGTACAGGCTTTTGTGCTTTTTTACTAGGAATTACTGATTTGTCATGATGTTAATGTGTCACTGTGTCAATGGATTTCATCAACTAAAATAAGTTTTATGAAATCTTAATACAATTATGGATTTTGAGAGGAAAAACCTAAATAAAAATGTTGGCTCTTGAGAGAAAAAAAGGATAAAATCCTGTGTGCCCTATTAGTAAACCTTCATCATATTACCTCCAGGAGGAAACGGGGACTTTCTGGCATGAACACCAGTCCAGCGAGAGCAGCCACAGAGGGAAGGAAACAAACCAGCACAAACACCCTCCAACTGTGGAACTGGAACTCTGTCCCCATACTGAAACCCCAGCCTGTGACAAAAAACAACCCAAACACTCAGAAACCTCAGGAGAAACATGACAACATGGATCTTGACAAGTGGTTTTGGTAGGTCCAACTACTTCCAGATGGCTTGTAATATTCTTATGGATTTAAACACTATTGCTTTCCACTACAAGGTCCTGCATTGGGACTAAACATTCAAAAAAGGCTAATTTAAATGAAATATCCCAGTTCTTTGCTCACTGCAGTTCTTCTTTCAGGTGTGCTTTTACTTAATTGCCATTATTAGAAAGGAATTATGATTTATGATGAATGACCGTAATGTGGGATGATTCCCCATGCGGTGAAGGAAGCGTACAGTCCCCCGAGCATCCAGAACAAACACAGCCAGCTGAGATGTTCTCCTCTCTTATCCATCTGCAGGAACTCAGCGTAGTATGTGTACACAACAGGGATTGAGCCACCGATCCTGCAGGAGATCATCAGAGACTGGGTCTTGATCTCATTTCATTTTACCATAAAGCTAAGAGATTTCCTCATTGCTGTAATCTACAACTATGGTTAAAGAGTCTGCACAAACAATGCTGAAAAATGAACTAAATAGTATTAGTGACTGCAAAATTCTTAATGGTAGTGTATATGCATAAATCATTTCCTGCTGCTTTCAGAGAGACTCACCCGATTCCTGAACAGAGTCTGAAGAAGATGAAGAAGCCGTAGCTCTGTGCGAAACAGGACAGGAAGGAGAAGATGCAGTTGATGGCCAGTGCGTAGAGCAAACACTGTCGTCTGCCCAGTTTATCAGCCAGACCGCCCCACAGGACAGCGCCGATCATCATCCCCACATACACTATTAAACCTGAACACACAGAGCCACAGTTAGCTACTGAAGAACAATAACACAACAAATCATGAAATGAATAATTCTGCAATATCTGAAACCACATCGAAAACAGTATTTACTAGTTTGGACAAATCTGTGCTCTTCATCACAATGAATATTTAAAGTGCCCCTATTATGGATTTTTTAAAATGACCTTTCCATGCAATGTGTAACACAGCTCTAGGTGAATGAAAACATCCTGTAAAGTTTTAAATCTGAAAGTGCACCGTTTATAAAGTTATTGTCTCTCAAAAGAAAGAGTCAACTCAGAATCATTGAAACGAGTCATTTTTAAAACGAATCCCAAGCGGTTGCATGTTGACGTCAACATGATACATTAGCATATTTCCCGCCACTTGTTGGTCTGCTACTCTCTTTCTCTCTCTCTCTCTCAGACACACTCACACACAGTCTCAAATGGCTAATTAGAGAATGGGATAAGTGATTATCAGGCACGTGGCAGGGATTGTAAACCTCCCTGTGGATTACACACAGTACTAGACAGCAGATTACTACCTGATTGAAACTTTTCCTGTTTCTCCCTTACTATGGATCAAAGAAACATTCTAATTTGTACAGTACAGGAAGATATACTTCAGGGTGTAGATGGGATCTGATATCTGCTTTATCATAAATATAGGAAAAAACATTATTACAATTTAAAATAACTGCTTTCTATTTGAATATATTTAAAAATATAATTTATTCCTGTGATGCAAAGCTGAACTGTAATTCTAACATGCTGATTTAGTGCTTAAGAAATATTCCTTCTTATTATTAAATGTTGAAAATAGTTGTGCTGCATAATATTTTTTAGATTTCTTCGATGTATGGAAAGTAAAAAAAAACAGCATTTATTTGAAATTTCTATTCTCTATTGGAATATATTTTTAGTTTTCTATTTTAATATTTTAAAATATATATTATTTATTGCACTGATGCAGATCTGAATTTTCAGCATCATTACTCTTTCAGCGTCACATGGTCATTCAGAAATCATTCTGATTTGCTGCTCAAGAAACATTTCTTACATCATTTTTGAAAGCAGTTGAAAACAATTTTTCAAGATTCTTTGATGAATAGAAAGTTCAGAAGGATTGCTTTTATTTGAAATAGAAATCTTTTGTATCATTATAAATGTCTTTACTGTCACTTTTGACCAACTTAATGCATCCTAGCTTAATTAAAAGTATTAATTTCTTTAAAAAGCATACTGTCCCAAACATAATAATAATAGTTGAAACAATTGAAATTTAAATAATTACATAGAGATGATAGTTAGATAGAAATGTGGAACAACATTTTACTTTTTAAATTATTTATGTATCATCCCGTGTTAAAATGTTTTAGGTCTATATGTTGATCTGGCAAATATAAAACTCTCTGGGACATCTAGAAAGTATATTCATTGAAGGTATGTGAGGAGCGTTTACATTTGCTATTATATTCACATCACATTTTGTTTTTAGTTCTGAAAACTCTGCATTGAACCATGCTAAAAATGTGTCTAATTCTTCGATTGGGCTTTCCTACAAACAAAGACTTATCAAACTGATTTTGTCTTATTAGAAATAAAGCTGATTCTGATCCACGGTCCTTTACTCACCCAGCATGCCCTTGTCAGCATTTGACAGGCACATGTCCTTCTCAGCGCTGGGCAGGGCGAAACTCACTACGAAGCACTCCACCCCATCAGCCATCAGGGACAGACCCAGCACCGTGAAGAGGGTCCACTGGAAGCGGCCGTGACCGCAGTCTTCCATGATGGACTCGTACTGATCAGGCAACGTTTCCTCCTCCACCTCAGCTGCCATCCTGGCCTTCATGCGGGCCTCCCTCCGGGCAGCTCTCCGTGCCTCCTTGATCTCGTCCGGATGAGGGATGCCCTGGTACTCGCCCTCGTACATCTGTTCATCGTCATCATGCCCCTCGGTGACATCACTAGCAGCATCTTCCTCCTCCTGAGGAGGGTAGTCTGTCTGATAGGGGTAAGTGTACTCTCCACCTCCATATGTGGGATACGTTTCTCCCTGCTGGTTTACATTGTTTTGGTAAGGGTCATCCATTTTGGCTTGAATTTGATCAAAAACAGCTAAATTAGCATAATCCCCAGAAATCTCTGAGGCTTTGGTGATAGTTCCAAATCCAAAAAGGTCTTAAAATATTAATTGCACCTGATTTATATTAAGGCCTCAGTATTTATGATGACAATGAGTTAGTTCCCTTTGGTTGATTCTACACAAGACCACATGCTGCACCTGAAAGAAAATGAACATTAGTTAGAAACAGTTAATAAGTTGGGGAAAAATAGGTTAATCAATATTATTAAGGATAGATTATAGATTTAACTTTACATTAATGAAAACCAGGCTGTGAAACACAGATGTGCTCTCCATTCAATGGTATGCTACAGAAAAAACAATGCCAAATTCCATTGCCAAATGATTGCTAAAGTTGTTTACACACTTGTAATAACCAAACCAAATAGTTTTAGGTGCCATTTAGCAATGTTTACAATCAATGGTTACATTTAGTATTGCAACTTCTTCTTGTCTCATGGTGCCATGCGAGTGTCTGATACAAGACAGTAATCCCACACTCTCATTGGTCAAGACTAGACCTCATTATAAGCCCCCTACTTATCCAGCCCAAGCCATTAGATCTGAACACATCAGAGACGAGACATCCCTCTCACTACATGCCTGAAATCAAAGTATTTCATATTGAACACTTACGTATTTGTGCATTTGTAATATACTGATGAATGAATGTCATGCATGGCAACAAAATGTGGCAGCTTTTATGGCAATGCACACATTCATGTGTGTCTATTTAGTAATGGATCAAGACGCTGACAATATCAAAATGTCTAAGTACTAGAAAGACAGACTGCTTTTCTTGTGCAGTATTTTCTCCCGCTTTCCAAGTGAGAGCTATGATTTAATCCAGTTTAAAAACAGATTAATTTTATTTATTCCCAGAAGGCCAGATTAAATTGGGAGAGTGATGAACATGTCTCTTGATAAAATAATCAAATGTTTGGAGCATAATAGAATATAGGACTTGGAGCAAAACAGACAGATATTGAACTGTTTTGGGAAAATGTTTTTCAGCATATCACAAATCAAGCCATTCATCCCTATGCACACTGACAGTTGTCCCTTGACAAAAAACATTAAAAACAGTAGAAAAGAGATTACTGAGAGAACACATCTACATTTACTGAGTATCCCATGTCGACCTGGTCATTATGATCTGGCGGCCCCAGAAGGGCATTACATAACTTTTTAGACAAAATAAGCTAAAACAAACCTAGCAAATGCATGCAGTTAGGTCTGTAGGGACTGTTATAGGATTAGATCATGATATTTATCCGTTCACAATGTTCTGCATACTGAACTGGTATGCACATACATGTCCTTTCACATGTTTATGTTCTAATACATAATGCATATGCTCTAACATCTGAAAGCTAAACTGAAATCAGTAATTAAGTCTTTATACAATCTTCCCACTAAATTCATTTGTGACATCCTCTCTGTCAGGTGATATATCCTAATATGGCTGAAAGTGCACATGGTGTGGGCGGGTCTTTAGTGATGTCACAGGGAGGAGACGATACCTAATAGAGGGCAAGTCTGAAGGACGAGTTTGCTTAAGCATGTCACCTTTAACCCTCTATCAACATACTTCATTCAGATATATTTGGGCATTTTAATTGTTTGTTGTCATTATTTGACATTGCTGTTTATTAAAATCTTAAAAATAAAATAAGAATGTTTATTTTTTTTTTTATTTTTTTTTAATAATTGGTGAACTGGAAAACTTTTATATTATAAATTAGTTACATTATATTTTCTTATATTCTGCATACATGTATATATATCCCACACACCTCTCAAACTTAATTAATAATTTTAATATGCAACATTTCAATCAGCAGACCTTTCTCAGGCAGAGTACATACAAAAAGATATATATATATATATATATATATATATATATATATATATATGGTTTATTTTGAATGCTTATTTGACGTACCTGCTACAGATTCAGCTGTGCAAGGTACTGTATTTTTAGATTTGACAAGTTCTTTGATTTTTTAGAAAAAATAAAATAATTATATAATCATATATCAGGCTGGAATTTGCTTTAAAGCTATATGTAAAAAACAACAACAACAACAACAACAAAAACATACTTAACATCTTTCAATTGCTATTTTCGTTTTAGAGCTGTCATTTTATAATTGTTATCTCATTGGAGGACCGACGGGCCCAAAAATGTCAATGGCTAGAAGTCAATAAACAAACTGTTGTACACAATGACAGGCAACATGTCATGAGGCTTTTTCCATCAGCTTTATAGATCTGCAAAATACAAGCATGCAACACTTTCAAAGTCTGATTCTAATCTCTGATTATGGTTTCCATTTTATTGTCTGTCCACACAGATGTAGTCAAATACTGTGATCTGTCATTGACTTCAAACATTTAAAGTTTACCAAATACAGGCCTGATTTAAAAGCAATGGTTCTGAAAGCATTTTTAAATCCTTAAAATTATAATGAAATTAAATCAACTTACCAGAAATATTATTCCTTTAAGTGTTATGGTGTTTGATATGAACTGTAAAAATCCAAAGGAAAATACTGGCAGGGTTTCAGAAGGCAAGCCCTACATATCACCTTAACAGGAGGCTGATGGGCAGACCAGAGGATTATGGGTCGACCGGCAAATCCAGATGGACTCTCCCTACACTTGATGCTGCCCAACCAAATGGTAGAGTCCAGTTTAAAGAACACATGAAACAACAACAGACGGAAAGCGGATGCTTTTGCATGTTTTGGGGGAGCGGAATACTGTTACAATCATGTACGTTAATGATTTTACCTCACATGCTTATGATGCCATTAATGCTAAATAATCACTGAGAAGTTATTAAGTGAGAAAAGAGGACCCTTTAAACACATTTGACTAGATAAAACACAGATTGTAGCCTTTAAATTGCCACATTTATTCAATTTAACTTTAATAGCCTGAAATGCGTTTGCTTGAATACTTTTGCTCGCACCAAAGTGCAATATCTTTCAAAACTTTTTTATTAACATAATGTTCCTTCATGAAATGCAGAAGGATGCTGATATCACTTCCTTCTCAGGCTGACATCAGCGACAGAGTATGGCTTAACTAGCTGAAGTAAAATGCCCAGAAATTACCGGTGATGCTCAGAGCTAGTTTGTACGGCCTGCTCAGGGACAGTATATAGAGGGTAGATGTCTTGCACACAGTAAAGCTGCCTTATCCCACAGTCAGTAATTTTGCTGCAAAGAGGATTAGCTCCACCCCAACAGAACCATTGGCTATTTTTAGATCACATATTCCCTGTGTTTTCTCTGCTCGCTCCGCCTCTTTACTTTTCCCTCCCACCAATTCATCTAAACTTCCTAAGTGGGCAGTTGATCTACTGTAAGACCAGCTTCACCTCCACGAATCCATGGTTTAAAACAGTTGTTCTCAAACCTTGTCAAATGGCAGACCACATAATACACCACATTTAATGTCTTGTCGTGACCAATTAATCTGTAAATTTGCTAAAACTGCTGTTTGTTTTTATGTCATTGGCTATAATGAAACTGCAATTTTTTGTTAAAGAATCTGCAGGAGCCAACTTAAATTAAATTAAATTAAATTAAATTTTGAATCACAGGTATTAAAAGTTCCACTAAAATCTTAAACTCGTTGTTTCTCCATCTCATAACATTTTTTATTTTCCGTGGTGTCTTTATGTACTTCTTGTATTGATGCTTGATCCTTTTTTTTTTCCCTCACTGTTGTTATTTTTGTTGTGAGCGTAATTATTATTATTTATGTTGATTTTTCTTATTATATAGCTACGGTTGTGCCTTGTCTTAAAAGTTCCACTATTAAACCATATTATAATTTAATTTAAATTAATTTAATTTATTCTCATTTTTGAATAAGAAGAATTAAAAGTTCCATTATTAAACCATATTATAATTTAATTTAAATGAGTTTAATTTATTTTAATTTTCCCTATTAATTTAATTTAATTTTTGAATCACAGGTATTTAAATTTACACTAAAATCTGAAACTCTTTGTTTCTCCATCTCAAAACATTTATTTATTTTTTTATTTTATTTAATAAACAAAAACAAAACATTTATTTAATAATTGAAAAAGTTAATCCACTATTAATCCATGTTATAACTTAATTAAAATGAATTTAATTGATTTAAAATGTCTCCTATTACTTTAATTTCATTATATATTTAATTTATTTTCTTTAATTTAATCTAGGAATGCTTCAGGCAGAGACAGTGTTTCACCTGCCTGCTGTAAAGTCTGTGCTAACCAACTGGCCCCCATCTTAACACAGATCTAAAACAGATCTCTGGAGCTATGAAGTTCTTTGCTGCTTCAAACTTTCCACCATCATTCCGGTCCCCAAAATCACTGGATTAAGGCTACAGACCTGTCACTTTTTTCGTCTGAGGTCATTATCAGTTACTGGTCCTGGGCTACCTGAAAGACTTTACGGGACCCTTGCTGAATCCTCTTCAGTTTGCCTACAGAGCAAGCAGGTCTGTGGATGACACAGTCAACATGGGACTGCATTACATCCTGCAACACCTCGCCAGACCTGGGAATTACGCAAGGATCCTATTTGTGGACTTCAGTTCGGCCTTCAAAACCATCATGCCTGACCTTCTCTCAGACAAACTGGCACAGCTCTCTGTGCCCACCTCCGTCTGTCAGTGGATCACCAGCTTCCTGACAGACAGGCAGCAGCTAGTGAGGCTGGGCAAACTCACATTCAGCACCCATATGATCAGCACTGGCGCCCCCCAGGTTTGTGTTCTCTCCCCACTGCCACTGCTCTTACATCAATGATTGTACTTCAAAGGATCCCTCTGTCAAGCTCCTGAAGTTTTCAGACAACACCACAGTCATTGGCCTCATTAAGGACAGAGACGAGTCTGCTTACAGACAGAAGGTTAAAGGGATACTCCACCCCAAAATTTTAATTTTGTCATTAATCACTTACCCCCATGTCATTCCAAACCCGTAAAAGCTCTGTTTGTCTTCGGAACACAATTCAAGATATTTTGGATGAAAACCTGGAGGCCTGTGACTGTCCCATAGACTGCCAAGTAAATAACAGTATCAAGGTCCATAAAAGGTATGAAAGTCGTCGTCAGAATACTCCATCTGCCATCAGACGTGCAATCTGGGTTATATGAAGCGATGGGAACACTTTTTGTAAGAGAAGAAAACAAAAATAACGACTTTATTCAACAATTCCTTTGTCAACGGTCTCCTCTTTGTCTCTTCATATCACAGTATGCTGTGTATGCTCTTCTGTGTCATCCGTGCCACAAGGATGCGCTGTTTCTAGGTGTATTTAGCTTTGATTTGAAATAAAACAGTGTATCCTTGTGGCGCGGATGACACAGAAGAGCATTATTGAATTATTAAATAAAGTCGTTATTTACTCGGCAGTCTATGGGACAGTCACAGGCCTCCCAGTTTTCATCCAAAATATCTTTAATTGTGTTCCGAAGACGATCGAAGCTTTTACGGGTTTGAAATGACATGGGGGTAAGTGATTAATGACAAAATTTTCATTTTGGGGTGGAGTATCCCTTTAAGGAGCTGGGTGTCTGGTGCAGTCTTAACAAACTGGAGCTCAGCACGCTCAAAAGAGATGATCATGGACTTCAGGAGGAACCCCCCTGCACTCCCCCCACTCACCATCATGAACAGCACTGTAAAAACAGTGGAGTCATTCAGATTCCTGGGCACCACCATCTCAGGATCTGAAGTGAGATAATCACATTGACTCCATTGTGAAAAAGGCCCAGCAGAGGTTGTACTTCCTTCGCCAGCTGAGGAAATTCAACCTGCCACAGGAGCTGCTGAAACAGTTCTACTCTGCTATCATTGAGTCTGTCCTGTGTTCATCCATAACTGTCTGGTTTGGTTCAGCTACCAAATCAGACATCATGAGACTACAGCGGACAGTCAGGAGGACAGCTGAGAGGATTATTGGTGCCTCTCTGCCCAGCCTCCAAGATCTTTACATCTCCAGAGTGAGGAAAAGATCTAAGAAAATCACCTTGGACCCCTCACACCCAGCCCACTCTCTCTTTGAAATCAAAATCAACTGCGGGCGGCAGATCCTTTTCCTGTTTAGCGCCCAAACTCTGGAATAACCTACCTAACATTGTTCGGGAGGCAGACACACTCTGTCACTTTAAATCTAGATTAAAGACCCATCTCTTTAACCTGGCTTACACATAACACACTAACACATTTCTAATATTAAAATCCTTTAAAGGATTTTTAGGCTGCATTAATTAGGACTACAGGAACCGGGGACACTTCCCATAACACCCGATGTACTTGCTACAGAAGAATGGCATCTATGCTAATATTAGTCTGTTTCTTTCTTATTCCGAGGTCACCGCAGCCAACAGATCCAGTCTGTATCCAGGTCAGATGGTCACTGCAGTCACCTGGATCCAGTATGTATCCAGCCTAGATGGTGGATCAGCACCTAGAGATGACCTCTACAGCCCTGGATGTCAGCGGAGACCAGGACTAGATGAGCCCCAGAGAAAGATCCCCAGTAAAGACCATGTCTCCTAGACAGCCAGCAGGACAAGACCACAGGAACCAGATGATTCTTCTGCACAATCTGACTTTGATGCAGCCTGGAATTGAACTGCTGGTTTTCGTCTAGCCAGAGGAGAACTGGCCCCCTGACTGAGCCTGGTTTCTCTCAAGGTTTTTTCTCCCTTCTGTCACCGAGGGAGTTTTGGTTCTATCACAACTCACATATTTATACACAGAATCTAAAATGTGTACACTTGCAAACTGCACACTTTGTAAATAACATATCTGCACACTTATAACATGTCTGTACATTTGTCTAAACAATTACATTTTTTCCTATACCTACTTCTATTTCTAGTACATTATTTCATTTAGTTTTTTTTCTTCTTATTATATTAGTGTTATATTCCATCCCTACTGTGTTATTCCTATGTATGTCTGCACTATGTCTGTACTTTCTTCTGCACTTGGAAGCTCCTGTCATCAACATACTTGGTAATAAAGCTCTTCTGATTCTGAATAATTAACTGGGATCAGCTGCCTGTAAATGATAATGTAAGTAAGTAAGGGAAAATATCTTCCATTGAATGACTGTTTGTGTAGGTGTCATACTCGGTCAGTCTTCCTCTGTCGCTCTTGTTTTCCAGGTCTGCGAGTGTAATCCCACTGTATTATGGGAATGGAGGCATGAGGGAAAGACTGTAAAGTGTCACAACCAAACTGAGCCAATCAAAACCGTCGAAGCTGATTGGAGCGTGACCGCAGTTCCAGTCACCTGACTGACAGACATACGAGCCTCAAGTGATGAACCCAAGTAGGCTACTTGATTTCTTAAGATAATGCTTACTTAATGATAAAAAATTGCAGTTATGAAAAGGTTTTAAAACCTTACATTGAGATTACACTGACTGACATTTTTATTTTGTAGGCCTGTCTGTTCTTCAGAGAAATTAAGCTTTTTGAAATTTACTTTATCCTCAAATCTGCTCTACAGTCAAAGAGGAAGTCGCCATCTAGTGTTTCTTTGTAGAAAGACAGGAAAAGGAATGGAACATTAGCTTATTATTTATTAAATATTAATTTTTAATACTTATATTACTATGAAAAAAAATTTAAATATAAATAAAAAAATTTAAACAGCCCAACAGTTTTCAAAATAATAAGAAATATTTATTGAGCAGCAAATCAGCATATTAGAATGATTTCTGAAGGATCATGTGACACTGAAGACTGGAGTAATGATGCTGAAAATTAATTCAGCCTTCAAAAAAAATATATATACATTTTTAAATTTATTCAAATAAAAAAATAGTTATTTTAAACTGTAATAATATTTCACAATATTACTATTTTTAGGTTTTTAAGCAAAGATGCCTTCAAAACATCCTTCAAAAACCCAAACATTTGAACGGTAGTGTATTTGGAATGAATTCATTAACAAAAATAATGTAAACAACATTTTCAAAAGAGAGAGATATCACAAAATATTGATATTGAACAGAAAGAAATGACAGTAACAACAACAACAACAACAACAACAACAAAAATTCTATATGACATGTTTTACTTTAACATTTGTTTTTGCATTACACACAAAACAGACTCAGATCTGTCAAACAAAAATAAGTAAAGTTCAATATCCTTACACTATCATTAATTATATCAGTACTAGTGAATGAAGGGGACAAAAGAGCACTTTTTCCTAAAAATTATATTCTACAACTTACATGGTATAGTCGTAGCCTAAGGTTGTGGGTTCGAGTCTAGGGCCGGGAATACCACGACTGAGGTGCCCTTAATTGAGCAAGGCACCGAACCACCAACTGCTCCCCGGGCGCCGCAGCATAAATGGCTGCCCACTGCTCCGGGTGTGTGTTCACGGTGTGTGTGGTCACTGCTGTGTGTGTGCACTTTGGATAGGTTAAATGCAGAGCACGAATTCTGAGTATGGGTCACCATACTTGGCTGTATGTCACGTCACTTTCATTAAATATGTTTAGCTGAAACCTTTGAATCACTTATAACCATAAAGGTCTTTTAAAATCTTTAACAGTAGCAATATTTAAATGCATAACAAAGTGGAAAACACAACTAACAACCCTAAAACTTCCCAACTCTGCATGATTCAACTTTGACACAGCTGGCCGAGTCTGACAGCCCACCCTGCCACCGCTACTTTCCTCCTACAGCGAGTCCTTCAACGTACAAAACAGCTTTTGTGACGGGACAAAGCTGGCAATGTACTTCATTGTGTCAAGCTTGTTTCCCATCTCTCTTCTTTGGTGGCAGACTGGGAGCGACGGACTGCAGACGGGATATTGAAATTCACTTCACGTTTCCCCCTTCTCTGGCTATTGCAAATGCGCTGAAGTGCAGTTCAGTGTGACACAGAGAGAAGAGTCTTTTCTTTCAGTGTTTCCTTATTTATCTAACACCAGAACTCTGCTGGGGGGAGAGAAGGGTTGCCGGGGCTTTCTGAACACACTGGAGACAGTTCATCGAGGACCATGGAGCTCATTATTCAGAGACCCCCGAACTTCCATTTACAATGCAAACAAGCAATGCCTCACTATATAAATGCAAATAGTATGTTTTGGAAATGTTGTTTGTTTTTAAAGGGTTAATAGTATCAGACGTAAGCACTTTTTGACTGTTTCACACTAAACTTTTCATCTAGACTCTCATTATTTTAGTGCAAGATATCTTGGATATGTTTTGTTAAACCTTTTAAGGACCCTGGATATAATGATCCCCTTTTAGGGACACTGTTGATAGCTGTATATTTGAATGTGTGAAAATTAATTTATACCGTGTAACAATTTTTATTTTTTTTAAACGTAATATTATTAACCAAGTAAAAAAAGTGTTTTCAAAAATAAATATAACATACTTTAGCTTTTACATTGTCATTTTACTAAACTTGTTTAAATATTATTTGGAAAATACTTGTTTTTAATTAAAAGTTACATTTAAAGTTAAAAAAAAAAAACTATTAAAAGTTCAAAAAGTACATGAGATTAATTACTATTTTTCACAGCAAAGATGTCAAGATTTTTTTTTTACATTAATTAATGTATTGATTTCTGACCAGAAAGGAGAATGAAATAATTACATTTAGTGAATGTAAACAAAAAAAAAAAATAATTACGATAAATGTATTTTAATCGTGATGGCACACTTTAACTTTGACACCCCTAAAATGAATGAATGAATGAATGAATGAATGAATGAATGAATATTTTTCACGGACTCTACAACCCCCTTATGGGGTCCCAAGTTTGAAGACCACTATGCTGTGCCACTTTATTCACATTAGCAGAATGAATATAAAGGCTATTTAGAAGCATATTCTTTCTAACATTAATTGTTTTGTCAAAATGATCAACTGTTTACCACTTAGGGCTTAAACTGTCCTCAACTTGGCAAGAGAGTTGCTCTCACGTCTAGATATCATTATGGGTTTTTGAAATGTAGTCTATTTATTTATCGCCAGGGGGCGGCACAACAAACTATAAAACACCTGCTGACGACAAATCCTACTGAAAACATTCAGCTGTTAACATCCTCAGACAAAAAAGTAGATTGTGAGTGCATAAGCAAAGTAATCAATAATATGATAATAATTCACTAGAATAAGAAACCAAACTCCTGAAACGTCTCTAGTAGAGATGCACATCTAACTGATGTTTCCTTTTATTCAGGAATGAATTCGGGAGGGCGTGGCTTAGACTGCCCGAAGCTTGTCTGTGATTAGATCGGTCTAAATAATTATTTTTTACATTTGATCTATTTACTGGGTATTTTCAGTTCACTGAATAGCAACGTTTCTCAGTCTAATAACTCAGGTGTAAATTATTATCTAAACCGCTGCTGACGCACCGGTGTCTCCTGATACCTGATCATTTCTCATCGCTGATAAAGATGGACCAATCACAGTCGATTGTGATTACAGAATATAGTGTTTTGTGTGATGATTTTATAGAGATTACTGGAGCGGATTTCTGTTTGACTGTCAGGTGCTATTCCTTATAAATAATAAATATAAATGATTATGCTTTCCAGTGTATAAACGTCTGTAGTATGGAAAAAAACGACGTGAGATTTCAATGCGTCTCGATGGCGGATTCAGATTTCTGGGCCACCGCTTGGAAGAAGCAAAAAAACTGAGAGGAAAGGTTTTTTTTTTTTTTTTTTTTGTCATCAGCGTTTGCGTCTCACTGGTTAAAGATCACAGTTAACCTGTTTCCTCAGAGAGTATCATGAAACGTGGATTTCATATGTTTATTTGCATCCTGATGCGTCCTAAAGGCAAAATACGGTGGTAGACGTGTTTATTTAGGAGGTAAGTTGTTTATTTTAAGCATACTTGGAGAAATATAAAGGCGTGTGAATGCTTGACAGCTTTTGTTTAGTTATACTTTCTGGATTCAACCGGCATGTATTATTATGGACGTGCTTTTAACAGGGCAAACATCAAAACAGGTTTTATATTTCCACAAGTTTACTGCCAGGCGGCTTATCAGTTTTTAATAAGGAAATTAAATTTGAGCCAAAAGTCTAGTCAACAGGTGCACAAAGCCTAGTCTTTAATTACAGTGAGTCTTCATGCTAAACAATATATTCAATTGCTGTATGCTGATTTTTGAATCCTTTTTTTGCCCCTTTGTGTTTTATTCTTACTTACATCTGTAGGACTTAAAATTGTGAGATTTTTAAATCCACAATAAAAGCCTAAAATCACCAAAAGTTTTTAATGCTGTTTAAAAGCACAGCTGTAAATTTTCAAGTTGTTAAGTTTATTTATTAAATGACTATAGCCACTGTATTTATAATTCACATGTATTCATGTAAAAAGTTTAAGCAGGTTTTTCTTTTGTTTTGTTCCTATTTCCATCGTTTATCTGAAAAATAATGCGGTTTAACCCAGCTATATCTGAAACGTAGGCTTACCTCTAGATGGAAGTTTATTTATTTAATTAATTTGCTCATGCATTGTGATATCATATGAAAAGTAATTGCTTTAATTGAAAGTCAAAGCACTAAATGCAAAAAACTTTTCCTAGAAGCTTAGTTTCTCAATCTCTGGTGGACTGACCAATCGATTTTTATTATTTATTATTGATTAATTATGTTTGTTGTTTTTAGTGTTTCTTGCCAGGGTTTCCTCCTTTAGTTTTTAAAATGTGACGTCAGAAAGGCAATATAGGTAAATGTAGATCTATAAATAGGGTTATCATTCCCTGAGGGAGTAAAACAGCAGGACCAAACAGCAATAACAGCAGGTTTTGAGAGCATCAGGTAGGAGAACATTAACCAGACAGGCATCAGGCAGCACAACGAGAAGCAGTGGCCTCTGTTACTCAAGTGCTCATGGAAACAGACACCTGAGCCACGGCCTCCTCGTCCTCCCCCACCCATGACATCACACGACTCTTATCTGCTGCCAAACACAAAGCCGCATTTAGCTCGCAGTAATCAGCGCTGTGACCTGACCTGCCATGCTCTGGAGATGCATGAAGATTCAGGTGTGCTCTTTGGTTTGTTTGATTCACGTAATATGCTGAAATAAAGGATCTATGAGCTCTGCTGGACTCAGCTTGGAGTTCTCAAGATCTGAGGTAAGATGTCATCCGAGGAGTTTGTTAAAATGTGAGGAGAAATGCATATGAAATTTATGTATTAAAAACCTGTGGTGCAAATTTAGCAGTTTGATTGGCAGCAGACAGTGAATTTAGAATTTCTTTTAAAGGTGCCCTTCAGTAGTTTAAATGTGTTTCAAGTTTAAAGTTACGTCATAAAGTCATATGTCACATGAAGTGAAAAGCTGTACCTACAGGAGGGAGCCTGAGTGAACCACAAGCTGGAACTAGTGCACTATACATTATCGTTCAAATGTTTGGGGTCGGTAAGATTCTTCTAAAGTTTTTCTTTAAAGGGGTCATATGATGTGATTTCAAGTTTTCCTTTCTCTTTGGAGTGTTACAAGCCGTTCATGAATAGATAAGATCCCTAAAGTTGCAAAGACTAAAGTCTCAAACCCAAAGAGAAATTCTTTAAAACAGTTAAGACTTGTCCACACCCTCGTAAAACGCCTCGTTGAAACACGCCCCCACATGTCTACGTCACGATGTGGGAAGATTTGCATAACACCGCCCAAATGTTCACCCAAAGAAAGAAGGCGTAACTTTTATTCTTGCTGTAGTATTGTTGCTGCTGCCGCCATCATGTTGTGGAGACGCTGTGTGTTTCGTTGTGAACGTGAAACTACTTTGTTTGGCCTTTGACTACAATGCCGGCTGTTCTGACACACAATCTGTAAGTATGTTTACATATGTAAAGGATTTGCCACTGATGATTCAAACGCGAGTTTTGAGCAGTGTAGAGCAGCGCTTGTTGTTTGTCGCAAATGCAGACATGGTTTTATGTTTATGCGGGGTGATATGCAACGCGTAAAAAGACAGTATAAGTCATTATAATCAGTAATTATGTCCTCACTGGCTGCAACAAATGCCTCGCTTGTAATGGTTTTTATTGTTTTTGTCTCATTGCACTGGGAGATGGAATCACAGTATGGTAAGGGGCATAACATTTCTGTCACACGCTTGAAGTATTCGGCCAATCACAACGCACTGGTTAGCCGGCCAATCAGAGCACACCTGTCTTTTCAGAACGATGAGCTTTGTAAAAATTGATGCATTTAAGAAGGCGGGGCATAGAGGAGAAACAATAATGTACCGCAATATAAAATAATGTGTTTTTTGAACCTTAAACTGCATAAACACCATTTTCATTACACCAAATACACAAAATAATGTGCTTTTTTAGCAAGTCAATTCACCTTTATTTATATAGTGCTTTTAACAATACAGATTGAATCAAAGCATTTTACAGTACTGAATAGGAAAACAGTGTTGCAAAATGACAATAGTAAACACTCAATTTTCAGTTAAAGGCAGTTCATCATTGAATTCAGTGATGACATCATCCAGCTCATTTCAGTTTAAATAGTATATGTGCAATCATGTTGACGATATCGCTGGATATTAAGTGTCCCCAACAAAGCAAGACAGAGGCAACAGCAGCAACGAACCAAAACACCATTGGTGACAGAATGGAGAAAAAACCTTGGGAGAAACCAGGCCAGATGAAACCAGCAGTTCAATTCCAGGCTAAACTGACAGAGTATGTCTGCCTCCCGAACAATGTTAGGTAGGTTATTCCAGAGTTTTGAGAATACAGCAACAGGGAGGACTATAATGGTAGCAACGTCACATGACCCCTTTTAGTATATTTATTGGCTTCTATGGTTCCGTGAAGAATCTTTAAAATATTTGTGGAAACATTCCTTTGCACAAAAACGTTCTTTATAGCGGAAAAGGGGTCTTTAGATTGTTAAAATGTTCTTCACACTAAGAAAGAACATTGTTATTTTAGGAACTATTTGATGAAAGGTTCGTTTGGGTGCGGAAAATACTGTTCTTCATGTCTGTGATCATGATTTTAAACTAACAGTTTGTTTTTTAGGTTAAAAACAAATACAAATTTGCTCAATGATTGAGGGCAGCCTCTTAAAGGTATATGAGTTATCTTATAAGGCTGGCTGATAGAGTTGTTTCTGACTCGAATCATGTGCTGAATAATGAATTTGTACTTTTACCATCTAATAAGCGCCAAGTCCCAAGATTTAATCAAATGAGACTAAAACACGCTTTTGTGCTTCAGGCGGGCCTAGAATTGAATAATGCATCAAAATTCCAGAAATCATGTTTTTCTTTCTCTCTTTATTGTCTGTTGCAAAATCTTTTATTCTGTAATGTGAGATTGTAAAATCTGGCGATCTGTGTGGTAGAAATTGTGAAAGAACATGCTGTGATGCAAGACAAATTTCAAACTTCGCCTGACAATAAAGTTTATACAGACATAGTTTTTTTTATGGCATCTCTGCAAAAACTCCCTTTTGGAACCTTTATTTTTAAAGGTGAAGGCTGGATTTATTTGATAAAAAATACAGAAAAATTACCTAGATAATATTACAATTTAAAATAGCTGTTTTCTGTCATTTATTCCTGTGATGCAAAGCAAAATTTTCAGCACCATTACTCCAGTCTTAAGTGTCCACCCCGATTTTATGGCATTTTGTACATATTTTATGAGTTGGCTAATTCATACAAATTGATACAACCTGACTTCATACAATTTTTGCTAAATTGTAGGTATTTTACGATTTGCACAATTCTTATGAATTTGTACGATTGACCTACACCTAACCCCGCCCCTTAACCTTCCCCTCACTGGGGTCTAGACAAATCGTATAAAATCGTACGAGTGCGGTCATATGAATTCAAATGAATCTTCGTAAGATATGTACGGATTGGTTATGAGATACTGTAGCGTTGCTGTGTCACATGATCCTTTGTAAACCATTTTAACATACTAGTAATTATAATAAACTGTTATAATTTTTTAGGATCCTTTGATAAATAGAAAATGGAAAGAATTTTTTTTTTTTTTGCTATGTAAATATAACATAAATGTCCTTGCTGAATAAAAGTATACATTTTCATAAAAAAAAATCTTGCTGACCCAAAGCGTTTGAGTAGTAGTGTTTGAGCAATAAAAGTGCTGCTTGTCTTGGCAGGTAGAGATTTTGATTAAACAGATGGTTTTCAATGGGTATGTTGATAAATATGCTGCGGTTTTCCAGCTGTAACGTTTATCTCATGGTCTTGGATAGAACAGTGCCTCTCATGCTTTGAAGTGTCAATCATTGTTGCCATGGAAATTCAAACAAACCAAGTAGTTAAACATCAAGCTCCACTTCCACACCTTTTCAGCTTTGACCCTCCCCCCAAAAACAAACCCACACACACATACAGTCACTCACTCAAGCAGTACTAATGGGGCTCTCTGGAGAACTACATACAAACAGTTACGAATTCACCACAGCTTTTGAACTGCAGTAGATCAGGAACCACTTCAAAACACGCATTGATCAGAAGGTGTGGTCTTTTCAGGTCAGCGTAATAAAATAAGCTTTATTTCTCAAATGACATTTAATACCCAGGTTTATTGTTGATATTATATTGCACTTATGATATTCATAACAAATCTTGATACTCATGTCAATGGACTACAATTTCTGTTTGTTATTGCTTCTTAGTACTTTCCAGATTAGCTATATGTATTTAAACCAAATCTGTTTATACAGGCTGATCTTGCCAAGTCTTTTCTTACATGTAAAAACGAAGTAGGTTCAGTATTGCCATGATCAGGTGTCTGTGAGGAACACCAGTATCAGATGTCACTATTGAGTGTTGCTGTTCCATGTGCTTGAACACTGTCACACCACAACAAAAAAGAGGTATTTACCTGATGCTGTGCAATTTTTAATATAGCACGATCAAGTTTTTGCTCACACAACTGGCAAGTGTCCGCATTGAGCTTGGTCATATGTATGTTGTGTATGTGTATGTTTCAGTGCTTCCTTAGCAATTCTGAATAATGCCTGAAACCCACAAAAATACTGCCCTACCAATATTATAAACCTGTTTATTTGGCTATTCATACTAACAGTGGGCGCTATGGCCAATTTAAAATAGTTTTTCTTTACTGGAACAGATTTGGAGAAATTTAGCATTACATCACTTGCTTATCAGTGGATCCACTGCAGTGAATGGGTGCCGTCAAAATGAGAATTTAAACAGCTGATAAAAACATCACAGTAATCCACATGATGTCTTGTGAAACAAAAAGCTGCATGCTTGTAAGAAACAATTTCATCATTTTGATGTTTTTAACTTTAAACCATTGCATCCATCCACAAGTCTATCTATAATATTGCATTCTCCAGTGTAAAAGTAGACTTTTTAGAATCAGGACCGAAATATGCATCATCTACAAGCAAATCAACAGTCCAAAACAGTTTGAAACAAATACAGCTGTGGATGAGAGGACAACAAGGGGTGGACTTTTTCCACTTGGTGTTGTTATGGATGCTTAAAACACCTTTATAAAGGATTTGTTTCTTACAAACACACAGCTTTTCACTTCACAAGATCTCAGTAGATGGACTGGAGTCTTGTAGATTATTGTGATGTTTTTATCAGCTGTTTGGACTCTCATTCTGACTGCACCCATTCACTACAGAGGATCCATTGGTGAGCAAGTGATGCAATGCTAAATTTTTCAAAATTTGCTGATGAAAAACAAATTCATTTACATCTTGGATCATCTGAGAGTGAGTATATTTTCAGCAAATTTAAATTTTATGGATATACTATTCCTTTAATAACACAGCACCCTCAACAATAAATAGTTTAATTACCTACTTACAAAATACAAAATACTTCCTTGTTTGATTAGTCCAACCCCCCCCCCCCCTTTATTAAACCTGCAATGTGCGTAACATGTTATAGTAGCACATAGTGTTATAGCATAATCTTTTTATTGGTCTGTTCCATTATATGAATTTTGCATTGTTTTTCCTGTTGTCAGATCAAATCCGAGGCTCATTTTTGGGTTGCCGCCAACTCCCTGAGAACAACTGTCATATCATATATCATATCAGAAACCACTAGGGTTTATAATCATTCATAAACAACTAACTATCTTACTATCTAGAATTTGATTTAGACTCATAAACATGTATATTGTGGTCTTTTGTATGAAATTACTCCTAGTGTGTGCATAATTACTCTGCTTTGTTTAAAAAAGACAGGCGTATTTGATATGGAAATACATTTTAATATAGAGTTATATCACTTGGGGGCAAAAAAGATTAAAAACCAAAACAATAGCAGCTGCTACTCCAGCAATATTGTAGACCTCATCTTATTAAATCTTCTAACCTGGGGCACTACAGCGCTGATTATTTATACTCTATCAAGGCTAGCACATGCTATTACCTGTTTAAAACATTGACTGTGCTGTATTTTGCCACTCAAAAGTCCATAGGAAATTGCGCTATGCTGATCACTGAGGTTTACCCAAACCCAAAGCCCTCATAATCCTCTTGGGCCTTGACACATAATAATTATCTCCTAATACAGATAAGCTGCCCTGATTATTAGGTCAGATCGAATTATTATAATTTGTCATTTTGCAGATGCATGTAATTCGAAAAAAGACATTAAAGGATTAGTTCACCCAATAATGAAAAATAGGCTGCGTTTTACTCACCCCCGAGGCATCCTAGGTGTATATGACTTTCTTCTTTCAGACGAATCCAGTCAGAGTTATATTAAAAATTGTCTTTGATCTTTCAAGCTGTTTCATTGCACTCAGCGGGTGTTGCATTCCTTCAGTCCAAAAGAAGTGAAATAAAAAGCACCCTTCAATAAAAAAAAGTGTCTCATACGGCTCCGGGGACTGAACAAAGGCCTCCTGTAGTGAATCGATGTGTTTTTTAGTTTTGTACTAATTAGAAGTACAAAACTAGGGTTTGTAAAGAAAAATGTCAGAGGATTTCGATATAAGCCAAGAGGAGATTGATTTTCCTTTGCCAAAGTAAGGAAACTTTGCTTCTTTTGATCCTGTAAACAAACGTTGGTTTTCACGAGATTTACCAGTGCATGTGCAACGCTGACCTCATACGTCATCCTCCCGGAGCTGCTTAGTTTACAACAGTGAGTGCAAGCTAGATTAAAGTGATTATTACGTTTTGAATATGGATATTTTTCTTACAAAAACACATCGATTCACTACAGGAGGCCTTTGTTGATTATTAAGTTTCGTGTGAGACACTTTTTTTTTTTATGGAAGGGTGCTTTTTATTTAACTTCTTTTGGACTGAAGCACTGCAACAGCCGCTGAGTGCCATGAAACAGCTTGAAAGATTTAAGACAATTTTTGATATAACTCCGACTGGATTCATCTGAAAGTAGAAAGTCATATACATAGGAGTAAAATGCAGCCTAATTTTCGTTTTTGGGTGAACTAACCCTTTAATTGCAGGGTCCTCATGGATCCTCATGCGATAGAGTGCCTTGCTTGAGGGACAAACATGCTGGTAGGTTTTTCAGTAATTCTCTAGTGCTCAAACTTAGAACTCCTATCCTTTTGCAGTAAGTTTTGAAATAATGAAAATAATTATTTTCTATTTTCATTTATTTAATAATAATAAAAATAATAATCATGTTTTATTTTTATGGCACCTTTCAAGAACCCAAGGGCACTTTACAAAATAATAGAGGCAAAATTTAGATTGCCTTCTGATTTGAAAATGTAATTTATTCCTGTGATGCAAAACTGAATTTTCAGCATCATTACTCCAGTCTTTAGTGTCACATGATCCTTCAGAAATCATTCTAATATGCTGATTTGCTACTAAAGAAACATTTCTTATTATTATCAATGTTGAAAATAATTAATAATTGATCAATAACAGCTTTGCCTTAGTTCATATAATGACCATGCTGTAGAGTCAAACTCAGTTTGTCTCCATGTCTGCTTATTTCCTTCCGTCCTTATGAAGTCAGTATTGTTCATTATATGCAGGTGTCAGAGAAAGAGGTTTCCTTAACCATTTCAGCTGGGAGGCAATCTAACTTTGATCTTTGCCCTTGTCACATCAGCAAAGTGTTCAGTGCATGTGTGTGATGAAACAACTTCCCCTTTTAAATTGTTGCTGCATGGCATTGCTCTTTGTGCAGTAGAAAATTATAAAAGGAACCCAGAAAAGCCACACCTCAAGGTGGGAAGCCATGTTTCTCCTTTGATGTAGATGAGCTCATGCATAGCCAAGTATTTACGGTATAAGCTTATGTATATATCATCTTACAGCAGGTGAATTGAATTGTAATGTTAGATAACTTAAAGGCAGTTTCACTGGTCATTAGTGCATTCAGGTTCATTCTGTATGGATAAGAATGGTATATTTGGCCATGCACAGTGCACACATAAACACTAGATATACTGTATGCTAAAATATATTTTAAGATGAACTATCCACAAATCCCTCCCAAAATTTTTGTGTTCCACAATTTATGATTATTTTTTTTCTGGATTTGTATCTGTATGTATGAATGTATTCTAATACACAAGTAATTGATAAATCATAAATTGTGTGTGAAAAATACTCACCCAGATTTTGCATGCATATTTGTGCAAATACATTTACATTCAATTCAAGTTCATTTCTATAGTGCTTTTAACAATGCATATTGTTTCAAAGCAGCTATAGAAAATGATTGGTTAAATGTTCCAGTTAATATTTTAGTAAATATGTATGGTTTATGACACCCATTGTCTTGTTTTTAAGGAAAATATCTACTTTATGCATTTAGTTACGAAGCAAAACTAAGAAATGTGTTCTTAAATGAAATTTCTTATGCATTGGCAAATTATTTTTCCCCCTTGTTTTTAGGATAAACCTTAAAAAATTTGTTAGATTTATGCTTACAAAAAAATAAATAATTGCGCAAGAAAATTTTGTAAAGGTGTATTTTCTGAAAACAAAACTTATCTTACACAATTACACCTCTCAAGTAAAGTGGTGATATGTTTTCTCTTCGAAAACAAGAGAAGTATGCTGAAAACAAAGTAATTGGCTTTGCAAAATCAGATATTAAAGGTAAAATGTGAAGATTGTGTGAAGAGAGAAGGTAGAGGAAACTGAGTGCAGTAGAATAGGATTAGGATAGTCTCTTTATCGTTTCACCTTAAATATAGCATCACTGTTTTAACCAATGAAAGAATGAATGGCCGATGGATTGCATGTAAGACTGTTTGATAATTAAAGAATTTGCTTAGTCTATGAAGCTGCTTAAAAATGTCCAAAAACTAAAAGATATTCTGCATGAAGAAAATTAAGCCTATACTTTTAGGACCAAGATTTCTTTTCATTTATTGTGACATTATTTTTGTGTAAATTAAGCACACTTCCATACAATCTTATGATTAACGTAATGCATCAGGATGTTTTTGTAATTCAAAATGTTCCAAATATAATGTCCTGTCTCTTTCTTTAGATTTTTGGAGTAAAATATGACCAGGACATCATTTTGTCATGTTTTGTGAGATTCTCACATGAACTTAAACATTTAAATGCATTACTTTTCTGCTAACTGCAGGCCTGTGAGTTAGCAGTGTACTTTCGCGTGTCTTGCAGTCCCTGAGACTGAACATGTGAGTAACACTCATGAATATCTTTTAGGCCTGAAGTGCTGTTTATCAAACAGCAGTTATATTGTCAGTAGAGCTGCTAATTTGAATTGGTTCCACAGTTACTGAGGCTATTTTCATGCTCAAACTTATCGCGTTATAAACCTTTTATAATTGGGCTGAAAGCAGCATCAGTATTCTGGTTGATCCGATTTGCATTGACACTGTTTTTTTTTTTTTTTTTTCAGTGTCCAGAGTCATGAAACTTAGTCCTTGTCAAGCCCCATTATATGTAAGTATCCTCTATGCTTATTTTGCATTTCTCTTTATTTGCTCAGTCAAATCTTTTATTGATGGAGATGCAACTAGACAGAATTGTGTGTGTTTAAAGGGTTAGTTTACCCAAGAATGAAACTTCTGTCATATAATTACTCACCCTCATGTTGTTCCAAACCCGTAAAACCTATGTTCATCTCCGGAACACAAATTAAGATATTTTTGATGAAATCTCTGGCCCTCCCATACCAAGGTACGACTGACTGATAAAATGTAAGAAATCAAGATGCTCAAACAAATAGAGCAAACCGATCAATTAACAGATTTCTCACTTATAGTTGTCTCTCCACATAAAGCTGAAATATAAGAAAGAATTTTAACACGTACATTTTCTAGAATAATATAAGCAGAACCCAGATAAAAACTTTTTGGCTTCGCCAGTCTGCTCAAAGTCTGCTGTCCTTTCAGTCAATCTTGAAACATAAATAAAATTCTCGTTCAGGATAACTGTGACCCCTGATCAAATGCTTCCTAGGGAATATGGCTAATCTAGATCCCGAAGGGGAATATGGCTGTCAGCACCTTACAAGAACAGAAAGTGAGTCGAGCAGCGGGAAGGATGTATGACCGGTATTGTGTTACTATCACAAGAAACCCATCTGACGTACGGCGTACAGTCAACAAAGAGAAGGGATTTTCCCTCCACTGCTGTGAAATCCGATGAGGGTTCAAAGACACTTATCTTTGTGTTAATGTCTGTAATTAACTGCTGAAATGATATTAGATTATCCAAAGGACTGAGATGAATGGATACAATGGTGATAGTGATAGAGGATGGTTTTGAGCACAGATGTATGTGTGACACCCGTTATTGTGTCTTTATTCCCATAGACATCGTTCTTCTCCTGAGATAATTTTAGGAGTCAGTATGCAGCTCGGATTTCTTACATTTTATCTGATTGTCAATCATACCATATAGGACAGCCTCCACCGAAACTCAAATATCCTTTCTGTTGCTGTAACGCAAAGGACTTTGTCATGAACCAAAGGTTTTTAATGGTTGTTTCTAGCACTTCAAGTTCAGCAAAGAACACTCTACTTATCAATTCTACTTTATGGGTTTCTTGAGTTGATTGAAGATTGATGTTCTTAAAAGTTTAAAAAAAACTCTTAAGATCGGCACATTCATTTCTGCGTTCTCTAACCATGAAAAACTGTTACAGTGGTGCTTTTTACAGTATTTCTTCAAAGTCACCATTAAATCCCAATAGCGCTTTTTAAGTGTTTTATACTTAGATTTAATGATATTTTTAAAAGAAACCTCTTATTCTCACCAGGGCTGTATTTATGTGATCAAAAATACAGTAAAAATTGTAATATTATGAAATATTATTATTAACTGTTTTCAATTTAAATATATTTTAAGATGGAATTTATTCCTGTGATGCAAAGCTGAATTTTCAGCATCATAATTCCAGTCTTGATCATTCTAATATGATGGTTTGCTGCGCAAGAAACATTTATTATATTATTATCAGGGTTGAAAATCACTGAGCTGCTTAATGTTTTTTGGAAACTGATACATTTTCAGGATTCATTGATAAATAAAAATGTAAAAAGAACAGCATTTATTTGAAATGGAAACCTTTTGTCACTTTATAAATACCTTTTTCTTTGGTCAATTTAATAAATAGAAGTATCCTTTTTTGTGATTTGTTTTTTTTTCATCATCCCATTTGATATTTTCCTGCACAGCTGTCCTATTTAAATAGGAAATACATTTTGATTCTAATTAGAACCTTTATTTGTAATAACTGTAAGTCACAGTATAAATTCATAAAGGCTGTTGTTTGAATATAGATGGTTTTTAATTTGTGAAAGTGTGACAGGAGGAGGGGAGCTCATGTAGAACATCAGGGTGTGTGCTGTTAAATTCTCACTGCTATCTGTGCTAATCTGTGCAGACCAACACGAGTGTGATATCCTGTTGTAACCACAACTTCAGTTATTTTTCATTGCGTTTGAGTTCTTGGGTTAAAAATATATGAAAGGTTCCATTTAAAAGCAAGGAAAGTATACTTTTTGCAAACCTTTCACATTCATCAAGTGCCTCTGTCTAATAAATCATGTAGAAATTATTCAATTTTATTTTATTTATTTTTTTAAACCATAAATTAATGGTCAAGTTTGCCGAAAGTGAAGAATGAACATGTCATTCAGTAAAAAGGGTTTGGAACAGTGGGAAGCTTGGATCAGTTTGGCATTTTGTTTGTGTTTTTGCCCAATAATATATTCAATTCTTATTCATAAACAATTTTGTGTTTCACAATTCTCTGTTTTGTGTGTCAGGGCAAGTGTGTGCTAACAGTTCAGCTCTGTGATGAGGCGCTCGGTGAAGGAGAACAGGGGGAGGTGCAGTTCTTCCTGTTGTTCACTGGCTCTGCTCAGAGACATCTTACCAGCACACTGAAGCTCAACCATGCCACCCTTCAGGCCGTGTGTCCAGGTGAGTGCATTACAGGACCCTTAGATCTGTGACGTTATAGCCAACTGCATCCCAACCATGACCTCTCAACCTCATGAGGGAACTGCAGGGGTAAAAAAAGATATCATATTTAATTCATAAATGCAAATGTGTTGTTGAATTATTGAACTTAAAATCTCAGGACATGCTTAACATATTTTAAGGCAAAAGGGTTTGGTGACAAAAAAAGAATGGGAATGCTTAGAATAAAGTTTGCTATTATAGATAAATGGTGCTATTATAGGCCTAAATCTATACAAGTTTTTTTTTTTAAATATTAAGCACATGTGTATATATATATATATATATATATATATATAGATATTAGATATTATATATATATATATATATATATAAAACTTGACTGAATACTTGCATGTGCACAACTCACGCCAGCATGCATTTTTAAAGTGAAATTGCTCTATAAGAGGTTCATGCTTTAATATTGAAGTGCTTTAAAAAGGTTTTAACTTTAAAAGTCCTATCATTTTAATTTAGTGATAAATTAATGAGCTTAATCTTAAAATAAAATATTTTAAATATCCAATATCAGCTGATACTGTTAAAAAAAGCAGACATCGGTCCATATTTGATATGATATATTGTGCATCTCTGCTTACTGTATGGCTGGTGGGTCAATATTAATAATTAAGCTATAAATTACTTATAGTTTTCTCTGCATGAACAGGGACAAGATAAAGTGTTTTAGCATTGAAAAATGACACAAACCACATTTCAGATGGACTAAGAAATTAAATTTCACATTAACTTATTGCCAAATATTAAAGTTGAGGAATGTGATAGTTCACTGTGAGTTCTTGTGCCAATGTTTAACTGTCCATGTTCTTCTGACTGTGTATTTAGGGACTTTTTCACTTTTTTTGTTTACTCAGTTGGGGGAAGATGAATTGGGTGAACATGCTGTCCTCTGTCCTCTTTTTAAGAAATGACTTGTGACAGAAAAATGAGCACTCTGTACAGTTTACTCATTTAGCTCATGTACATATACATAATCTGTGTTTTAAGCTATGGGCTCCTTCCTATCAAAGATCATGTTATATGAATTAACCCTCATGAAAGTCCTCACTGCGGACAGTGTTTGTCTTGGGCCAAACAGAGGTGGCAGCCCTTGTTCCTGTCAACAAAACCTGTTTGCTTGGTGATCCTATTAAGGACTCAGGTGGATTGAGTCAGAATTAACATGGTGTAGCTCAGTCCCATAGAGAGAGTTCAGTGGAGAAATTAATCTGCTATTTCTGTGGCATATTTTTAGGCATATCTTAGGGGTGCACGATAATTATCGGCTGAGTTCCGGTTCTCTAATCAGAGGTAAATTCCATCAGGTGCGTGATTTCACATAGAGCGGCTGTTACTACACAGAGCCCTTGTTAACTGACAAGCTGCGCAAATCCACACTGATAATGAACTTGGATTTGCGCAGCTTGTCAGTTAACGACGGCTCTGTGTATATACTCACGGCCGATATTTATCGTGCACCCCTAGCATATCTATATGCATAAGTCTTTTCTTTTTTTATTGTTTGAGTGATATGAGTGTTTATTTAGGGCTGTTTGGTCACTGAAGTGAACCCGCTCTCTATGGAGATGTTTAGTCAGCATGAATGAATGACGTGGAGCGCAGCAATGCTTAGTCTTGTGTTTCAGTTATTATATTCAGCGTCAGGTGTAATGCCTCAGCAGTCAGTGAAGGGGATGATCCGCTGATGGAGGGAGATTATAGGGAGAGACCGGGTTTTAGCACTTGTGAAACTAGTTTTTTGTTTATATTTAAGTTTTGCACTGAAGTCAGCGTAATTTTTTTTTTACCTGACAGTGGTTCTACAATAACCTCATGATTTTATTTTACTGCAATAGCCTAATTATTTAATTTTATTTCATAATTATTTAATTACCATTTTTTTATTTAGGTTGTTTTATTTGTAACTTAATTCAATATTTTATTTAAATTAAATTATTAATTGGTGTATTTTTTTTTTTATTTTTAAGTGAATATTTTATTTATTTGTATTTTATTTTATTGCAAAGCACAGCTCAGCTAACTGGCTTAAATATCTGGCAACGGCAATCTCTCAACCCAACCTTCCATTTCCTTTTGACATTTCCCTTTATTTGTCATCAGCATTGTTTACTGTATTGAATGTGTTTGACTGCTGTCATGATCTTTTCCTGTCTGTGCAGCTCATAACTGCTGTGAGTCGGTGCTGGTCACCCTGTGCTCAGCGGGACCGGACGGTAACATTCATACTCTGGCTACCGAGCACCTACACTTCGTGCAGGACCTGGCCTTCGACATGGCCCAGTTCTTGGTGAGCGTGGTGGGGCAGACAAGTCTGCTGGAGGAGGCTCTGCTACTGGACGAACATCAGATCCCTCTGCAGGAGTGCGAAAAGCTGGACCAGAGTCTGTCCCTGGCCCTCAAACATATCACGCTACCCCCTGGCTGGAGCCTGCTGGGGAATCGCACACGTGAGTGTAGCTTGGTGGAGGCTAGCGCTTAGATCTGGGCTGGAAATCAAAAGGTTGTGGGTTCAAATAGGGTTGTAGGTTCAAGTAATCATCTGTTGTGCAATCCCAGGTAGTTGTTCTTTAATGTGGTTCATTTGATTTCAGAAGTTAAGTACATCTACTTTATTAAGCTGTCTGTTTGACACAGTGGTGAGATGTTTCATATCTCTTTGCATTGTTCAATAGGACTTTATATATTATCAAACTGGAGGATTTTCTCAACGGTAGTTATGCTGTGGTTGATCCTTTAGGGGGCGTTATAGCATTAGTGTAGGTCATCAGGATCATGCTTGATTTATTTATTTCTAACATTCACTCCAAAATGAATAAAAAAAATGTACAGCCACATTTAATTTAATATCTTTTGTATTGTAATGTAAAAATATGAACTGCTAGATTTTGGAGAGCTAATCATATTTTTGTGTAACTATCTCAAGTTATTCTTGGCCTGTGATTTCTTTTTTTTGGGTATCATTAGTTTAGAAGAGAATGTACTGGATGATATTCCAGAGCTTGTATCTGCAGCAATAATGACAGTAAAGTCATTTCTAATGTTACAAAAGATTTCTATTTCAAATAAATGTTGTTTTGAACATTCTGTTGATCATCCTGAAATCTTGAAAAAAAAAAAGATGAACAGTTTCCACAAAAGTATTAAGCAGCACAGCTGTCTAAAATATATTAAAATACAAAAGTACTTGTACATTTCTGAATTATCAGTCAGGGCGGACAGACAATGATTTAGGCCTAGTTTACATCGCTCCAGTTGCCTCTTTGAACACTTTAATTTCTCTCTTTTAGGACTGGAACCTCAAGAGACCCTCCTTCACTTCGCAGCCCGCTGCGGGCTCCTCAAAGTGGCCAGGTTTCTCCTCAAGCAGCCAGGGGCCCGAGAGGCCCTCAGCCTGTGTAATAAACAGGGCTCCACACCGGTAGTCATCGCCCAGAGCCGAGGACATACGGCTCTGCTGGAGCTCTTCAGCCGGTGAGTGATGCACTTACATACACAGACTCTTATTCACATCAACACAGGTCTCTTGAAGCGTCTTGGAGACATTGCCACAGTTCTTCTGGATTGAGTCTGTCTCAGTTTTTTCTGTTTCTTCATGTCATTCCAGACAGACTGATGATGATCAGATCAGGTATCACTGGCTGTTGTGCAAACAAAAATCTCATTGGATTATAACAATTAATGGCTAAATAAATGTTTGGAAATGTAAGATGATATTTCCTACTGACACACAGCACCAAAAGATAGAAATAACTGACTTAACTGTCAAAATACTAGTGTTCTAATAATTTTGGCCACCATTGTATTGTTCGAGACATCTAAAATCATCTTAAAATCTAATTGAGAAACATTATTAGTGCGTGTTTTCCACACAAGAAACATCTGAGAAGCAGGAAGTCTCTATTAGCTCTCTATTTAATCTCATTGCTCAGACATTAAAGCGATCTAATTGTGTATTATTCTTTCATCTGGTGCGTGCTGCTTCAGAAGGCAGAGACGGTTGCTTTCCTGTGACAAAAATCGCTCCACCCAGTATTAGTCAATGCTCTAGGCCCAGATTTTAACCATTATCTCTGATTATTAACACTCTCGAGTTGGCAAAAGAGTAGAAAATATACATCGAGCTGCATAATAATTCCATTCGTACATTTGGACCATTCTCCACTGCCTCTTGAACATATAAAACAAAGCACTACATCCATAAGATCTTTAATTACAGTACATTGAGTGTCTTGATGACAGCAGGGTGTTATTTTGTTTAAAGCTGGACTTTGAGCATATCCTGTTCGTCGGATGGTTTGTTTTGATCTAGGGAGGGTTTGGATACAGACATTGATGTTGAGATGCTCAGACAGCTCTCCTCCTCGGGCAGTCGTATGGTGCAGCACCACCCCTCTCTGAACACCTACACCCTGTCTGTGGGCACTGAGCCGGGCGGCGCACCACCCAACCTACAAGCCGACATCCTGGAACTGTACAGACTGATCCTTAGCCATTGTCAAGGAAAGGTGAGTCAGGTGTGTTTGTCTAAATGTGGAGAAAACATCCTTTTTTTTTCTTTTTCGGTTTACTTGTGCTTTTTTTTTTTGAGTGTGACAAACTTCTCCAGAGTTGAGTTATTCAGCATGATGAGGACAGCATGTGTAAACATGAAGAATAATGATAATAATCATATATTGACAACGACGCACTGTAAGGGAAACCATGTGATTGAATCTGTAATTTCATTTCCTTTAAAGTGATTTTTTTGTCTTCAAATAGACAAAATAATTAAATAAATAAAAATAGAATTCAGTGGTTTTATTGGTTTTATTATTATATATGTAACCTATAAAAAAAAAAAATGGTGATGACATGCCAATTTTCAGTGTGCAAAATAGGCTGCAATTCTGATGAGAAATAATGTTTTTATTTTCCAATTTATTCAGCAGCCAGTTTTTAGTGTCACATGATCCTTTAGAAATCATTCCAATATCCTAATAGTGCTCTTATGAAACATTTCTTATTCTTAAGAAACTATTCTTATCATCATGCTTACAAATATTAAATAGCATAATATTTTCTGCTTCATATTTTAGGGAACACCATAATGCATTTTTGTCATTAATCTTTGATGAATACAGAAATTCATACTCTTGTAACATTATAAGCGTCTTTACTATAGCTTTTGATCAGTTTGGTGTGGCCTTGCTGAATAAAAGTATTAACTTCTTTAAAATATTGTACTTTTGAATGGTAGTGTATGTAATATATCATAATAATATGAATATTTTATATATTTATCATACTAAAATATTTTGCTTTATTTATACACACACATACATATACTACGTAAGTGTGTGTATATGTGTGTGTGTATGTATATATATATATATATATATATATATATATATATATATATATATATATATATATATATATATATATATAAATATATAAATATAAATTTCTTAAACAGCTTGAGACATTGTACTTCTCATCTCATGTTGCTGCCTCTTTAGGATGAATCACTGTGTTGTCTTCTTCTCTTCATAAGTCGCTTTGGATTTTAGAAATGTCTGCTAAATGAATACATACTATTATGCAGTCAACAGAAGGGAACTTGTTTGCCAAGAAATATCCCTCAGATTTCAACCTCCACTATAACAGCTGCAGATTTGCTATTCATTGCAGTGGCATAACTGTAGAGTTAGAGAATTGCTTGAAGGGGGGAAAACTCTAAGCTGTTGTTCTGTGTTCATGGTCAGGGAGGAGTTGCCTTTCGGCAGAGCTCAGACTCTCCGCACATTGCCCAAGAATGTGATGACGGCCTGGAGACCAGAGATTGTGGTTGTGAAGAGGCACCGCTCGACTCCCTTGAGACGAGAGAACGAGGGTTCACTCCTTTTAGCACAGAGGAAAACAAAGGAGAACGTAATGACCGTCTGGATCCCTCGCAAATCAGGGAGGGTGACGGAGATCCCTCGCTCAGCTGTGAAACTGACCTGGCTCTCCTACACAATGGCAATAGCGCAGATCAGCGGGTGTGTGCTTGTGAAAACAGTGAGACTGATTGCAGAGAGCAAGAAAATCATTCAACTAGTGGTCTAGTTAGTACCGGTGACATTGGAGATAGTAGTGATGGTTTGCAGAGCGGTTCTGAGAGCATAGTCCACAGAAGCTCTTCCTGTGGACAACAGAAAGAGGAAGCTGATAAAGCGGACGACTTAATCTGTGAAACACCGGTTTGTGCTGAGAGACCCAAGGAGGAAAATCAGGAAAAAGGACACAAGTTTGTGGAGGAGAAGGAGCTATCTGAACGTAGCCCCATCGTTGAGGCAGGAGATATGGGAATTACTCAGTCTTTGGACACGCCGGAAAGCTCGGATGTTGAATCTTGTTCTCAGGGTGCAGAGACTGATGATGAAGAAGAGGATGAGTGCGGAGATCTCATAGATCCAGAGGAGGTTCGAGAAGAAAGCAATAAACCACTGGATCTAAATCCTGATGGAGATACACCTCTTGATTGCTCGCGACAAAATTTGGTGCATGCTTGTGAAGACATTTGTGATAAAACCGATGACACAGGAACCCAGCTAGAGGGAGGCGTTTGTGAGAAGATCACGTGTAATGTGGAAGGTACGCGAGATCTTGATTCTTCAGGAACCTGTGATCAAGAAGACACTGATGAGGAGTTTCAGGAGAGTCTAGAAATGCCATACTTTGAAACAGATGGCGACCAACCGAAGGAAGAACTTAGTGATACAACCTCAAGGACTACGGTTGATGAAGATGAGAGCATTTTACACCTGCATGAAGTAAATCGAGAACTGTTGCCCGTAGAAAAGTCAATTCCTTCAATTGAAGAAAGTGAGTTTGACGAACAGAAACTAAATTCTTCCAGTGTCTTACAAGCTCAGTTTGGTCCAGAACCTGGATCTTCCACAGCAACTAGTGAGGACACCTTAGAAGATCTAGAGGTTCTTTTAGGTTCTAGTTTTGAGAGGATGAAGAACGTTCAAGGGAACCAGAAACACCAACCCCTTTGGGAAGCTCAGGCATCAGAGGAGGAAGTTCTTGAGTCAGCGATTCCCGCAGATGCGGAGAAAGTGAATCTCCCAGATGACTCCTCTCAGGATCCCAGACAGGATATGACCTCAAAAAGTGAGGTCATGCAGGGCACAGCAGCAGTAGAACTTTCAGAAGAGGTTGTGGGTGTAGTTATTGTAAACACAGATGAATCGGGAGATCAATGTGTCTTGGTGGATACCTCAGACATATTAGCTACGTCACATGAGTTTGGAATCTCGGAGGAAAGCCTGGCAGTCAAAGCAGAAGATGTGTTGGGTGTTTCGCTCCACACTGCCCATCTAGATGGTGCCTTACACGTCCCAAATGCTCTTGCTGAGGATGACATTATAGTTTCTTCTGTATCTCCTGAGCAAGCCCAAGCAAGCTTAGATCCTGTGTCTCAAGAGACAGAAGCCACCGTGCAGGAAGCTGTTCAACCAATGGGTGAAGAAGACCTACTGAAGAGTAAGTTGAACAATAAAAAGTGTAAAATATTTTGTGAAAAAAAAGCTGCACCTGATTATAAGAGAAAAACATGTACATATCACATTTTATAATTTTATTCAGCAATAATATGAAATAAATGAAATGTTTAGGAACATTGTAAATGCTATAGATATGTATTATAACTCCAGCCACTCCAGTACATAGAAAAGTACATAGACCATCATAAATTACAGTGGTATTCCTTATAAACATTTATTATAATGCTAAAGATATACAAAATTGGATAAAGTGATAAACAAATAAACTTGGGCTCACGTACCTCTTATCTGACACAAATCTAAAATAAGTGCATTTTTGCGCATGTTTTGCATGCTTGATGTGAATTGCAGTACATTTCAGATGATATTAAAACCATGACTTATGTTCCTAAAAATATAGTATTATATACATTTGATGACGTATTTATTGTTGCTCCAACAGTTTTCTTGGTTCAAAAAATGACATTTTGCTAGAGAAACTAAAAAATCCATTGCCAAGATTCATGTTTAATTTCATCACTGATCAAATATTACACTGTGATTGCAAGAACACCCGCCTTCCATAATAAACCAAAATTAAGTAATTATACCTTTCAGATCCAACTGAATAATTGAAAGTAGCCTGTGCTTCTACGACACGCACATGCCTGAGTGAACAGGGTGTATTCATCATGATTTATGTACATAACAAAAAGTAGCTTAGCAACAGGTGATGTCATTATGGGATGTCCAGGGATGTGAAGTTACAAGATGAGGTCAGCATCCATTTCCTGAACTTTTTTGGTACACCCATGTTTTTAAAGCATATTGTTATCTTTGCGAAGTTACGTAACTGAAATACAATAGCCAGACTTACCATTTCCAGAAACATGCCTGTTTGGTTGATGTTTTTATTTCATTTATCATTTAATAAATAATGACTCCGATATATCATTCTTGAGTGAATTTATTTTCATGAACAAATGTGTACTGTTTGATCTTTTTGATTGTTTATATCTGACTGATTAAAGTTATTGTATGTTCTCTCACAGAGTCAGATGCATGTTTGGAGGATCAGACGGACTCCCAGAAGACAATGTGGCTTGATATCACAGACAAAAAAGATGCACCAAAGGTTAGTACTAAAAATATAGTGTTTTTAGACAATGTATATTTAATTTACTGCACTTCACTTACGAAATATGCTGTGGGTGTATGTTGTGACATGAATGAAATCCCATGATATTTATGTTGCAAAAATACTAGGGCTGTCAGTCGTTTATTATTGTTTCTGTCACTTCTTTGTTTTATGCTGATGGATGATTTTGACTGTGAAGTTTCACTGTGTTTCAGATCATTATTGTGCAATATATTTTTAAAAAGTTATCAAATTGATATAATCGCCTAAAAAGACAAGTGTGATTTTTAACCAAAATAGGCTCGTGTTTTTTGTTATGATCCCTGTCAGCAAGATCCTGAACATTCAGTGAGGGGGCAATATTTACAGTTGTTTTGAAGTAAATAATTTTGAGCACCAAGTTCCAAATGGGGGCGATATTTCACTGAGAACATAATGTAACGTCCTGTTACTCAGCAGCATTTCGGTCGGGTCCCCATGGTGCGGGCCCATGTATAACCAATAACAGATGTGGTCCTCCCTTTCACCTGCTAGTTATGAAAAGATCTGAGAATTATTATAAACATCTGAATATCCAGCATGTAATATATCTTTGTACATGTGGAGCCAGCGCTAGAATAAAGAAGAGAAATACACTACCATTCAAAAGTTTTATTTTATTTTATTTTATTTTTTTAAGGAATTAATGCTGTTATTCATTGAGGATGCATTAAGGACATTTATCATGTTACAAAAGATTTCTGTTGTAAATAAATGTAAAAAAAAAAAGTCACAAAATTAAGTATTTCCACAAAATATTGAGCAGCACAACTGTTTTCAACACTGATAATAATAAGAAATGTTTCTTGAGCAGCAGATCTGTATATCAGAATGATTTCTGAAGGATCATGTGACACTAAAGACTGGAGTAATGCTGCTGAAAATGCAGCTTTGCATCACTGGAATAAATACAATTTTAAAATATATTAAAATGGAAGATTGCTATTTTAAATAGTAATAATATATCACAATATTACTAATTTTACTGTATTTTTTTATCAAATAAATGCAGCCATTTAAAAAAACAAATCATTAAAAATCTTGCCAACCCTAATCTTTTGAATGGTACTGTGAATGCGGCCATATGTTTTCTGCAAGATGACATGATTTTCGGTTTCAGTTTTGATGGTTTACTATAAAGTGCTGTACTCACAATGTGCTTCTGTTATTCAAGGTAAAACATTTGCTTTTGTGTCTGTGTTCACAGAAACACTAGATAAGGGACGTGAAGTCTAGAAGCAATGTGGATTTTTTTTTTTTTTTTTTTGTGAGAGTTCAGGACTGGAAGAGAGAGCTAGCTGATAAAGATATAGTGTAAGTTTTCAAACAAGCAATTGACAAAATGCAGTTGATTTATGTTGTAGGGCACAGTGTAACAGGTTACATAATGATTTTTCACAGCACTGTGTGTTTTGAGCTGTAGTTTGGGTAGATCAGCCATTCTCCTGTCGGACGTTGACAGTTTAATGTCATGACCTCTGGGCCAGCTGTTCATCCACAGGCTTCTTTACAACCGTTTAGGGCACTGGGGGCTGGGCTTACCCTTTTATGTGAACCACAAGTGCTGCAGGCCTTTTCCTGCAAATTCTAACCAGCCCTATCCTGGCAACACACAGAGCCTCGGTTTCTGCTTATTTCACCTCTGGAGATCATGAGCAGATGGAAGAAATCACTAGTAGGAGTTGCTCTGCCTCGTTTCCTCTGGGTAGAGGGTGTGTTTGTGATTGTGTGTATACATGGTGCGCTAAACACTGAAAAGCTTTGACGATGGTTCAATGGTGGTGTCCATCAGAAAGGCATCTGGGCTGTTATCTGTGTATCCCACCGGACAGGCTTTCCTGCAGGGACTGATCTCAGAGAAGGAAGGAGAACTGAGACGCAGGGGAAAAAAAAGCAAATGACTGGGGCATTCTTGTTCTGCAGTGCTTTTTGAACTTTGTAAAAATGCTAATAAGGAGGTATTTCTATAAAAGGCTATCAGACTCTTAGAAATATGGTCTGGTCAAGATAAGATGCTTTAAATATAGCTTGATTGTTTGCACAATGCCAAGACATTTAACGGGGGGGGAAAATAGCTAAAGTAAGCCATTGCTTTGTGACAGTTAACTTGTCAACTTGTTAATGTAGATATTTTGGGGGGATATTTTTGACTGAAATTAACTAATACCACAGAATTCCTCAAATCCATTTCTAATACAAGTTAGATAATAGTGTTGTTGTTTTCCGTTCCAAATGATGTCCCTTCCTGGAGGATGATGTCATCAAGGAACTGGCTTTTGTTAGTTTAGGTATATGTTACAAAACACTAAGAGCACATAGAAACAAAAGCTATAAATAATATTTTTTTTAATTAGTTTTTTTTAATATATATTTTCTGTTTTCATTGTAATTTTTATTTAAATATTAGTAATTTTGTTGTTTTGTGTTTTTTTTTTTTTTTTTTTTTTTTTTTTTTTTTTAGTTTTAGTTTTGGCAAATTAAGTACTTCAGCTTAAACTAAATGAAAATTAGAAATGTTGCCATTGCAAGTAACTAAATAATTAAAAAAAAATATTTATTTATTTATTTATTTATTTATTTATTTATTATTTCTGTTAATGTTTGTTATTTCAATTAACAAATATTTCTTTAATGCTTTTAGTTTTAGTTTTATTGTTAATTATAACATGATTTTAATTTAAATAATCTCAGGGAAAGCATTGTTTAGAAACATTTTGATAAGAGAAATACTTTTTTTTTTTTATGCATGGACATTTCTGAAGACAATTTTTCATGTTAGTAGGAGCAGCATTTTTTTTTCATTCATTTTCACCTAAATAATGTGATTTGCTTGTGTAAAAATTCTGAATATAATATCTGATCAAAATGTTGGTACTTCATAGCAGATGTGTGAGAAAGAGCCAGCAGGGTGGGATAGAGCAAAGAAAGAGGAAAAGAGATTGTTTGCATATGAGAGAGAGAGAGAGAGAGAGAGAGAGAGAGTGGAGTGGGGGATGAGCGAGGGAAAGGGGCCGGCCTTTCACACAGATGTGAAAGATTAGGAGCGTCTCATTTTTCCAAACGCTTGAGCCGTGGAGATTGTGCCTGTCAGGACCTCATGTGGGAAATAAGCTTTGTTCATTGTCACAATTTCTTCTTACGTGTGTTGTAAAGATGTACGAGCGATACAAGCGGAGGTATAGTTTGTGTGCCAAAGGAGAGAGAACTCTGGATGTAGTTTTAATCAAGGTAAGAAGATCTGAAATGTTGACATTCAGTGCTGTTGCATTGTGACTTTTAGTATAAACTCTAGGATTTAAATTAGGTTATATATATAGTATAGAAAGTATAGAAAGATGTTTTTTGTGGCATAAAATAGCAAAAAATATTTGTTATTCAAAAATGTGTATATGTATGTAAAATGACTTTTTAATATCATAAAATAGCAAAAACATTTCTATAAAACATTTTTATAAAACTCAGTTATGCTTCACTTAAGTCTGAACTTTTTGTTTAGGTTTGAAGTTTGTGTTATAAAATGAATGTGGACAGCATCGCTTGTCAGATACATTGATGGAAGTCTGTGGTGACAAATGTTTCATGTTGAAATTTCTGACGTTCTATTGTAGACTTTTCCATCAGTCACACAGTTTGAGACATTTATAATATCTCAGTTATTTCTTCTAGACATCAAGAGTTTCAGAACAGATCACAACTGATATCTCATTTATGATCTTTCCTATATATGCAAATATTATTGACATCTTGCAGTGTTGATCCAAGTTTTTCCCAGCTAAGGTGTAGTAAGTAATAGAAAGCATCTGTTCATGCAAAACATGATGGCCGTGTCTGTGGCGTTTGCAGTCAGCTGTTCTATCGGAGCATCCAAACGCTGTCATATCTTATTTGTTGATTCATAGTTGTTTTGTTGGAGACATCTGACATTCACACATCATGCCAAACTTAAAACTGTGTGTGTTTATTTGTGAGCACACAAGGTGCAGCTTGTTCTCAGCTGTTTAATGTGGTTCAACAGACAAACACCCTGAAGCGCTGATCTGCCAGTTTGATCATAGAGTGAAGAAGACGTGTGGCTTGATCGGTCTTAACAGTCATTAGCACAGATGTCATTTCTTCCAAACCTCAAATCCTTAAGCTCTCAATAACTATTGAACTATGTGTTCAGTGTTATTGCCATTAAGCTTTTGTGTATCTCAGATGTTCTCTCACATGACAATTCATGACTCATTTTCCTCTTTTGAATTTGAATGCTTGTGGTCATAGAGTCACTGAGTCATTTGATTCAGTACAGTTGAATCAGTGCATTTGAAGTCAATATAAACAGAATTCATAGGTTTATTGTAAATGATTCAACATTGCACATCATTCCATAGAAGTTTATTTTTCAACCTTTTTGTCCACTTTTACAGTCAGATTAATTCCTGACAGATTAACTACCACTCCACAATTTTTTTTTTTTATTATGACTTTTCACTAAAACTTCATACACTACAATTCAAAAGTGTGGGGTTGATAAAATTTCTTTAATGTTTTTAAAGAAGTCTCTTGCGCTCTCCAAGGCTGTGTTTAATTGAAAAAATATACAGTAATATTGTGACAATTTAGATTTTAGATTTTAATATATTTTAAAATGTAATTTATTTCTGTGGCGTAAAGCTGAATTTTCAGCATCATTACTCCAGTCTTCAGTGTCACATGATCCTTCAGGAATTATTCTAATATGCTGATTTGCTGTGCAAGAAACAATTATTATTATAAAAGTTGAAAACCGTTGTGGTGCTTAATATTTTTTTGGAAAATGTGATACGTTTGGAAATAAAAAAACAGCATTTATTTGAAGTAGAATGTTTTTTTTAAAGTATTTTATGTCACTATTAATCAGTTTAATGTATACAAGTATTCATTTATTCAAAAAAATAATTCTGACCTCAAACTTTTGAACTGTAGTGTATTTTAGAAGTAAAATATTTTGCAAGTGCCACTGACTGATCGTACTACATTTTTCATTCAGTGCATTTCTCTAGATGGCTTTGAGTGCCTTCCGTTCCTAATGATTCCTGAAGACTGGATGGCAGTTGGATTGGAGAAATGCCTCTGGGAAAGCTCAGATACAATGTTTTGACTGTAAATGGAGTTTGTGCATGAGTATGTGCGTGTGTTTGCGCATGCATGTGGAGTCAAGGGGCGTCTCAGTTTGGTTACTGTCTGGGAGCCGCTGCTCAAATCCTAACGGTTTCCTTTGGCTCTCAGCCTGGAGAGAATGATGGAAATGGGCCGTTGGCCAAGTGACTTCATAGCGCTGTACTGCAACTAAAAATCACCATCTTTACAATCAGCACAAACCAGAGATTTGGGAGCTTTGCGCAGTTTTAAGATGCAGATCTTGGAAACACAAATGGTCCTGTAGGAACATAACAACGTCAGGCACAGAAATTAGATTCAAAGTGTCCCACTAACTGATTAACATCTTCTCATCGTGCCATCAGTTTTATCCCAAAGCAGTTGCTTTTGCATTACAGCTTTTGTTCCCGCTGCATGCATTGAAGGCCAGCACACAGTCTGTGCATTTTCAAACCAGAAGTGTTTTTATTGGGTACACTTCTGAACGCTCAGTGCTCTACAGAGTCTGCTGGCACAGCCTCTTTGGTTTCTCCCCTAGCGCCACAAATATGCAGTGAGAACGGCAGTGGTGCCAGATTCTGGAATGGGACTCTGGGCCATGTTTGGCTCTGAGCAGACTTTAGGGTTTGGGCCTGTGTTGCAGAGAGCGGTTTGAAGCATCTTTAGAGCATCACAAAATATAGCGGTTGACAAGCATGCAGATTTGTGTTTAATGTTATTCTTTTATCAGATAGACAGACAGACAGACAGAAAAAAATAGATAGGTAAGAGAGAGACAGGAAGCGAGAGATCTAGACACATCACGTGCCTCAAACCTGAAATGCTTGCATGAGCACCACAGCTGAATGTGTTGTTCTAACTGCTGCACCACAGCTCTGCATGCTTGCTTTTTGTTTCATTGTTTTTATTTAAGCACATTTTTTATAAAACATATTCAGTGACTTCGAAAATTGCATTTTGAACTGTCAACTGAAGGTAATGGGAACTTGATAAAAACACTCCCATGCACTCTTAAAAATAAACATTTAAAATTGGATTTTCACAGTGATGCCCAAGAAGAAGTATACAGTTCTCATATGAACTGTTTATTAAATCTAACGAGCCCTTTTGCACTGAAAATAAACTTTTGTGTGGTTATATTCCATGGATTTGAAAGGTTCTTCATAAAACCATAGATGGCAGTAATGCACCTTTATTTTATAACAGTGTAAATGCCTCATATCGGTCTTGTTTTATATATTTAAATGTCAGTCTCTTTTGTGTACATATAGCTCTGTGGCAGTTAGAGATGCAAATGTTTACTCTCTAATCAAGCTGGTTTGGATTTTATCAGCCTTTATTTACAGAGTTGGTTTTTGAAATTAAGTCTATGCTAATGTAATTACTGAATGCGATTGCATTGCATTTTATATTTGTCCCTGTCTAATGAAGTGTTATAGGTTAAATATGCTATATTTCAGTTTTTTTTTTTTTCTGTCTTTTTGGCCTATCCAACTCAAAGTCTGCTGCTCAGTCAAAACATAACATTAAAATGCAATATAACACTATAAGAGCTCAAACGTTCTAGGTCAGGAAGAAATTATTACTTTTGTCCAGCAAGGATGCATAAAATTGATCAAAAGTGGCAAGACTTTTACGTTGCTGCAAAAATTCTATAAATGAATACTGTTCTTTTTGAACTTAACATTCTTTAAGATCTCTCACCTGGCGCAGATGAAGATGGCGGCCTCCGTGCCATGCTCTGCAGTTGTTTTTGTGTTTTTGTTAGTTTGTCCTGTCTTTAGTTATATTCCTGCAATCAGTTTCACCAGAGACGAATTGCTGGACATTTGGCACCACACATCACCCAATATATTACCGGTTTTCGACTATTCTGATGTTTTGCTGGACATTTTCGTCGGCGGAGCAGCTGCGCTGATCATGTGCTTCAGGACACGCAGACTGGGGAAGAGAGCCGGCGCCCTCGTGAAGCTCAGAAAGCGCGGATTTCGAATGCCTTTGCCTAGCATCCATCTGGCGAACCTCCGCTCTCTTCCCAACAAAATGGACAAACTCGTTCTGCTCTCCCGGACAAATAAGGATTTCTCGCACTCTGCTGCTCTGTGTTTCATGGAAACTTGGCTAAACGATGCCATTCCAGACAGCGCGCTCCATCTGCCTGGCTTTCAGCTGTTCAGAGCGGACCACGACAGAATCAACGGGGAAATCGCACGGCAGCGGGACATGCTTTTACATCAATGAAAGGTGGTGTACCAATGTAACAATGTTAAAGAGGATGTGCTGTTCAGATCTAGAAACACTCTTCATTAACTGCAAGCTGTTCTATTTGCCCCGGGACGTTCACTCGTTTATTCTTGTGACTATTTACATCCCACCTCAAGCACACATGAGCTCAGCTTTACAGAAACTTGCTGATCAGATCACAGAGACAGAACAACAACACCTGGACTCTGTTTTAATCATTCTTGGGGACTTTAATAAAGCAAATCTCTCCCGTGAACTGGCAAAATACAGACAGCACATCACATGTCCCACCAGATAGTAATATATTGGATCACTGTTACACCACAATAAAGGATGCATATCACTCTGTTCCACAAGCAGCTTTGGGGCGCTCTGATCACTGTTTGGTTCATCTTATACCATCCTACAGGCAGAAACTAAAATCAGCTAAACCTGTATTAAGGACTGTAAAAAAAATGGACTAATAAAGCAGAGCAGGATTTACAAGCTTGTTTTTGACCTCACTGAATGGAGTGTTTTTGAAGCTGCTGCCACCGATCTGGACGAGCTCACAGAGACTGTAACATCTTATATCAGTTTCTGTGAAGACGTGCATTCCTACCAGGACTTATTTAACTTACAAAAATGACAAACCATGGTTCACTGCAAAAACGAACAGCTCCGTCAGGCCAAAGAACATGCTTACAGGAAGGGGGACAATGTCTTGTATAAACAGGCTAAATACACACTGGAAAAGGAGATCAGAGTGGCAAAGAGGAATTATTCTCAAAAAATAAGGACTCCGTTCACTTCCAGCGACTCAGCATCAGTGTGGAAAAGTCTGAAGGAGATCACCAACTACAAGACACCATCCCCCAGCACTGTGGAGAATCAACAACTGGCAAACGATCTGAATGAGTTTTACTGCAGGTTTGAAAGAACACCTCACACCCGCCCTGAACACCTCTCCACACAACCGTTCACACCATTTACACCTTTTGCAACCCACCCTGAACGCCTCTCCACACAACCGTTCACACCATTCACACCTCCTGCAACCCCCTCTCCCCCACACCTGCAATTCTCATCAGCAAGGATGAGGTGCGCCAGGTCTTCCAGAAGCAGAAAAGAAAAAAGCACCAGGCCCAGATTGTGTTGCACCAGCCTGTCTGAAATCCTGTGCTGACCAGCTGGCCCCCATCTTCACACAGATCTTCAACAGATCGCTGGAGCTGTGCGAAGTCCCTTCATGCTTCATACGCTCCACCATCATCCCCACCCCAAAGAAATCCAAAATTACAGGACTAAATGACTACAGGCCTGTACAGACTACATCTGTGGTCATGAAGTCATTTGAAAAACTGGTGCTGGCCCACCTGAAGGACATCACTGGACCCTTGCTGGATCCTCTTCAGTTTGCCTAGAGAGCAAACAGGTCTGTGGATGATGCAGTAAACACTGGACTGCATTATGTTCTGTAACATCTAGACAGACCAGGGACTTATGTGAGGATCTTTTTTGTTCGGTCGCTGTCATTCTGTTGCACTGCGGAGCTTCTGTCATGAAAACAAGTTCCTCATATGTGTAAACATACCTGGCAATAAAGCTCATTCTGATTCTGATTCTGATTAAAGCTGCAGTCAGTAAGTTTTGCCTCTTTGTTGCCATCTCTTTTTGAAAACCCGCAATTGCAGCTGTGTGTGGAATTATCTTCCTTGCCTGGGTTGTGCTCTGCACAGCTCCAGTGCGGATGAATCTCATGTTTTGAGGTGAATGTCTGGCTGTCAGTCACCGCACCAGTTTGAATATTTGCTGTACTTCGCAATCACTGATTCTAACCTACATCTTGGAATATATGACCCAAATAAGAATTTTCACCAGATATTGTCATATGAACAAGTAACAAGTCTGCCACATTTGTTCTGACCAACTGAGGAAAAAAAGCATTGCAATAAATCACGCTACCAATGGTGATTAAGTGTAATGATCGGTTAGCTCATATCACATCAAACCATGCAAATTATTATTGTTAAACTTTATTATCAAATTCTTAATGTTAACAACATCAGCATTGTGTGACTATGAGTATAATGTGTATCAGCGTGTGATTTCAGTTTCTGTAAATTCTAATCTCTAATTGTCATACCATTCAAATTTCATATTAAGAAATTCTTTTAACCCCAAAAGCAAATTATGCTTCTTTCGAACTAGTTGTCTTTAAAATACAAATATTGTGTTTTTCCCAGCCTATCTGTAATCAGATGCTCATTTGAAACTGGAATATAATATAAATCCTTATAATATAAATCCTTTCTGGATTACAATCCACCATCAAAATGATAAAATGAATTATTCTAGCTGCTGTGAGAAATGACTATAAACAATCCATCACCTGCAGGATCCTCAGATGTGTTAGCGTAGTAGCAGGGACAACTTCTTTGTTTACAGAAGTGACATAATGACGCAGCAGCATGCTCGAATTTCCTGTGAAAACCTACCTATACCACTCAAATTAAAAAACATTATTATAAGCTTACCGTTGTGAATCTGGCTAAAGTAAGGCGAAAGTTTTGAACACTGGCTGGTCATGTACTTGCTCAAATATTGATTTCGGATAATTTTTAACCAAAAAAAAGTTACGGACTGCAGCTTTAAAGAATGAAGAAAAAGTATCCTGGTTTCCATAAAAATATTAAGCAAATGCAAGTCAGCATATTAGAATGGTTCATGTGACACTTAAGCCTGGAGTAATGATGCTGAAAATTCAGCTTTGCATCACAGAAATAAATTATAATTTAAAGTATATTTAAATAGAAAACAGTTGTTTTAAATTGCAGTAATATTTCTGTTTTTACTGTATTTTACCAGTATCAGTATGGACTAGGGCTGTGAATCTTTGGGTAGACTTCGATTCATGATTCATAGGTTTTCGATTCGATTCAAGAATGATTTTTGCAAATTTGGAACAATTAAATTAGATTCGATTCACAATTAATTTGATTCGATTTGATTATAACGATTTGATTTTTGCATTCTTTAATTTCATTCACAGGATTATTTAAATGCTTCCCCTAAATTCTTTAAATGCTTAGTCAGGGGGCAAATTACACAGCAGCCTTTATTGGTTAGAGAACCATAGGTTAGAAAAAAAAAACACTTCTGTCCATTTTTAGATGCTAGTTTAATGATGATATGGCATGACATGTCATATGTAAAAATTTATGTTAGCCAAGATTAAAAAAAAGAGCTTTAAAAGTATTGTGCATAAGCTAACATTTTGTCACACCAGGGGCGTAGCCATCATTTCAGAAGTGACAGAAATGTCAAATACAATAATTTTATGTATTATCATAATAATAATTATTATTATTTTACAAGGAATTCTTTTCTTATCTATTACTTTGAATTTGCTACAAGAAATCAAATACACTGCTGGACAATAATCAATCATTTGTAATCTATCATTTTTTCCTAATGGCAATTTTATGATTGTTTTATATACTACAAACAATTATTTCAATTTTCTGCACAGAATAAGGAAAAAACTTTATAGTTTCTATACTGTAATAAATGATATGTCAATTAGCACTGCATCATTCATAAATTTTATTTATTTATTGTGTTTTTTCTGTAAAGCGAGACGAATGGAGCGTGAGCGCAATCCAGTGACAGTCTCAGGTGGTAAATAGTGGAGTGCGTGAAGGAGAGATGCGAGGCACGACACTGTTCAAGGTCTCTATTAATTTGTGCTTGTAGTAATTTAATGTGTACAGGTCCTTCTCAAAAAATTAGCATATTGTGATAAAAGTTCATTATTTTCCATAATGTAATGATAGAAATTAAACTTTCATATATTTTAGATTCATTGCACACCAACTGAAATATTTCAGGTCTTTTATTGTTTTAATACTGATGATTTTGGCATACAGCTCATGAAAACCCAAAATTCCTATCTCAAAAAAATTAGCATATCATGAAAAGGTTCTCTAAACGAGCTATTAACCTAATCATCTGAATCAACTAATTAACTTTAAACACCTGCAAAAGATTCCTGAGGCTTTTAAAAACTCCCAGCCTGGTTCATTACTCAAAACCGCAATCATGGGTAAGACTGCCGACCTGACTGCTGTCCAGAAGGCCATCATTGACACCCTCAAGCGAGAGGGTAAGACACAGAAAGAAATTTCTGAACGAATAGGCTGTTCCCAGAGTGCTGTATCAAGGCACCTCAGTGGGAAGTCTGTGGGAAGAAAAAAAGTGTGGCAAAAAACGCTGCACAACGAGAAGAGGTGACTGGGACCCTGAGGAAGATTGTGGGGAAGGACCGATTCCAGACCTTGGGGGAC